>NC_081562.1:55799840-55944647 GCF_022355385.1 Mustela nigripes
TCAAAATGAGATTGCAGTTGACTCTTGGATAACACAGTCCACAACTTATTAGAGTTTGTGGGGAGGGGCTGAGGGAGAAGGAGAGAGTCAAAATGAGATTGCAGTTGACTCTTGGATAACACAGTCCACAACTTATTAGAGTTTGTGGGGAGGGGCTGAGGGAGAAGGAGAGAGTTAGAAGCAGACCCCACACTGAGCTCAGAGCCTGACGCAGGATTGGATTCCACAACCCTGAGATCATGACCTGAGCCGAAACCAAGAGTCAGGTACTCAACCAACTGTGCCACCCAGGCACCTCGACCCTGTATTTTTCTTACAATTTTCTTTTTTTTTAAATTTAAAGATTTTATTTATTTGACAGAGAGCACAAGCAGACAGAGAGGCAGGCAGAGAGAGAGGAAGGGAAACAGCCTCCTTGCTGAGTGGAGAGCCCAACGTGGGGCACAATCCTAGGACCCTGGGATCGACCCTGGGATCATGACCTGAGCCGAAGGCAGAGGCTCCAACCCACTGAGCCACCCAGGCGCCCCTCTTACAATTTTCTTAATAACAATTTCCTTTTTTCTAGCTTACTATATTGCAAGAATAGAGAAAATAATACATACGACATACAAAAAATGTGTTGACTATGTTAATGATAAGGTTTCCAGTCAACTGTAGGCTATTAGTAGTTAAGGTCTGGGGGAGTCAAAAGTTCTATGTGGATCTTCGTGGGGTATTGGCACTCCTGTCCCTTGCATTGTTCAAGGGTCAGCTGTATCGATAGTCGTGACTTAGAAACTGTTCAGGACAGCGGAGAGATACTCAGTCCAACTCTAGAAGTGACTAAGAGGTAAATCAGTTGACTTCTTAAAGTAAGCCCTGGGGTGCAAGTGGACAGACTTATTCCCCTAGTGAGCTGGGACAGGGCCCCCAAATACCCCTGGGCTGGGGGTTGGGCTGGAGTTGGACAGTGAACTTTGGCTTGCAGGCCATTTTTGACTCTGAGGAAAAACACATATTTGAGCAGGAGAAATGTCCTGTGGTTCAACAGAACTGATTCCATGCCTCAGTTCCCCCGTGCTGAGAAGGAAAGCAATGCCTGCTAAGCACTTTACAGCCCCAAACCCAACATGGAACCAAGTTAGCAGGCTAAAATGACAACTTGGCGTACACCGGGTAGACTTGGATAGTCCAGAACCAAACAGACCAAAAGGCCATCCCAGGCCCACACAGAGTTTTGGATCGCACCACCTCAATGGAATGAAGACCATGCCTGCCAGCACTACAAGGAAAGAAAGTACAGGATTTATGGCAAAATGAATGAATGAATGAATGAATGAATGAATGAATATACAAAATTCCCCTCAAATGTCAAACCAGGGCAGCCCTAGGCTGCAACTGTCACATAAGGAGAAGAGCATTGGAAAAGGAAGGAAGAAAGAGAGGGGGAAAAAAAAAAGATGGCCAAGCCTTCTCCCCAAAGGAGGCCTTCACGTAGGTGTCAAAATACAAAATGAAAGCCAGAAGTGCCTCTTCCCTTGTGAGAGGAGCCCTGCGTTTTTACCACTCCAGACAGAAAAGGGAAAACCCACATGCCCTTGAGCCTTTTAGGGGGGCAGAGGAAGAAGCCTATCCAGCAGGCGCGAGTGCAGTGTCTTTAAAGCAGAACTATGCGCTCTTCCTGGCACCCAGCAGAGTGGAGAGAGCCAGAAGCAGTGAGGCAAGGGAGGCTTGAGGACAAATCATAGCACAATGGGGCTCAGGAGATGCTGACTCAGTGCCCAACCAGACAGACTGCAAATATAACATAGGAGAAAGTCCTTTATCAAATTTTACAAAGGGCTCATCACACAGGTCCTTTCCATTATCCCTCCATTAGAGAAATAAAATGTCTTATATTAGACATGAAGATATTTCTGCAAAAAAGACATCCAAATGGCCAATAGACAGATGAAAAAGTGCTCAACATCACTCGGCATCAGGGAAATACAATCAAAACCACTCACACCAGTCAGAATAGCTAAAATCAACAAGTCAGGAAATGACAGATGCTGGCGAGGATGCGGAGAAAGGGGAACCCTCCTACACTGTTGGTGGGAATGCAAGCTGGTGCAGCCACTCTGGAAAACAGCATGGAGATTCCTCAGAAAGTTGAAAATAGAGCTACCCTATGACCCAGCAATCGCACGACTGGATATTTACCCTAAAGATACAAATGTAGTGATCTGAAGGGGCACTTGCACCCGAATGTTTATAACAGTAAAGTCCGCAATTGCCAAACTATGGAAAGAACAGATGAATGGATAAAGAAGAGGTGGTATATATATATACAATGGAATACTATGCAGCCATCAAAAGAAATGAAATCTTGCCATTTGCAATGATGTGGATGAAACTAGAGGGTAATGCTAAGCGAAATAAGTCAACCAGAGAAAGACAATTATCATACGATCTCCCTGATATGAGGAATTTGAGAGGCAGGGCAGGGAGTTGTGGGGGAAAGGGAGGGGAAAAATGAAACAAGATAGGATCGGGAGGGAGAAAAACCGTAAGAGACTCTTAATCTCACAAAACAGACTGAGAGTTGCTGGGGGATGGGTGGGAGGGATGGGGTGACTGGGTTGTGGACACTGAGGAGGGTATGTGCTATGGAGAGTGCTGTGAAATGTGTAAGCCTGATGATCCAGACCTGTACCCCTGGGGCAAATAATACGTTATATGTTATAAAAAATGTCTTATAGATCATTAACCACATCATTCTGTACCTGGGGGTGACAGAACAACATCAGGCTAAAGTGTGCTTATCAGTTTGTTCCAGATATAGTGAAAATCAAGTATCTCTACAAGTGTACTAGGTACCCATGGCATTTTGAGTCAGGTGGCTGTTTAGGAACATTTCTGTTGAGCAAAAAGATGTAGGCAGATGGTAGATGTAGGCAGATGGTAGGTAGATGGTAGATGGTGCTGGTAGATGTTTAACGACCAACTCCTAGTTGGGGGAGTTCTGTTTGCAGTGTTTAACAATTTCTGGGGTAGAAAAACTCCCACCGTGGTCAATTTAGGCAACCAACATTTTTGAAGATTTAAAAATTGGCTCTTACAACACATATGACCCACCTTCACACCACTGGGTAATCTGTATAGAATAAGAATAGGCAATATGTTAGGAGCCTTTCAGGTGAGAGTAAATACCCAAGTAAAATTGGTGTAAAGAATCATGAGAGAGAAAGCTATAGGGGCTTGACAATGTCATTAAAGACATTTAAAATCATTGAAGACAGAATGCTTCCTTCCTTCTGCTCTACCATTCTCAGTAGGTTGGGTTTTGCCCTTGGCTTATCCTCTCATAAACATCCCAAACAGTAAACTCATTTGTCTTTTCTTTGAAAAAAAAAAAAAAAATTAAAAAGCCACAAACCATTCTGTTAAATTTTTCTTCAAAATAAATTTAAAAGTACCTTATATTATTTGTGTTCCCAAGTGTGAGTCTTTGGCTTTTCATATGTTTCTTTCGCCTTCAACTCCAATTACCAAGTAGCTGTTTTTTTTTTAAATACCTTCACTTCTGTTTCACTTGATTTCACTGAGATTCATGTGTAGTCATAGTAATAGTTCATTTATGGTTTAACTGAAAACAGACAGTTGTTACATGGCTTAGCTACACAGTTGCTTCTGACTAATCATGGCCCACATGACTTAGGTCCCATTTCATTGATTTTTCATATTCTGCTAGAATGAATACTTAAATTAACAAACTGAGTTTTCCACCATCAGTTTTCTTTTCCAGGTAAGTGGAAACCCCAACAGAAGAGTGATGATAAAAGTCTACGTTCTGAAGTATTTCGTGTCTCCTGTTTTTAGACCATTCCTTCCTAAGAAATATTTGAAGGGCGAATATTTCCCTTTGGGGTGAGTAGAGAAGTAGCTCTACCACCTATGTCCCTTCCATTCAAGTCTCTGCTTCCAATTGTTCCTTCTCCCTTGAGTCTGTAAGATCTTAGCAGAATTAAAAAAAAAAAAAAAAAAAAAAAGCTAAAGGAGGAAAACAATGCCACAATTTGAGAGTAGGATTAAAAACCTGTTTCTACTGTTAACACATGGCAATAGCTGCCAAGTAACTTGAAAGATGGAAAAATCCATCGGGTTAGCAATGGCTAAAGTAAAATAACCATAGAAAACCTTTGTTAAGGGTTTCTCATGTATTCAGAAACCCACTGAATGATTTACATGAATTTGGGCTCATTTTAGTACTACAAACAATTCTAGATGTTAGGATTAGACATGTTAGACATGTTAGTCTTACGTGTCAACCTAGCTAGTTGTAGTACCTAGTTATTTCTCAAACACTAATCTAGATGTTGTTGTGAAGGTACTTTGTACTAGTTATTTCTCAAACACTAATGTAGATGTTGTTGTGAAGGTACTTTGTGGATGTGATTAACATCTACGATCAACTGATTTTAAATAAAGAGTATCCTTGATAGTATCGGTGGGCCTCATCCAATCAGTTAAAGGTGTTAAGAACAAAAAAATGAACCTTCCTAGAGAAGAAATTCTGCTTTAAGACTACAGCTTCAAAGCCTGCCTGCTGGCCCATCCTATAGATTTCATAAACGACAACACCAATACCCGAGTTTCCAGCCTGCCTGCCCTATACATTTCAGGCTTGTCAGTCCCTTCAATGGCCTAAGCCACCTCCTCCTCCAAATATTATCATCATCCCATTATTAGGGTTCCAGTGATCCCTCATACAGGTGGGCACTGCCATGTTCCCCATCTTAAAAATGGGGAAGCTGTGGTTTGAGAATAATTTGCTGGGTTAAACAGGGTTAAGCAGAACCTGAACTTCAACACAGAAGTTGACTTCGGAAACTTTGAAAGTGACCATCATACTATTTGTGACTAAGGAAAACTTTGCTGTCTGGATATACACTGGAAGGTTGTGCCTAATTTTCACTAATGTTTATTTTTTAAAGACTTTTATCTCTTTATTTTAGAAAGAGAACAGGAGTGGGGAGGGGGTAGAGACAGAGGGACAGAGAATCTCCAGCAGACTCCCTGCTGAGTGTGGAACCCACACGGGACTCAATCCCAGGACCCTGAGATCACAACCTGAGCCAAAATCAAGAGTTGGGTGCTTAACTGACTGAGTCACCCAGGCGCCCCATAATTTTCACTCGTGTTTAAAGAGTCACTCAAAGAGAATGCATCTGCCCGGAGAATCAGAGAGCCCAGCAGTGTAAATGAATCTAGACAGATGTACAGAATATACAACTATTCTTCTCAGCTATGGTACAGCCCGTCTCTCTCCCATACAGCTCCTCACACCTACTCCGCTGCCCCGCTCTTTGGCATGTCCTCATCTTAGCAACCTCAGAGTCCCACTAGTAGAATCCAGTCTTTATTTTTTAAGAGACCTGCTTTGGAAGACACAACAGGGAAGCAGCCTAGAGGGGATGCATTCAAAATTCCCTTAGAGGAGTTTTAATCTATATCTAGCTGCTGTGGGCAAATAGCCGGAGCTACTCTATAGACTGCCTGCTGAAAACCAGATGATGTTCTCCCGATCCTGAAGCCAGATACACCCATCCCTGCAGAGCCCAGAGACTGTTGGCAGTCTTTTCCTGCAGAACTAAAATCATACATTCTTCAAATTATAGGTGATTCCTAGTCATAGAGCCCCTAACTCAGGATTGATGGGCAGTTTTTATTTTTTTAAGATTTTTTTTTTTTTTTATTTGACAGGTAGAGATCACAAGTAGGCAGAGAGAGAGAGAGAGAGGGAAGCAGGCTCCCCACTGAGCAGAGAGCCCGATGTGGGGCTCGATCCCAGGACCCCGAGATCATGACCTGAGCCGAAGGCAGTGGCTTAACTCACTGAGCCACCCAGGTGCCCCTGATGGGCAGTTTTTAAAAGCAATCTTTGAAAGAGACTTCTTCTACAAAAGAATATAGAACTTTTGAACACAAGTGTTCAGCTAAACAAAAAAGTTCAGAATGGTCCAGATTGTAGGAAACCAAGAAATTAGAGTCGGTCCGAGGGAAATGAGAGAGGCCTCAAGTAAATTTAACCCAACGTCAATTTAACTGCCTCCGTACCAGGAGCATAGGAACCTTTACTTTTAGGGCAAGTCTGGATTGCACTGTATGAAAAGGGCCATGAATTCTTGGAGCAGAATGGTACAAGAAACAGAAATGAGAGAAAGGCCTGGGTAAGTGTGGGCAGCACAATCACCACTTTGGGGTGGGGCCTGATTTTCTAAAATGACACCATTTGTAAAAAGGGTTTCAAATACTATTTTGACTGGTGATTGCATGTCCGTAAAGAGTATTAATTATTTTGGGACTACCTCCAATGTTTAGATGCTCCGTCTTTGGAACACACTGATTGATTAGTTAATCTACAGCTGCTCCTGGTGCTTGGCAATTGTCCCCGTCTTGTTGCTAGGAGATCAAGACAGCTCCAAACCGGCCTGTGTGACAGGCATCGTGAAGAGGTGGTGGGTTCTGCCGACGAGCCACAGTGCCATCAAGTGGTCACTCTGCAAAACGGTTCGACGGAGTGGGTTTGTGTCCCCTGTTCTCTAATTAGACCACTCAGGTTGTCTCTGTTCCAGACAAATTAGCCGGTTAGCTGAACCTCAGGGAATGGTGTATTCTCTCCATCCTCTTCTCATACAGTGAGGGGTTTTTTCCTTCCATAAATGAATGATGCCACAAGCAAGCAGGAGGGTGAAGTTAAAAGAATGTTGGATGGGTTGGTAGACAGCATTTTAGTTCATCCTTACTCTGACCTCTCTTGGTTGTAATTTCTTCCCCTAAACAAGGAAGGGCATAGACAAGGTCTCTCAATGTCCTTTCTATCCCCAAATCCCTAATTCTTTGCTGCTTTTACATGCAGTTGTTCCAGAGCTTATCCTTGTGGCTGATCCTGGTCAAGGAGCTCCCACAGACCTTGGTGCTGTGGCTTCACGGTGAGTTTGAGCAGGTGGCAGCAAGGGTGGCGGGGGTGGCGGGGGCGGGAAGGGAAGGATCGTGCCCACCACCAGAAGCCAAAACCACAAACTTCTCTGGCAAATGACTCTGCTTGCACATGTTTGATGGGAGTCCCCCTGGGTAAGCCTGTCCTTCCTAAGCAAGGAATTCTGGCCCAGGGAAGCTGCTCCAGGAGTCTTGGGTAAAATCCTGTGATATAAGGTCAATGGGAAAGCCGTTCTGAGCGGGATGTGCTCACAGACTCAGAGCAGCAGGCTGGCTGGACTCGGAGTCTGGCTCAGAGTCATTCCACCTCAAAGGATTCACCCCCGTCCCCTCCTCTGACAGTCTCTGGGAGCCAGATAGGAGGACTGGCTCTATTCTGCACCCGCCCCCCACTACCTTTCTACAGCTGTTTGGAGGCCCCACGAATCCAGATTCATCGAGCTGGGAGACTGGGTCCTTTATCATTCTCTCCAACAACCTGCCTCCTTGTGGCTTTAACTCTTTCTTGCCAGGCAGGTATGAGTTATTGTGAATGTTGTGCTGTCCTGCTGGGACTTCTGCAGATCTTCATCAATCTGTACACAATATTCAGGTTCCTCTGATTTCAGAATCAAGTGAGACAACAGGAATCCTGAATATTAAGCCAGCCTGAACCAAAATACAGCGAATTACCAACATGCTAAAAGAGTACAGCTGAATATGATTTGGTTGACACTTTTGTCATTATTTGGGGGATTCTATTTTAAAAAAACCCTACTTTCTATAATAAGAGGTCTTATGAGACTGTGTCACTGAATTTCCACCTACTGGGGTAAACTCACAGAACATTCAAGACAGAATGGACCATAGTACTCATCTTTTAGTTTAACTTGAGACCTAAAAATATATATCAAAATAAAATTGAGATGAATTATATTTAACTTTTTACAATCTAACTTCAAAAAATATGCCATCTAAAGGGACCAAAATAAAAGTATGCACCCCCAAATGGACAAAAATACAAGGGTCTTCTTTTTTAACAGGTCTGAACCTCAGAATCCAAGAGCCAATGAAATAACTGTCTAGCTCAGTCATTTTAGAGTGCCATCTGCTGATGTGGTAAGTGAGAAGATGAGGAGGAAAAAGAGAAGGAAGAAAAATTTGAGATGTTCTTTTTATCTCTTGAATCTGTTGACTGAAGGAAGCACCTCCACTTAAAAACATCGGCTCTGCAGATGTTTTGTACATGAGCTCTTTCATGGAGGTTGGTCCTGGCCCTGAATACCAAATCCAGTCTTGTCTCATTTCTCTGTGATTGTATCTCTGACACTCAACACCACAAGTCCAAGAACCTATCAACTTATCCATGGCCAAAGAAAAGGTGAGGACCAGCTTGTCAAATTTTGCCTAGACTCTCCTTTTAAACTGGCCAGATTTTCTTAGACCTTCTTTAGATTTCCACCAAGGTGGCACCCAGAAGGCCTGGTGAGGCCTGGCTGGGGTTGGTCATTCACATGCTCCTTAGAGAGACTTCTGTAATGTCATGGGAAGAGTGACATACTGGCAGTTAGAGGACCCGAGTGTGTGTGTGTGACAACCAGCCCTGTCACACTCTAATGCGGGCAACTCACACAACATGGCATCCCAGGTTCCTCATCTGTGAAGCAGAGATGCCAAGTGTGTCACAGAATTCTTCTGAGAGGATTAAATGAGATAGTGTTGGTAAAATCATTGAACAGCTGGAATTATTATTTGCAGCTCTTAACTGGGATGTGAAAATGCATACGAGTCTTGTCTATAAGCCTCCTATTGTTTAAATAAGAACGTTTTAATAATGTGCTAGCCCTACATTTGAAATAACCAAAACCCGACAAACAGAGAAGAAAACCTCGAGATAACCACAGGCAAAGAAAAGTCTGGGCTTGGCAAGGGTGTGATGATGTAACCTGGAGAGAGATGTGGGGAAAGAGGTGATGGCTGGGGAAATGGCCTCATGTCTGAGTCTCTAGGACAGTGAATAAAGTGCTCCTTGTTCTTGCTGTCTTTAGTGTAGGGTAGAGCTGGGCACTCAAAGACCTCTGCCTGAACTGCAGAGCCCAGAGAAATACCACCTGTTGTTTCTCCTGTTGGCATTTTCTGGCTTGTCTAGCAAGGACACCTACTCATTGGCTTGAGTTTAACTCAAAGAAGAGAAGTAAACATCCCAGACACAGCCTAGATGGGATACAGATGTGAGAAAAATACATTATGACTTCAGAATTTTCAGGGCATCATTAGTTGCTTAGGTTAAGGGGGAATGGAAAAAAGAGAGAGAGAGAGAGAGAAAGAAAGAGAGAAATTAGGCAACTTGATTATCAATTTTCTTTCCCTAAGAATCCTGACTGAAATTCAATCACAAACTTCCCAGCAAGTTCCAACCTATTTCATCCTATGGAGTGCATTCTATAGGAGATCTGGACAGTGGTTTCTCGGAAGAAGGTAATGTAAAAACATATATAATATTAACACTACCTCAGTGTTACTTAGAGTAATGCAAGTCTCTGAAATGTGAGACACAGAAAATTGCATTCGGAACCAGAAGCCCACAGTTAAAAAATTTCAGAAGGGAGGAGAAAAAGCAGACAGAATAAAACTAAGTTGAGTCATGAATCAAAGACTGTGTGTATGGTTTATGCTTTTGGGACCTAATAAGGGTAAGTAAAAAGTAGGAAAGCATTACCTTTTTTTTTAATGAATGTAACTAATACAGTAAAGGGACTACTGACCATAGCTCAAGGTGAAAGCTTTCCCTAAAACAAAAAGCAGCCAAAATAAAACCACAGTTTACAAAATAAAACATTTCCCTCAGAAAGCTGATTGGGGGAAAAAAAAAACATATAAAAAGCTCCTGTTTTTAGAGTTAAAGCTTTTTAATCTCTGGCACATAACAATAATTGAAAGAATTCTGCGAAATTACACAAAAGTATTTGGCGGATTTGAATTAATGGGCCAAGCGAGCTTTTTTTCCTTGGCTTCTCTGTCAAATGAATCATATATCGAGTCTTTGGTTATAGTTTTGGCCGTGGGAGGAATTTCTGAAATGCCAACGTAGTTTTTTTTGGCCATCCTTGAACTGGTTGTGATAGTATAGGCATTGCTTCGGTAACATTTCATCGAAGACATGCAAAAAGTCTCTTTCATTCCTCTCCTAAAGTTGGCATTATAGATGGAATACAGCGTAGGTTTAGAGGCTGAAGAACTAAAGGATATCCACGTGATAGCTGTGAAAACAAGGGAACTTTTCTTCAAGTCTCGTTCGTGGGGGTGCCACAGCTGAGCCACATGGAAAGGCAACCAGGAGAGCAAAAACAACAGATTTAAAATGAGGAACATCTTGATCGTTTTCACTTTGGTCCTTGGGACAATGTTCATGGTCCTCCTCACTGTTCGGCCATCAGTGCCTATTCTCCAAATGTACTTCACAACTTTCTGGTAAAACAAGATGATGAGGACAGACGGGATCACAAAGCTCACCAAGAAATGGATGACGCTATAGGCAGTTCCTTCCCAGGAGGAAGGGAAGAAATAGTTGCAGTGATTGTCCCAGCTCGAGCCAAAGAAAAAGAACACGGGGGTCACAAAGGCAGCATCGAAGACCCACGAGGCCACGATCATTTTCTTGGCCTTCTCTCTGGACACCTTGAAGCTCAGGGGGTAGACAATGGTATAGAACCGGTCTATGCAGATGGAGAGGAGAACATAGATCTGGACGCCCGGGGTGAGGTACTGGAAATACCGCACGACCTTGCACATGACGCTGCCGAGCGTCCACCTGCCGGTGGCAAACTGCAGCAAGACGAAAGGCGTGCTGGCCACGCTGACGAGGAGGTCTGCGCATGCCATGGAGACCACAAAGTAGTTGGTGGTGGACTGAGTCCTCCTGCTCCGGTGGATGACCAGACAAACCAGGGAATTGCCGAAGACAGAAAACAACCACAGGGCCCCAAAGAAAATGCTGGCCGTGGCCACCTCGCCAGGTTTCAGCCCCGGCTCCACGTCTGTTCTGTTGCTCATCCAGCCACGCACCTCATGGAATTCCGTCAGGTCAGGGCGTGGCAGGGAGGAGGCGACCTCTGTGCAGCTGTGGTTTTGCAGGGGCACCAGCAGTGTGGGAATAACCAAGGGTGGCTTGCTGTTGTTCTCCATTCTGGGAGCAAAAACCATACTCACTTGCTTCCTCTCAGTTCTGGGTAAGAAAAGAAGAAGGAGGCCTCTTGTTAAAATGGTGTCATGCAGAGCAACCCCCAAGCCTACCGATCTTACTGACACTGGGTTGTCATTCGCCAGGGAGGAGGACTTGTGCCTTGGCAGGAAAAAGGGACTACTATCCAGAAACAGCTTGGGCTCCGTCTCTCTTTCGTTTCAGGAGCTGTTTTAGCAGATCCCAGCTCAGGCTCTCTCTGGACTCCCCCTCTTTTGACCCTTCGTCAAATGGGGTAGAACTCGTGCCAAGCCCCACCCCTGAACATACTCATGTCGCCCTCACTCACCAGGGACCACGAAGGGTGAAGGTGCTTGGATCTGGCTCATGGCGAGGGCACCACCCCCCAAAGGAAGAGCTGCTGGAATGGGGGGTCAGTAGATGAGAAGTTTTTAAAGGTTGTGACACTGAAGCAATGTGGCTGTGAGCAGAAAACATGAGGAGATGGAAACACACAGATGTCAGCTCTGGAAATGGCTTCCGGCAATCTGTGCATACAGACTGGCTGGCTCCTGGAAGGGGCCCCATTCTTCCTTCTGCAGAGCTTCTAGTACAGAAGCACGAGGCAAGTACATAGAGCCACCGTATGTAACCCTTACAGGAGCCAGAATAGCGCCTAATTTAATGACCTCTGAAAATGGCTCACTTTTTTCCCAAAGAGGATGTGCGTCATGTTCTAATAGCCTTGCCACTTATCCATGACATACCTTGAGGCCTGTCTGCTTGTTACTGTTTCATAAGAGGACATATTGACAGGAGAACATACAAGGTGTCCTCTAAAGAATGTAACCAGGTTACTGGGAAGCTTATGGTCTCTAGATGACTAAAAGCAACCAACTATTAACCGTTAGCTTTTCAAAAGCTTATGATCCTTAGATATAGAAGAATATTATAAAGCCTAGCCTTTATTTTAATTTTGGGGGGAGCTACTTGGTGAGGGAAAAAATTATCCTTTTACATAGGTAAAATGATTATATACTTGTGAGCTTTTCAGTTAAAATTGGGGTGACTTGGGTCACAGTTGGATTATTAAGGTCTAACGTGGTCTGAATCTCTTAAGCAGAAAAGAGAAAGCACAGCCCCTAAATCCAAAATAACCAGAGCAATTCCATGGGGGCTGTAGATAAGAGGACAGCATCCAGCATCAGGGCCCAGGGTCCCCCGCAGTGGGTTCCCGTGACTAGCCTCACAAAGAAACATTTCTGAAGTTTTAGAGGTGGGATTAAGGCACACGTTTTGGGTTTTTTTTTTTTTTTTTTAAGATTTCTTTTTTTTTTTAAGTAATCTCTACACCCAATGTGGGGCTCAAACTCACAACGCCAAGATCAAGAGTTGCATGCTCCACCCACTGACCAGCCAGGTACCCTGAGGACAGTTCTTCGGATCCATAGTCAGATGCGTTATCCATTGCGCCAATGGCCCTCCTTCTGAGGACAGTTCTTAATGAATGAACAGTTCTTACTGGCCTGCTTTTCCTCGAAGGACTTTTGCGCTTATTTGTAGCAGGGAGAGGAGTGTTAATATATACTGTCCTCACCAAGAAACCACATTCAACAAAAATCTGGAGCTCAGGGCAGTCCCATATTATCTTCAGGGTTTTGTTTGTTTGTATTGTCCATGAGGCAGCCCCACTTGATTTCTCAAAAGAAATGTAAGATAATTAGACATTTGACTATTAGAAGTCCTTTAAGCATGGCTGGCTGGTTGAGAGTCAGTTGTAAGAATAGCAACCATAGGGGCGCCTGGGTGGCTCAGTGGGTTAAGCCGCTGCCTTCGGCTCAGGTCATGATCTCAGAGTCCTGGGATCGAGTCCCACATCGGGCTCTCTGCTCAGCAGAGAGCCTGCTTCTCTCTCTCTCTGCCTGACTCTCCATCTACTTGTGATTTCTCTCTGTCAAATAAATAAATAAAATATTTAAAAGAATAGCAACCATACTTCCCTTATTAAAAAAATCAGGATATGCAGTCTGAACACAGAACATGAGATCTAAAATTAGCACTGTCCTAGAAAATCTGGAATGCATGACCCTTGTACTTATAAAATTGAAGTAATCTCTTCACCTTCATTTGTGTAAAGCCTACAAAATTTCCCCCAATTTTTTTTAAAGATTTAAAATTTAGGGGTACATGGCTGGCTCGATGCAACCTGATCTCAGGGTTATGAGTTCAAGCCCCACATTGGGTGTAGAGATTACTTACAAATTAAATCTTAAAATAAAATAAAGATTTAAAGTTTAAAGGAGACAAACAAGTCTCCCAGGCAAAAAGGGCTGTTGTAAGTATTTTGGATATCTGCGGCCTAAATAAAACAGGAGTTGGTGCCACAGGCACTCCTCTGTATTCAATACCCATTATTTTGAAACCTGTGAACTGACTTGTTTCTCTCTTCCTCCCATAGCAAAACCTTGAAGATGAAACTCCAGTTTACCACCACAACTTGGGCACCGTGAGGCCTCCCATCTGCCATCACTTCCTCCAGCTGCATGTCACCAGTGAGTGTGTCTGCCCACTCTTCTAGCCCCACCACTGGGAGCAGAGGGTCCCGCTCCTCAGAAACTGGACAAGGGAGCCTTGAGGAGCTCCTGAGTCCACATCTCCCCCTGATGATGGCACAGCTGTTCTGACTCTACGCAGAATCACTGCAGCTCTGTTTATTCATTCCAGAAATCAAGACACAATGCTAGGTACTAGGGAGACAAAGGGAAGTAAGGCCAAGAAGAAGGCAAATGTATACACAAGCTGTGTGATCATATTATAACTACATCCTAAAATAATTAAGACTGACACAACCAGACAAGGAGCTAAGTGGCAGAGGAAAACAAGGGCCCGATTTTGCACGGGATAGGAGAAGGAAAGATTTCACAAAGGAGGTGAGGTCCGAGTTGGGGACAAGGAGACCAGGTCTTCTTCAGGAAGACAAGGGAATGAAAAAAACATTCCACGGGAGAGAGAACGAACATGGAATGGTCTGGGTGTTGGAGGGGGTCATCTTTCTGGGTTGATCTTTTTGGGGCCCTTTTCCCTTTAGAGACCTCATTTTTCTGCCAATCATACCTTCCAGAGTTTATCGTTTTTAAATGCCTGATAATCAGACTGGCCTAACTTTCCCCCAAGGTTACAATGAGAGGTTATATTTTCTGTATTCATGGGCTGCGATGTGATCAGACAGTGGATGAGAATATTAACATATCCAGAACAGTTGTGGTATCCTTGTTCACACAGCACTTCAGTATTTTCCAAGTGTGTTTTGCTTTACAACAATGGTTCTCTAGCTCAGCAATGCAGTTGACCCTTTATCTTTTTTTTTTTTAAGATTTTATTTATTTATTTGACAGAGATCACAAGTAGGCAGAGAGGCAGGCAGAGAGAGAGAGAGAGGGAAGCAGGCTCCCTGATGAGCAGAGAGTCCAATGCAGGGCTCGATCCCAGGACCCTGGGATCATGACCTGAGCTAAATGAAGACAGAGGCTTAACCCACTGAGCCACCCAGATGCCCTGAGAGAGCTTTAAAAAAATACCCCTGCTCTAGTCCTACCCCCAGAGAGTGAACTGAACTGGTCCAGAGAGCAGCCTGGGCAGCAAGAAATTTTAGGGTTCCCCAGGTGACCGTCACGTGCAGCCAAGATAAGGAATTCCTGCTTTAGAACCATTCCCATGTTTCTGTCATTCCCCCACCAAGCTGGGGGCTCCCAGAGGAAGAATGTTATTCTTTTTCTTTACATTAATAATTTTTTATTAAGTATTTACTGAAAAAAATCCATGACATGTGTGACTCCTGCTCTACGGGGCTCTGCTAGGAGAATTAAACCAGAGATAGAGTGACTGCGTCTTCTCTGGAGCTGAAACACTGATGACCATGGAGACAGGGAAAACGAATCCTGAGCAGAGCAGGGCAGGCGAAACTGAAGTCCCCTTGGACAACTGTTACCTGCAGAAGAATTCCCATTGAAGGAGAGTGAAGGTAGCTGAGGGGGTCCTCAGACAGGTTTCTGCAATCCCCACTCCAGAAAAAAACAGTATGCCATATTATAAGTAAGTTCTAGGGTCCCAAAGTAAAATTTCAGAAAGGTTTCCCTGCTTCATTGACTTGGAAATAAATCCCTCTTCAGAGCAGTGTTTCTGAAATACAAGGGCTGCGTAACTGATTTTTATGTCTGAGTCGTCCATATGCAGGAATTTTAACAGCAACAGGCAAGACTTGTTTCCTGCTCAACCTATGTTTTCCTATCCAGTTCTGTGACTGCCACATGACACACCCCACTGACTGAAGGCCTTTATTAAAATATATCTCTATACAGGGGCACCTGGGTGGCTCAATTGGTTAAGTGTCCAACTCTTGGTTTTGGCTCAGGTCG
The DNA here is from genome assembly GCF_022355385.1 of Mustela nigripes. Taxonomy (NCBI): domain Eukaryota; kingdom Metazoa; phylum Chordata; class Mammalia; order Carnivora; family Mustelidae; genus Mustela; species Mustela nigripes. The sequence goes on from NC_081562.1 coordinate 55,815,378, forward strand.
TGATCTTAGTATCATGAGATTGAACCCCACAGCAGGCTCTGCACAGGCGTGGAACCTGCCTAAGATTCTCTCTCTCCCTTCCCCCAACCCCTTCCCCAACTTTTTCTCTTTCAAAAAAAATTTTTTTAAGTATCTAATACTTGAAAATAAGGCAAAGAGAGTATAGCAGATCTTCCTAATGTCATGCTAAGAGATTGTTAAATTGGCTTCCCCCAAGAATTATTTAATTCTCTGGGAGAAAGCATCCATGCTTGACTTTGCTATTTACTATATGACGAGAGCCCAGACATGTGAAGGTATGTGTTAACGTGCAGATTTCTGTCCAGCAGAAAAAATAACCCCCAAATTTATGAACTTATTGCTCTGTAGGACATTAACTGGCTCTGTGTCTTCCTAGCAATCTTATGTCCACCTTCTTTAATAATAATAATAAAAAAAAGACAATAACAAAACCCTATAAATACCTATTTATTTGAATGCTCTCAGAACCAGCCAATTGATGTCACCGATTCCTTCAGGAGTAAGTTGACAAATCTCTGGCATGCATTCATCCTCTATTTGTATAAGACCCATTATTTTATTATTCATTCATTCATTCATTTATTCATTCATTCACTCATTCCCTTATGGGGGGACAGGAGAGAGAGTGAATCTTAAGCAGACTCCATGCCCACTGCAGAGTTGATTCTATGACCCTGAAATTGTGAATGGAGCTGAAATCAAGAGTCAGATACTTAATCAGCTCAGCCATGCAAGCACCCCAGCAGTATGACCCTAGCTTTCGGAAAATCACCCTGAGAGGTGGATGAATGTATGAATGATGAGACACACATGAAAGGACCACAAGGAGGTACAGAGGGGCTCGGCTGACAGACTCCGTGTACATCACAGTTCTGCCTGAGGTGATTCTTGGCAAAGCATATCAACTGGTATTTAGGCTTATTCTTTTTTTTTTTTTTTTAATTTTATTTATTTATTTGTCAGAGAGAGAGAGTGAGCACAGGCAGGCAGAGTGATAGAGAGAGAAGCAGGCTCCCTGCGGAGCAAGGAGCCCGATGCGGGACTCGATCCCAGGATGCTGGGATCATGACCTGAGCCGAAGGTAGCTGCTTAACCAACTGAGCCACTTAGGCCTGTTCTTGAGTCCAAGAATCCTAACAACGAATGTGTTTTCCCTCATGAAATTATAAAGATTCACAGACATTCTCACAACATAGGAAGACCATTTTTATTTCTGACATTTGTTCAAAAATTTAATGTCAAACTAGAATTTTTATAATGTTGAATTTTTATATGATTTGGTTGGAAAAAAGAAAACCTGCAGCATTTTCTGTAGAATAGTAAGCATCTGCTGGACCAAAGCCAACACCTACTATAAGGCTGTTTACTAATGACCAATAAGATTAATTACAAGGACAGCAGTTTAACATTAATACTATGGAGAGTTGATAGATATTTTGTGCTTATCTTATGTCAGGTATCTTTAAGGTAGGTAATATTATTAGCTCTGTTTCACAGATGGAATAAACTAAGTTCCTCCCCAAGATCATGCAGTTATAAAGGAGTCACCCCAGACTGCCTCACTCCAAAGTCCATGCACTTAACCACCCCTGGGGCTTCATGCATGAGGAGGCCACAAAAGGCAGGATCTGAATTCAGAGGGTCAAACGGCTGTATGGGGATAGGTCTTTCTTGACTCCTCAATCAAACAGAGGAATGTAAAATTATTCTGCCACAGCCTTTTGCCTACCCACAGATACATCTGTTCAATATGCTAGCTCAGAAATATGTGACATAGTGAACATTTGGGGAAAAAAATCACTCCCACCACATACTGCACAGAGGCTTGGCATCAAAAGTGCAGTAGACATGTTGGTCTGGAAATACAGCCTTTCTTCAGAATAGCCCCTGAGACTACAGGAAATTCATTATGACAGATGAACTCTTGTAGCCTTTAAACGCAGGATGAAAGCCGAACTCTAAACCAGTGTGAACTGGAGGTAGGAGAAGTTTGATCAGTGGTACTGGCCCAGGTCAGAAACTGCCTCCTTTGAATTTTAATTGTTATAACTTAGAGAATACCACAGTGGTAGAGATTTACTCTTAAACATTTCATGATGATGGAGGCTCTCCCAGGTCAGAAACTGCCTCCTTTAAATTTTAATTGTTATAACTTAGAGAATACCACAGTGGTAGAGATTTACTCTTAAACATTTCATGACGATGGAGGCTCTGCGTATATGTGAAAAGAAGAAATGCCCAGAACAGGGGTGGGTGACTGGCTTGCCTGAGCTCCCCAGAACCAGCTGTGTGCATTTCTTCCCAACTCCAATGACATGATGTTGGCATAAATCAGCCACGGTTGGAACAGTCACACCATGGAAATGGACAAATACCACCAATGGGGTTTTTTGCCCCCTGTGCACCCAGCTATCCCACATTTACCAACCTACCACTTCCAGTAGGATACGATTTACAGGGCGACATCTCCCAGAGCCCTGAATTTACAAACATCAAAGGAGGCCACAGAAGGCATCAGAAGCTTCCCGAGTGGCTCTCTTGCTTTCTGGCCCTGAGCTGCGGCTCTAGGGTGCACATTGAGCCAAGTGCTTCATGACTTTGGTGGTGGCACAGGAAAACCAGGGAGGATAAGACACATTCTCACAATAGGCCGCCCAGGTACAGCTGCCAGATGAAATACAGGATGCCCGGTTCAAGGCAAATGCCAGATCAATGACATTTTCTTGGCATAGATATGGACCGCACAATATTCAACTGGTGTCTTTTATTTTTATTAGCTAAATCTAGCAAACTTATACCCAGAACGTAATCCTGTGCTAAAAAAAAACATCTATTCTTCATCTTACAACACAGGGATATTGTGAAGTGGATATGTACACAGGCTTTGAAGTCAGACAGCTGAAGTGTGACACACTAGGGTCACACACTAACTATTTGTGTCACCCAGGACACATTTTCTAACCCTCTTGAGCTACAGTTTTCTTATCTGTCAAACGAGGATGATTAGTCCCTATCTCACTTGATTTTTGTGAAGTTTACATGAGATAATATATGCACAGGAGTTAAATGAGTTAACACAAGTCAGTCTGTCTGGTACAAGGAAATACTCAAGAAGTGTTATCCCTGTACAGTTCTATAAATTACCTAACACAGTGTTAGATAAATTATAGATAATTATATCCCTGTATAGGGATAACACTTATTGTGTTAGATAACACAGTGTTAGATAATTTATAAGCACATAGCACGTGCTTAAACAATTAGCACTCTTGGGGCACCTGGGTGGCTTAGTTAGACAAGTCTGACTTTGGTTCAGGTCATGATCTTAGGGTCCTGGGATCCAGTCCCACATAGGTGTCCCTGCTCAGCAAGGAGTCTGCTTCTCCCTCTCCTCCCACCCCTGGCCCCGCTCGTGCTCGCGCATGCACACACGCACTCTCTAGCTTGCAAAATCTTTTTTAAAAAAAAATTAGCACTCTTATGGAGGGTCCTCAGAAAGTTAAAAATAGAACTACCTCATGATCCAGCAATTGCACTTCTAGGTATTTACCCAAAGAATAAAAAAATACTGAAAAAAATAAAAAATAAAAAAATACTGATTCAAAGGGAAACATGCATCCCAATATTTACAGCAGCATTATCAACAATGGCCAAATTATGGAAACAGCCCAAGTCGATCGACTGATGAATGGATAAAAAAGATGGGGGGGCGCCTGGGTGGCTCAGTGGGTTAAGCCACTGCCTTCGGCTCAGGTCATGATCTCAGAGTCCTGGGATCGAGTCCCGCATCGGGCTCTCTGCTCAGCAGAGAGCCTGCTTCCCTCTCTCTCTCTCTGGCTGCCTCTCCGTCTACTTGTGATTTCTCTCTGTCAAATTAATAAATAAAATCTTAAAAAAAAAAAAAAAGAAAAAGATGGGTGTGTGTGTGCATGTGTGTGTAATGGAACAGCAGCCATAAAAAAGAAGGGAATATTGCCATTTACAATGACATGGATGGAGCTAGAGAGTGTTATGTTAAGCAAAATAAGTCAGTCAGAGAAAGACAAATACCATATGATTTTACATATATGTAAAATTTAAGAAACATATAAGCACAGGAAAAAAAGAGAGAGACAAACCAAGAAAGAGACCCTTAACTATAGAGAACAAACTAATGGCTACCAGAGGGGAGGGGAGTAGGGGATGGGTGAAATGTGTGGTGGGGATTAGGGCATGCACTTGTGAGGAGCACGGGGTGATATATGGAAGTGCTGAATCACTGCACTGTACCTCTGAAACTAACATTATACTCTATGTTAACTAACTGGAATTTAAATTAAAACTTATTAAAAATATTTTAAACTTAGCCCTCTTACTATTGTTAGCCCATAAAAGTCTTAAAAGCCCTATGACAAGCAAATTTTAGTAACCACATCACACATCACGTACTATAGTGATAATACTAACACGAGTCACATAATTTAACTATATTAAGAGCCAGTGGCTTTGGGGGAGGAGCCTAGTACTTAATCATCATTCATATTGTTGGTTTTAAGGGGAAAATCACTAAGGTCCAAATAAATCAACACAACCTTTCCCCAAGTTGGACATGATTTCTTTTAGTGACATATTAGCCCATAAAACTTTTTTCTATACCCTAAACCAAAACATGTAATACAATGAGTTGAATATTTCTCAAAAGCATCTAAAATCTACTCTGCTAAATTACTTCCATTAGGTAATTTTGAATACTTGCCAAAAACCTCGTATTTCCAATGAAAAGAACTTCCCCTCCACCATTTGAGACTCTTAGTATCACAGGCTAATAAGCCTAGAATTTTCTTGAATGCCCTTTTCCCCTTTCCTATTATAGATTATGAAATATATACAAATATTCCTCCATAGTATTTCCAGCTCTGTGCCTTTCAATCTGTTTCCCAACTGGGATTAAGCTCAGTTTCCTGAGATCAGACTGGGTACACCATCTTTGTGTTTGGAGACTGGTTGTCTAAGGAACTACATTTACTCTTCTACCACATTTACCTTTCTTTGTCCTTCACGTGAATTTTAAAGTATCAGAAATAAAAAGTCAGCATCACAGGAGTGATTTCTGGAAACAAGGAAGGCTTCTATCCCAACTCCTCTTACCATTAGAATATCACTCTTTTAAGGTCAAGATCCCAATTAAAATGTAATATGTACATAATTCCTATGTAAAATGTAATGCTTGGGAGTCCAAGCTTTACTCCACAAGGTTTCTGCTGGCTGCCAGCTGCAGGCCTCTCCAAATTCTTTACAAACAGTGTTGCAGGAGAAAATGTTAGGTCCTACTGGCACCCAACATAGGTATGTATAAAGGACAGTGGCCAGTATTTCTTACCCTATTGCCACTTAGTAGAGTCGTGCATAGGAGGGATGCAGCTCCAGACCTAAAAATACTAAACTTGTCCCTCTCTCTACTGTTCCCACAAAATCTGTAAAGTCAAATAAGGTGGGGAAAAAAGAAATAAACATTAAGAAACTTCACCCTAAGAAATGACTATGTTGTTACGATGGTATATGTAAAATCATCTTCTATTTCACATTTACCCAATATTCTTTTTTTTTTTTTAAGATTTTATTTATTTATTTGACAGAGATCACAAGTAGGCAGAGAGGCAGGCAGAGAGAGAGGGAGAAGCAGGGTCCCCACCGAGCAGAGAGCCTGCTGTGGGGCTCGATCCCAGGACCCTGAGGATCATGACCCGAGATGAAGGCAGAGGCTTTAACCCACTGAGCCACCCAGGTGCCCCCCAATATTCTTTTCATACATAGTATGAACAGGATTATGCTAACTACTGGAAGTACAGAAGTTAACGAGATAGACAAGGTTCCTGCTTTTATGGAGCTTATCTCTGGGGAAGCGGGGGGGGGGGGGTGGTGAATAACAGCAAAACAAACAAATAAATGCATAGTAAAGAAATAGTTGGTGCTATGGAGGAAAATAAAGCAGGATGAGGTACCAGGGGTCCATGGGAAATGGAATGATAGGTGACTGGTTGGTCACCTAATGGCCATTCCCAACTTCTTCCTTACCTTCCTCTGTCAAGTGGCTGAAAAGGCAACATAACCACTTTCCACCATCCCTTGCAGCTAGGGATGGTCACGTCAACATCCTCTGCTTCTGGCAAGACAAGAGGAAATCTCTAGGAGGGTGTTGGGAAGCTCTTGGAAAAATGTCTCTTTCTTTGTAAGAGGAAAGAGGCATGCAGAGTGTTCTCTCTTGTGGGCCTGGCTGCCCCTTGCTTCTCACCTATGTAATCTTGCCATGTGATGATGTCAGGGCACTGGGTCATATCTTAGAAGGTCAAGGAAGTCCTGGGACTCACAAAGATACTACCCAGTGTCTTGACACTGTGGTGCATCCATCACTAGACTCATTAAATAAGCAATATGTTATGGTTTTAAGCCGCTCTGAGTTTTCTGTTATTTGCCTCTAAAATCATCCAGACTGATGCAGGGTCTTATTTCAGATGGAGTGGCCAGAGAAAGGTTCTCTGAAGAAGTGATACTAGAGCTGAAACCCCAGTGATGAGAAGTCAGCCATGTGAAAATTGGAAGAGCATTCTGTGCAGAGCAATGTGTGCGAAAACCCTGGGGCAGGAATAAGCTATAAGCTGGAGCAGATGAATATGGAAGGAAATGGTTCCTGATAATCATCAGCAAGGCGGGAAGGGAATCAGATCACACAGCATTGTCGGGCACAGGTATTCCTACTGCAGTGAAATCCATTGCAGGTTTTATGCAAAGGCGTGATAGGAGTATGACCTGATTTATGTTTTAAAAATACAACTTTAATTGCTGTGTAGGTGGCTAAGAGAAGTGGGGGGCATCAGTTAAGAGGCTATTACAATAACCTAAGTAAGTGATAATGATGGCTTAGACCTAGTAGTGATGTAGGTGGAGAAAAGTAGATCAATACTGAAAATATTTTGGGGACAGCCAACAAGATTTGCTGATGTGTGACAGGGTTTGGGGGCAGGGATGACTCCCTGGGCTTGAGGTTCTGAGATGGGGGGAAAGTTTGGGGAGCTGGAAATCAATAATTCTATTTTGGGTGAGTTGCATTCTTATTAGATACCCAAGTAGAGCTATCCAGTTGGCAGATGAATACCAAAGTTTGGAAAAATGTCTATTCAGATTATTTGCTCATTTTCATTAATTCATTCATCATTCCATAAAAACATTTTAAGATCCTACCCTGTGCCAGAATGTACTGTGCTAAGAACCATGTATACAAAGGCCAATAAAACTGTGCCCCTCCCTTCATGAAGATCACAGTCTAATTATTACTATTGTGGAGGGATGTGGAGAAGATTAATAAATAAGTATAAATAAAGACAGTAAGTTGTAATGAGCAGAAAAGAGCTAAAGAGCAGAGCATGGCAGGAGGGCCTGCTTTGGGGCTGGATGGTCAAGGAAGCAATGGAAGCAGTAGGAGCCAAAACAGAGAAGAACAGGGCCATCTATGGTAGACTCTCTAAGACTCCTCCTGCAGACAGATGACAGGACATGGAAACCAAGTCACCAAGCTGCCTTGGATCCCCAGCCAGTTTTCAGATCCTGAGCAAAGTTTCAGACTCCTTGAGGCCTGGCCTTAGGGCTTGTTATAGGCTGCTTCCCTTGAGGCAACTCAGACTTCTCTGCAGTCCAAAGAACCTTTCACATGGTGGGGGATGGGGTGGGGAAGAGAAAAAAAGGGGCAAGTGAGCCTTGGAGGGACAAAGCGCCTCTGGAAACTTCCTTGCACTCTTGTACAAGATGTGTTCCTCTATTCTCCCATCCCACTCCACACTGCATCATCATTGGGTCATTTAAGCAGGAAGCAAAGAATGCCTTGGTTTCTGCTTAGAGGAGGAAGGAAGTGGGCGGAGGGGGGGAAGGAGGAGGTCTGACTCACTCCCCTGCAGGTCACTGCTCCACGGAGTCAGGGCTGTCCAATAATAACTGCAACTGGATGACTCCCGCACATCGTACAGAGGCAAGATAAGTCACTGGGGGTATTGATCTGTGCTGTGCTTCTTGTTGAGATTCTTTCCTATTCCCTTCTGAGAATGAACCCAGACCCTAAATGCTGCCTTGTCTTGGAGGAGAGTCGTATCACTGGGCCCAAGACAACCGTGTCCTTGGCTTTCATTTTCTGGAGGCTGAGTTCTCTGAGAGGGATTTCTACAGAGTGTAGGAGGAAGAAACAAGGATGTAGGAACCAGGATGTGGCTGTGGCCCCTGGAGTCATGCAAAAGGCAGGCCTGGATGGTCACAAGAGATCTTTTTGGGGATGATGAAAAGGTTCTGAAATTCGATTATGGTTGTGCAACTCTGTAAATATAACAAAAATCACTGCCTTGCACTCTATTATGAGTGGGTGTTATGCTATACAAATAGAGTAGGCCTGGGACCCTTGCCTCACTTCCCCACTGCACTCCAGGTAAGTGACAAGTGGTAATGGAGGAGTGCAGCAGAGGGGCTGGATCCAAAGACTTCCTGGCAGAAAGTAGAGTCCACTGCCTCAAGGCGGGTACCAAAGCCGAGATCTCCCAGCTTTCAAGCATACACACCACCTCAGACCATAATTATACCTCTGCCATGATCAGAGGGGATCCAAGGTTAGAGGGACCACCCATATATTTTGCTGGGTTTGCAAGCCCCAGGACCTAGGAAGAGGAAGAGAATCCCAGAAATGCTTGTCACTGACTTTCCCATTAGCCTGAAAGGATAGAACCCTGCTGTTATTTAAAGGAAGTAATGTATGTAGTAGGCAGACTGGCCTCCTCAAGATGTCCATGCCACACAGCAAAAGGGACTCTGCATATATAATTAAGGTTATGAAACTTAAAATGGGAAGATTATCCTGGACTATCCAGGTAGCCACAAACTAACGAGCCCTTAAAAAAGAGGATCCTCTCTGGTTAGAAGCAGAGAGAGGAGGCAAAAGAAGTCAGAGAATGATTTCAAGCATGAGAAGGAGCAGACATGCTGGCTCTGAGATCCAGGAGCTCCAATGCGATAACCAGGGAGAGGCCACTAGTTGTTACAGAAAATGCGACCTTAGTCCTACAACCACAAGGCACTGGATTTTGCCAACCACTGCAAAGAGCCTACAGGAGTCATCATCCTCTAAGAAGGAACACAGTCCTGCGAACACCTTGATTTCAGCCTATGAGACTCAAAGCAGAGAAACCAGCCAACCCACCCAGACTTCTGACCTGCAGAACTGCAATATAAGAAATAACTGTTATTTTAAGCCATTAAATTTGTGCTACTTTGTTCTGAAGTAATAAAAACTAATTCAATATAGCCATTTCTTTGATAATTCAGTGTGAACATTAAAATTCATACCAGCCATCCTACCACTACCTTCCACTACCCCCCAGCATCTCGAATATCAGAAACCTTGAGAAGCTCAAACAGTATAGTGCTTTCTGGTTTACCTTAAACATGGGACTGGGGGCTAAGAAACCTGGGCTCTAATTCTGAATATAAGTACTGAACAGCAAGACAAGAGACACAGGTCTTACTTCTATATCACGGTAAGGACCTTAAGTAAATCAACCTCTCAGAATCTCCATGGCTATAACATATGTGAGTTGGTCGAGATGATTTCTGAAGTCCTTTTAGCGTTATGAACTAAAACTGATAGGTAGACATTGTGATGAGCAACACACATTTGTTTAATTTATAACTCACTACTTTCACCTGGCAGAGAGCTCACCCCAAGAGTGCATTTCGGTGGGAGGAGAGGGAAGTTAGTTAGGGCTGCTGGGGCTTCTGTGAGCTTCTGATATCCAAGATCTGATATCCTTTGGGTCTCCAAAGGAGGGATGAATTTTCCCTAGAGGCCAGCTAAGCAGCCCTCCCCAACAACTCCGGTAATTATTCTGGAAGTGCTAACAATCTCTGACTGAAGATTCCCTGCAAGAAGTGGTCTGGTCAAAGAGGACTTGCCAGCTGTGTCTGTCTGCCTTTCTATCTACTACCAAGCTTCTCAGAGGGGAGAGACACTTACTAGAACCCCTGGCTATCCTCTACCAATTTCCCACACCTCTCTTTCCAATATGGAGTCTTTCGAATTCAGAAGTAGACAGTTTGGCCAAGGCATATGCACCTCCCCAAATTCAATTTAATTCATTACCACAGACATTTTTTTTTAAATAGTAGCTGTGTGCTCACTGAGTCTAAAGTAGAGGAAAACAGCTGTTTTGGAGGTAAGCATTTAGTTTCATTTTTCAAGCTCAGATTTCAGTATCAACATCTCTAGTTGCGCAACTTAAATAAGAAAGAAGCAAGGAGGCAAAGACCAGACACATCACACTCAAAGCAAAGAACTACAGAGATGCAATTTACAGGAATTTGAAAAGAAGGTGAAGTTGTTGTTAAGCACGGAGTACAAACTCTACACAGAGAGTTACTAAGAATCCTGATTTTCAGAAGTATATTCTGTCTCACAGCAAATTCACAGCAACACACAGGGTAAATTTTGATCCACACCACTATCGTCAGTCAGGGTGTCCTGAGAAAGCAAACCTTTACGTTCATAGAGCAGAAGTTAGATTTGAATTTGCTTTCATGTGCATTTTTCATGGACAAATTATGCAACTGTATGTAGTCAGTTGTCACTGAAAATATGTTGAATGTGGGGTGCCTGGGTGGCTCAGTTGGTTAAGCCATTGCCTTAGGCTCAGGTCATGATTCCAGGGTTCCGGGATCAAGTCCTGCATCAGGCTCCCGGCTCTGCCGCAAGTCTGCTTCTCCCTTCTCATGCTCTCTCTCACTCTTTTTTTCTCTCTCAAATAAATAAATAAGAATCTTTTTAAAAAAATGTTGAATGTGTATTTGCATGTTTCACATGGTTAATATATATTTTAGTACTGTATATTTTTAGACATCTGTTCAGTTAAAATGATATTGCTCTCTTCTCTCAGTGCTTCTTACTTTAATCCCCTCTGCGCATCAGTCATGGTTGACCCAAATCATCAACACCAGGCATTTTTAGCCTTTCTTCCTCAGAGACAGATGTGACAAATGTGTTCATACATGCAACATACTCCTACAGAAATACCCAGGAATTATGTGCAACTCTAGGAGCTTGACCTGTACCTCTAACACCAGATCCTCAACCTAAGAAAGCATGTGGAAAAGAATATTACTATGTAAATATCCTTAATTTTGTCCTAATTAATTTAAAAAAATCACTAGCAAATCTTGGATTTGATTTATTAGCAAGCAATTATTTGCAACAGACATCCTTTGTTTGGGACATATTTTGACACCATGGTTGATAAGCACAGTCCACTATACCATAAGTGTACATTGTACATGTGAAGTCTGAATTCTTTTTTTTTAAAGATTTATTTATTTATTTGAGAGAAAGAACTTGAGAGAGAGCACAAGCTAGGGGAGGGGCAACGGAGAGGGAGAATCTTAAGCAGACTCCCCACTGTGTATGGAGGCTGAAGCAGGGCTCAATCTCAGAACCCTGAGATCATGACTTGAGCCGAAATAAAGAGTCAGACACTAAACTGACTGAACCACCCTAGGGTCCCTGAAATCTGAATTCTTGAAGGCTAAGGGTGCCTATCACAGAGAATGGAGGAAAAAGACTGTAAGAGACAGAAATATGGTTATTTTTCAAACTGGGCAATGATGGGATACTATGAACCTATTATAAAAGTCTATTAAGGAGCATTTTTCTGGAAGTAACTAATCTCCTACCTATGATCTATAAAGCCACTGATATTCCAGAAGGTTTCATAGGCTGCACCCAAACTTGGAAGGCATGCTTCCTTCTTTAGATGTGGAAGAAAATAACTTTTTGCAGATTTTTTTTTAAAGATTTTATTTATTTGACAGAGAGAGATCACAAGTAGGCAGAGAGGCAAGCAGAGAAAGAGAGAGGCTCCCCACCTAGCAGAGAGCCCGATGTGGGACTCGATTCCAGGACCCTGAGATCATGACCTGAGCTGAAGGCAGAGGTTGAACCCACTGAGCCACCCAGGCAGCCCAATTTTTGCAGATCTTAAATATGAAGAGGTTATATAATGCAGTGATTAGGAGTATGGGCTCTTAGAGCTGTGGTTCACAGGTCGTTCTGCCTCCCAGGGGACATCTGGCAATGTCTGAAGACATTCTCGATGTCACACCTGGGGAAGGAGGGTGTTACTGACATCCAGTAGGTAGAGGGCAGGGACGCTGCTAACCATTCTAGAGTGAAGTCAGATAGCCTCCCGTAACACAGATGTAAGCTGGCCCCAATACTAACAGTGCTGATGTTGAGAAACCCTCCTGTAAAGCAGCCTGCCTGGGTTTCAGGTCACTTAATACTTTGTAACCTCTACCAAGTTACTTAACATCTTTGTCCTTATTGTCTTTACCAATGAAATTAGGATAATAATGGTACCCACCTCATTGATTTGTTGTGAGAATAAAATAAATGATGCAAGAAAGAAGCTAAGAACAATGTCTGAAATAAAAGGAGTGCTCAACAAATGTTTACTTTCCTTATCACTGAATGCACTGAGAAAGACTGAGAAAGAAATATACAAAAATTTTAACAGTGGTGGTTTCTAGGTGGCAAGATCATGACTGATTTTTATTTCACTTCTTGTTTTTGTTTTGTTTTTTTTTAATATTTTATTTGTTTGTTTGACACAAAGAGAGAGAGAGAGAGACTGAGCACAAGCAGGGGGAGCAGCAGGCAGGGGAGAAGCAAACTCCCCACTGAGTAAGGAGCCTAACATGGGGCTCGATCCCAGGACCCTGGGATCATGACCTGAGCCGAAGCAGTCGCACAACTGACTGGGTCCTTGTGTGTGTGTGTGTTTAGGATTTTCATTTATTTGAGAGCGAGACAGAACTCGAATGGGGAAGGGCAGAAGAGGAAGGAAGAAAGAATCTGAAACAGATTCCACACTGAGCACAGAACCCGTGCAGCTCAATCCCACAACCATGACATCATGACCCGAGCTGAAAGCAGGCGCCTGACACTTAACTGACTGAGCCACCCAGGTGCCCCTATTTTCATTACACCTCTCCATTTCTCTTCATTTCCCAAATTTTCTACAACTATATTTATATTAACCTAATATCCAAAAACGTATATATTTTTAAAGAATGCAGAGGAAAGAACTTTACTTGTCACAGAGCGGAAAGAGCACAGAATTCAGATCCTGGCTCTATGTTGTGTGGGACTTCAGGCAGGTTGGTTAAATGTCTCTGAGCTTCAGTTTTCTGATCAGAAATTGGGGCTAATAACCTATATCGCAGAATCTCTACCAGGATTTCACATGCAGACATCCAGTGCCTAGGAAAGTATGCCAAATGAGAGGCTCCATGAGATGATGGCTTCAAAAGTTTAGCTGAGGGAATATGCCCCCATAAACAGGAAAATATATTTATCATGGTACCCCTATTTTACTTTTGAAACTGTCCTCTTGGAGAGACCACCTCTCAGCTCGTGCCATTTTTTTGCCTTGGTTCATAAAGGAGAAGTTGTATCCATACTCTGGTTCTTCTGTCTATCCCCTCCTCCTTCCCTATGTACACATATGCTAGGAAATGATCCAGTCAGTGGCTGGCAAGGCCTGACTCGGGTGGCAGGGTTTACTGGCAGTGGGCAAGAGACTGTGCCTGAAAGGCAGGACCCAGGCCTCACTTTCTCATATCTACTTCCCATGCTCACTGCCGCACCCTTTCTATCTCGTCTTTCATTCCAAGTCTCCAAGTGGAAAGCACATTTGGCAAGGCCTCTCCATAAAGGGACACCTCTCTACTTTCTCTCTCTGTTGGATCTTCTCCTGTTCGGCTGGTTGAGCAGAGCTGGGAGATTTGAGAGAGAAGAGTAGGAAACCCAGCAAGGCTTCCAGACCTCAGCCTGTAGAGGACACCGGGCCGGCTTCTTTGGGCAGCCCTGCAGGAGCGTGGTAGTCATGCAGCTTGTGCTCCTACTGGGTTGCCTGCAGAGCTGTTTCTTCTGCATAACTCACTCAGCAGGTAACACTGGAGGTAAGGAGGATGAGTGGATAGAATTTAAGGACCCATACCTTATCTACAAACCCTATTCTTCCTCTCCTTAGTGACTTAATTAGACAGGAATAATATAACAGGTATATTTGTGATTATCAAGAGAAGTGACTTTTTTTTTTTTTTCAAATATTTTTTAACATAATCTCTACACCCAGTGTGGGGCTCAGATTCATGAGCCCAAGATCAAGAGTTACACAGGAGCTCCAAGAGAGAGGACTATTCTAACCCCAGTTAGCCTGCTAACTTGAATTCAAATCCTAAGCAACATTTCCAGATACCTTGAGACAATCTTTAACACTTAAGTCCTAGCTGCCATGGTTTGGGAAAGGCAGCCTGGCTCCAATCTACTCTAATACTAAGGATCCTAGGATTCTCTGGGGAGGAGTCTAAAGTCCTGTGAGCTCTTGGTTCAGCATTCTGAGGACTGGGAGCCACAGCTGATTAGGAGAGGCCTGCCGGGGACAAGAATTGACTTCAACATGTTCAATCTCAACCCAAGGTGAACTATTTCAAGTGTTGGGAGATGGTGCCAGGCAAACGCCACAAGAAAATGAGATTGTTAGGGTGCCTCTATATCCAGATATAAATACAAATACCAGGAGAACTTCATTCTAAAGATAAATAAAATGTCAGGGGGATTCATAATCCCCAGGAAAGAATTTATGGATACTTCTTGAACTCTAGTGTGCTACTGCTTCAGAGTCAGTCAGACTAGCATATATAAATTTCAGACATAATTCTGGTTGTTGCCCCGGTCTCTCCTACTCCACTGTCCTCCCTATGAGCACATGCAGAACAAAACAGGCATGGGCACCTATACAGGCCGAATGCTTTACAGAACTTCCACAAATGGGTATTGAGAGCTTACCATAAACCAGGCCTAGTGCTAAGCGCTAGAAACCTGACGAGAGAAGCTATGGTCCCTTTGCTCAAGAAGCTCACTTCAGGAGACTATAATAGTGTAAATGTGGTACTTGTCCCAGGGAAACAGATTTCAGCAGGGATGCAGGGTTTAATATAAAGGACCAAAGTTCAGTATTGTAGGGGACCTAACCGCTCTTCAAAGTATTCTTCAATGAAACCCTGAGGGGAAATACCTCATTTAGTAAAGAATTTCACAAATTTTATATTTCTATCCCTTTTTTTTTCTCCTTATACCTTTAACCTAGTAACTTCCCTTAGTTTTCCTATAGCATATAAGAATGAGATCAGTCATCATTTATTGTCAAGAAGGGAAACTATACAGACCATGGAAGAAATATCTATATTTCAGAAATTTCTAGAAGTTAAGAAAAAAAAAACTTCCTTTTTCCCTTAAAACCTAAAATAATTTGCAAAGAGAGTAAATCTATTCCCTTGAAAAATGGTAATATTATTTTAAAGTAACAAATCCAGTCCATTCAATACCACAGTTTGTATTCATAATTTTTAGAAGTTGTTAATCTTTTTTATTTTATTGTGAAAACCAAGTAAGTGCTTTTTAAAGATAGTATGTTTAGGCTGGTATTGTTACTAGGTTCAGCGGATAAAAGAATGTTAAGTTCAATTAAAAAAAAAATCAACCATGATGTAATTCTAGATTTCTTTTTTGCCTTTGGACATCATCTGGTCACCATAGTAACACAGTATTTTACTACCAGATATCTATACAGCTCAAAGGGAAGAGAAGAACAGGCAATTACTTACTGGGGTATTTGGGGGTACAGAAGATGACTATTGGGATAATTTAATATATAAATATAGATTCCACTGGAGATCTGTCTCAGCCAGGCAAGCTGATTTGATCTTCTAGTAGCGTCAGCTGAACAAAATTTGTAGCCAAATCAACTGTTGACATCACTTGAAATAACACAAACAGGGAAGAAGCATAGGTTAGGTTAGGAGTTAAACTCATGAACTCTGAGGTCAAGTTTCTTGGGTCCAAATACTGTTTCTAGTATTTGCTAGCTGTGTGATCTTGGGAATATTCCCTAACTTCTCTGCGCCTTAGTTTTTTCATTACCAAAATGTGAGTACTAATACCTCCCCCAGAGGGTTACTATAAGGATTAAATGACAGATTATTTGTGCTTATAATGACGTCTCACACACAGCAAGAACTTTGTTAAGTATTTGTCAAAGATGAAATAAAATTTAAATTTGCTAGCTTCCCTCATTGTGCTAGGTAGAAATGGTCAAAGATACCAAGATTTGAGTACATGACAGATTATTTTAACCTGTAACTTTGGAAGATTCCTTTGAGAACTTCCTGGGAGCCTTCTTGAGAGCTACTCTGTAAGATTTGAAAGTTAGTGGTACTCTACTATCCCAAACCAGAGACGGAAAAAATCATAAGCTCTTCTGGTATCAGGAACATCAGAAAGCAGACAATTGCACAGCACAAAGAAACAGCATGCCTGCCCACTCAGGCTCCCTAAGCCACTGCCAATCACCTCTGGGAACACGGGCACAGAATAAGCAACTAAAAATGGAGAAAACAAGATTTTATGGCAGGGACAAAGAAATTTAGTTGATTTCAGTAATATTATTTGTTTCCTCTTCCCAGGACTCAAAGAAAAAAATCATTTTCATCAATTAGTGCTTTGTTTTATTAATTATCACTATACATAATTTCCATCAATTTTTCTTCAGGGGCACTTACTCTGGTGAATCAATTCATTTTACAGAACTACCTAAGCATCTTTTCTAGACCTGTAACAAATCTAAAGCCCCCTAACCAAATCTAAGCCAGGAAAAAAATCTCCGAATTGCCTGGAAAAAAGAAGGTATCATGTCCTGTAAGCCAAATTTCAGCCGCGATACCACGGGATCCCTGGCACATACCTTCATCTGGACTTGATTTCAGAGACGGTCTCCTTGGGTCTTCTCGGTCAGGAACAGCCCTCGCATAGGAGTTTGGAGAATGCCATACACCACCGGGAAAGCTTGGGAGCACATTCATTTCTGTCCTCTGCCTTCCCCTTGGCTCATAGCCTGCTTCCTGGTAGGAAGACAAGATGACGCTGTGCTGGGTTGACTGTTAAACCATCTTCCCGCCCCCAGCCCCACTCTCTTGGTGCCCCTCCCTTCTCCTTTCCAAGGCTCAGGAATGTGTCACATGGGAAATGGATCATGTGGCTCAAGGGGAGAATGTGGCCATCTTCTATCTCCCTTCCCCCACTTTTCCTTTCAGGAGCAAAAGCAGCAGAAATCTCTGACCTGATTGGCTCTGACCAAAAATCTCCATATGAAAAGGAGAAAATTCAACCAAACCTCAAGGCTTCTCCACTTTCTTTTTTGTTTTATTTTTCATCTGAACATTTTATTCTGGACATTCAGGGATGCTTGGTAGGGAGTGAAATGTTACTTTCCTCCCAGCCTCTTTCTTTCTTTCTTATCATCAACACCCTAACACGACAAGGTGTTCCCTCACTCCCTTCTGGAGCCCCCTTAGCACGTCTGAGACAACTGAGTGTTCAGCACCAAGGACAGCATTACACTCCTTTCAGCATTCATTAAAACCATTTGTCTATTTCATCCTCAGGTAAATAAAGATATTTTAAAAATATTTCTCTGAGGTCTTGTGTCCAACTATAAATCAGGCTGTATAATTAGGGCTCTGACTGCCCCTACTATCAACTTATTGCTACCTTATAAATACAATTTTTACATATCATTAAACCCCAAATCCCATGCCTATCTACCTCCCAGTCCCCCTTCTACCACCCATCCCCACCCCTTAGATACACTCCATGTTTTGGGGGAAGGAGAAATTCTCATAACACAGTTTACTATATGCCCATATATCTATGCTTACGTACAAAACAAAACACAGAAACACATAGGATTTTTTTTAAGTATATATGTCAAGACGTCCTTAGCCCCATTCCTAGGCCTCAGGCAGAGCTGAATTAGAGAGGCTGGGAGGGAGTCTGGTGGAAGCTGTTTTGTGCAGGGTCTATCCTGCTTTGCTGACGTCCCTGTTGCCATGGTGCTAGGTAACTGCTGAAGGGGATGATTTCTTTCAGAACCGGTCACCATGGGACCCTGCTGACTAAAGAAAGGGAGTGAGAAAAAGACTGAATTGCTGAGGAGGGCTTTCAATTAGCATTTTTCAGAGCCAAATTTACCTAAAATTCAGTAAGTCCTTTCCTTACTGAATTGCTGCTGACCCTAAATCTCAAAAGCATTCTGGAAATTAGTATGGACACTGTGATGGTCACTCCCCCATATTCCACTGCTTCTTTCCCCTAAAGGTCTATTTAGGTGCAACTGAATGAAAATGCCAGCTTCACAGAACGACTGTGGAGTGCCATCCCAGAGTAGGAGGAAAGGACATAGGAACCAATTTCCCCTCACGTTGGGGCTTCTGACTTTTATGACACCATTTACCGGAGTCCCAACAGCCTTAATTGGGAGATGCTTTAGAACCACACCTGACTGCTGACACAAGGAACAATTTGCGAATGCTTTACAATGTTATGGGAGAAACGACAAATATTTTTTAATGTGAGCTGCTGAATTATTTTGAATAAAAATAAACTTGATTAGTTCAAGGTCAATCCTTTGGATAGATTTTGGACTACCCCCAAATCAGGAATTTAAGCTAGCTTTACGTTTGTCTCATTAGGCTGGCATAAAACCGATTGTTTCTAACTCAGAGTCCTTAGCATGGCAATTCTAAATATTATTTTTGGCGGGCAAAAATACTTTCAATATGCAGGAATGAAAATTCTGTTAAAAAAAAAAAAAAGAAAGAGAGAGATTTCACAGGGAGCTGGAGTATAATTTCAAGATCGAAGTTCCTTCCTTGCTCAACATTCACATCTTAAGACATATTTATTTATTTTATTTTAGAAGAAAAGTCAGGTTAATTCCAGTTTTTCTATATAAGACTCATAGAAGATTTCACAACTCTGCTAATTCTGATGCTTGATGCTTTCAGAAAATTCATTTATCAGGAAAGATGGAGAGGTGTCTGAAGAAATTCTTAGAGAGCCAGCAGGATGGTGACTTCAATATCATCTCCCTTTTCTTTGCCAGTAGTAATGACAAGAACAACACAAACAGCTAATATGTAACATGTCCCAGGTGTTTAGCACATGTCAGTCAGTCCTCCTACCAAACTGTGAGACAGATACTATAAGGAGCTCTCCTGTTTTATAAATGAGACTGAAGCTTTCAGAGGATAAGGAATATACTCTGAACTGCACAGCTAGTTAGTGTGGAACAAGACTTTGGAACTATTTAACCTGACTGCAGAGCAGGCACACTATACAATACTATTCTGCATCGTTAATAATGGACTAGACTAATAATGGACTAGACTAGACTAAATGGACTAGACTAAAATAACCTGTCAGTGTAATGTGATGTGGTTCACTACTAAGGGCTTCTGATAGGAGAAATCAAAAAGATGGTTTCAAATTACTTGAGACCAAAAAAAAAAAAGACCAAATTATTCATTCCTTTTAGGATGACTGAATGTGTACATCACAGCTTAATGATAAATAATAATAATTTTTCAAAGAATCATAATCTAGAATATTATTAAGGATTTTTATAAAACATGTGGTATAATATACTAACTCTGCTTTAAAAATCTTAAATTTGTAATCACCAATCTTATTCCTGGCCATTTGGAAGAAAATAAAAAGACAGTGTCCTCCATCCAAACTCCTAAAACTCCACAATACCTGTAATTGGGGTAATATTTTGAAAATGATTTATGTGATTTTTTTTTTCTCCTTTGCCTGGGAATCAATTTGCCTTGGAAATAGGGAGTGTGGCACTATTTCAAGTTGCAAAAAGAATGGAAAGAAAGAAGGAATTAATATATTCAGCTTCTGAAATTCAAAACAGGAGTGTGCAGAAAAACAAAAGCCTTGAAATCCAGGCCGTTCTTTTGAAAGTCATTCTTGAAATTCCTTTATTTATGCCTTTACTTGTCATCAACCAAACATGAGAGAATTTGCTTAGAGTGTTCGGCACTCTAGAGAGGTCTTCAGACTGGGGCAGACAAAAACTTTCCAAGAGGTCCCAAAGCACACAGTTTAATGGGAACTAATTTCTAGATCCTCAACTTCCACAAGTATTATTATTTTTTTTAAGATCATTTTAAATTTAATTTGACAGAGAGAGAGAGGGATCACAAGTAGGGAGAGAGACAGGCAGAGAGTGAGGGGGAAGCAGGCTTCCTGCTGAGCAGAGACTGATGTGGGCTCAATCCCAGGGCCCGAGACCATGATCTGAGCTGAAGGCAGAGGCTTAACGCACCGAACCACCCAGGCACCCCACAAGTACGTTTTCTAAAGCTGATTTTCCTGAAAACCTGTGCAGTCAGGATGCCATACTGATTCTTGGTTCCCACCTACTAGTTTTCCTTCTGTTCTACCATAGAAGGTGAACTCTCACTCACCTTTATCCTACAGTGGTACACAGCCTGAATTTAAAAAGCTCCTGGAATCAAAGGAACACCTGGAAATACTGGGGATGCTCTTGAGATACCAGTGACCAGCCCCAATAACTGTGTGACAAACCCTATTAAAAATCGTGAGTTTTCTAATGGCTTTCAGCAAAACTGAAAACAAACCACTATCCAACCGGCCACCAAGAGATTCATTAAAATAGTTTTCTTAAAAGAAAGTTCTTTTCACAGAAGAATGCCAGCTAATGAATGTAGAGTATAATAGCTAGGGCAGCATTTTTGCAGCTCCCAGTGAAATAACTTATTCAGGCAAGGACTAAAATGGGTATTGAAACCATCAGATGAAAAGTTTTTGAGAACAGGTTGTAGATTATTTGCAAACTGCAAAGGGAAATGTATCTTTTTCCATGCTGAGACTGGAAGGTCACCATTTTAACCAGATGACCAAATTTTTAGTATCACTAATAGTGAGGCAACATGAAATTATGTGCCTAACAATGAAGCAATATGACCTACCCAACATTACTAATCAAGTATTCTTTCTAAAAAATGTTTAACCTGAGTCTAATCAAACCTCTGTTCACAATGTCTAGTTTTTTTTAAAGGCCAGGATTGAGAGAACAAGTTATAAAACATTATGAGGAGGGGCACCTGGGTGGCTCAGTGGGTTAAGCCGCTACCTTCGGCTCGGGTCATGATCTCAGGGTCCTGGGATCGAGCCCCACGTCGGGCTCTCTGCTCTGCGGGGAGCCTGCTTCCTCCTCTCTGCCTACTTGTAATCTCTGTCTGTCAAATAAATAAATAAATAATCTTAAAAAAAAAAAAAAGGAAGAAGAAAAAACATTATGAGGAAATAATTAGCCAAACAGAATAAAGAATATTCTACAAGGGGACTCGACTGGACTTATCAAAAAGTCAATGTCATGGGGCACCTGGGTGGCTCAGTTAGTTATGTGTCTGACTCTTGACTTTAGCTCAGGTCATGATCTCAGCGTTGTGAGATTGAGCCCTGTGTCAACATGGAGCCTGCTTAAGATTCTCTTTCCTTCTCCCTCTGTCCCCCTACCCCACCGCTCATATGCCCTCTTTAAAAAAAATAAAATAGGGGCACCTGGGTGGCTCAGTGGGTTAAGCCACCTTAGCCTTGGGCTCAGGTCATGATTTCAGGGTCCTGGGATTGAGTCCTCCTTCCCCCTCTCTCTCTGCCTGCCTCTCTGCCTACTTGTGATCTCTGTCTTTCAAATAAAGAAATAAAATATTTAAAATAAAATAAAATAAAAAATAATATTAAGTCAATGTCATGAAATAAGAATTAAAAAGTTGTGCTGTTAGAGATTCAGAGACTAAAGACCACAACAAAGGATTTGCTGAAATGCAGACTGGGAATGGAGAGAGAGTGGTTATAAAGTAGCTATAAAATATTTTGGGGATAATCTGGGAAATTTGCATTGTGAAATGAACATTAGGTGATATCATGGAATTGTTTTCTATATTAGGTGGGAGAAAGAAATTGTAGTTTATGAGAGAATTTTCTGATTCTTAGGAAATGCTGACATATTCAGAATAAAGTATCAAGACAAATACAAGTTACCCTCAAATCATTCAAAAATAAAATATATGTATATACATAAACAAAAGGGGCAAGTAAATATAGCAAAACATTAACAATTGGTGAATCTAGGTGAAGAGCATATGGGTGTTTACTCTACTTATCTTTAAACTTTGGCAGCTGAATGAAAAAATAAACACTGCCCTATGGTAGAACAAGTATGTGCCACATAGAGTCTGGCCCTTTCCAGCTCAGGTTTAGTGAGAAAGAAAGAGAGATCAAGGAAAATAAAGCTGTCAGGAAACCAGGCCTGAGTTCTTTCTAGGCCAAAGTTGGATTTGAGTGTATTCATTTTCTACTGCAGCTATAACAAATTACCACAAACTTAGTGGCTTAAAACAATACAAATGTATCATCTTACAGTTCTGTAGGTTAGAAATCCAACATGGGTTTTACTGGACTAAAATCATGGTTATGGCAGGGCTGCATTCCTTTCTGGAAGATACAGAGAGAATCTATTTCCTTGCTTTTCCAGCCACCCACATTCCTTGGCTCAAAGCCCTCTTGCTCTGTCTTTAAAACCAACAACTTTGTACCTTTCTAACCATTACACCATAGTCACATCTGCCTTTGACTCTGGTCTCAGACTGGAAAGTTTCTTTCAAGGACCCATGTCATTAGATTGGACCCACCCAGATAATCCAGTATAATTTTCCCTCTCAAGGCCCTTAATTTAATCATATCTACAAAGTCCCTCTTATCTTGTAAGGTAATATATTCATGTGTTCCAGGGATTGGGACATGCACATCACTACGAAGCCCTTATTCTGCATACCAGTGAGTTACCTCTGTGTTGAGAGGATCTCTGCCTCCAGGAGAGAGAGAGAGGAGTCAACTATCCTAAGCTGTCCTGTTCCACTGAAGCATGGAGTCTGAACTAACAGCCAGAGTGTCTGCCATGACTAGGTGAGGTGACTCCACAGCAGGGGCCAAGAGGAAGCTGAGTCCACAAGGGGAAGTAGCCAGTATTCCCTAAAGCCAAAGCCAGGTCATGAATTCACCAACTGCAGGCTTCATTCAGCATCACAGACCAGCAAGTTCCCCAGCAATCGGGCCAACACGGGGTATCTTGTCAAAAACTGCCAGTACATACTCTAGGTCCAAAATGAAGCCAGCGAGTACCATCACTCTCACCAATTCCACAAGGATGTGATGTTACTGCTCTCCACCCTACCACCCTGTATAAATGGATGTTACCATTAGAGAAGATGTAGGACATCCTTGGGAGGCATTATGAAACATGAAACATTTTTATCCAAAGGAGACTTAAACTACTTAAAGGAATTATTTAAATAATGAAATTGAACTATATTCGAAACTAATTAGATACTTAGGATTTTTTCCTCCTGTAACCTAATCATTGTGTGTGTGGGGGTGGGGGGGTATGTGTGTGTGGTTTTAAAACATCTCCACAAATTCTTTG
The DNA here is from genome assembly GCF_022355385.1 of Mustela nigripes. Classification (NCBI taxonomy): domain Eukaryota; kingdom Metazoa; phylum Chordata; class Mammalia; order Carnivora; family Mustelidae; genus Mustela; species Mustela nigripes. The sequence goes on from NC_081562.1 coordinate 55,838,876, forward strand.
ATATTTCGCCCTTCAAACAGTGGTATCTAATACCACTCTCCTCAAATGTGGGCCTTCCTTAGTAGCCTATTTCCAGTGGAAAAAATGTGGCAGAAGGGGTTCTATGTAACTTCTGAAGCCAGACTGTAATAAGGATAGTTTCTGTCTGGCTCTCTAACAGCTCAGATTACTCATTCTGGGGGAAGTCAGCCACCATGTCAGGACATTCGAACATCTTGTGAAGGGGCCCACATATGGAAAACAGGCCTCTCACCGACCAGCACCAACAAGCAACCAGCTGAGTGAGTCGCCATGGCAGCAGATCCTTGTCAACATCAGGACTGCAGCTATGTTGCCAGACCCCAAGCCAGAACTGCCCAGCTAAGCTGCTCCCAAATTCCTGACCCACAAAATTAGGAGATAATGTTTATTATTGTTTTAATCTAGTAAGATTTAGGGTATTTAGGGGGTTTTTAAAATAGATTTTATTTATTTATCTGAGAGAGAGCAAGAGCAGGGGTGGGGCAAAGGGAAAGGAAGAAGCAGGCTCCCTGCTGAGCAGAGAGCGCACCGTGGTGCCCGATTCCAAGACCCCGGGATCGTGACCCAAGCCGATGGCAGACACTCAACAGACTGAGCCACCCAGGCACCCCAGAGCCACCCAGGCACCCCAGTTTGAGGTTATTTTGTTTAACAGTAATAAATAATACACAGGTGAAAACTCTGGAATAAAAAATAAGATACCCACTCTTTCTAGACATAGCTGAGCAGTAATAAGTGAAATAAGTATCCCTGCTACATATATGTGTTCCTTAAATGGAAGGTATGTGGTTTCATGATGCCAAGACATTAGGAAGAGGAGAACACAATTAGCTACTTACAGTGTTATTTGGGAGGAAAAAAGAAGATTATAAAGATTCAGAAGAGCTGTACAGAACTCTAGAACAGGAAGATGGACCTTCGATGGGACTGAAATAAGGGACCAGAAAGCTGTCAGAGCCAAGACAGCCACTGACTCTCCGTCTTTCTCTATGAGGCTACAATGCCTATTGTCTCCTATTACCTTTTCATTGGCTACATTCACCTGTTTCTCTTTTGATATCAGCTCACCCTGCATTACTGGCCCTCAAAGGCTGGTCCCAACAGGCCAAGATGTCTCTGAAACATGCATGACCTTACAAGCTCAATGCTCCTATCAAAGTAACCCAATCTCAATTAAAAACTGAACTACCATATGATCCAGCAATCCCATTTCTGGGAATATCTCAAAAGGAAATAAGATCAGTATTTTTTTTAATTTTTTTTTTTAAATAAACATGTATTTTTATCCCCAGGGGTACAGGTCTGTGAATCGCCAGGTTTACACACTTCACAGCACTCACCAAAGCACATACCCTCCCCAATGTCCATAACCCCACCCCCCATAAGATCAGTATCTTAAAGAGATATCTGCATCCCATATTCATCAAAGCATCATTTATAATAGCCAAGATACAGAAACAGTCTAAGTGTCTGTCAAAAGAGGAATGGATAAAGGAAATACAATACACAGAGAAGTATTTTTCAGCCTTTAAAAAGAAGGAACTCCTGGGGCACCTGGGTGGCTCAGTGGGTTGGGCCGTTGCCTTCGGCTCAGGTCATGATATCAGGGTCCTGGGATCGACCCCCCGCATCAGGCTCTCTGCTCAGCAGGGAGTCTACTTCTCTCTCTCTCTCTCTCTGTCTGCCTCTCTGCCTACTTGTGATCTCTCTCTGTCAAATAAATAAATTGAATCTTAAAAAAAAAAAAAAAAAAAAAAAAGAAGGAACTCCTGTCATTTGTGACAACATGGATGAACCTGGAGGACATCATACTAAGTGAAGTAAGCCAGACAGAAAGACAAATACTGCATGATCTCACTTATATGTCAAATCCAAAGAAGTCAAATTCCTAGTAACAGTGAATAAAACAGTGGTTACTGGGACTGGGAGCTGGGGAATATAGGGAGATTCTGGTCAAAGGGTACAAACTTTCAGTTATAAGATAAACTGCTATAAGTTATAAGATAAACTGGAGACCTAATATACAGCAGGGTGACTAGAGTTAACAATAATGTATCATATATTTGAAATTTGCTAAGATAGACTTCACATTTCCTTACCACACACATACAAATAGTAACTATGTGATACAGATAAACTAATTAGCTTGACTGGTAATAATCTCACAACATATATGCATATCAAAACATCACACTGTACATCTTAAATATATACAATTTTTGTCAGTAAATTTCAGTAATTTCAGTAAAGCTGGGATAAATACATGACCCAGTCTCTCAATGTTCTGATCTATATTCTTAGGAGGCAGAGTCTGTTGGACTCAGCCTAAGTCAGATACACAGCTAGATCCCATCAGTTGTAGGCAGCAGGATGGAGAGGAGTTCTCATACTACCGTCTCAGTACTCCATAATTGGCAAATTTTATAAAAGTGCAGGGCAAGGACAGGGAGGAAATGAATGACAGAGGAAATGACTGGCATCTCAGTATGCATGTATGTGTTTTTACAATCCCATTAACTCTCCATGGGTGAACCTGCCAACAGCCCAACTCTGAACTCACACCACCTGTGGCCTCCAGCTCCCCTCTATTGTAATCACCCACCTGGCTATGCACACCCTTCACTCTGCTTGTAGCTCTCCCACATACACACACTATGCTCTTTCCACAGCTGAGACTTGACACATGGTGTCCTCTGCCCTGTCCACCTTGGGAACATGTAGTCCTCTCTCAAATCCTGCTGGGTTTCATCCTGGGTGTGGTTTACCCCCACTCCCTCCAAAATAAGTTACTCGTATCTTCCTTTTTACTATAGTACTTCTTTAATCCTCACACATATTACTTCTGTCGTCATATATATTATATTGCACTGTGTTCATAAATTCTTATAGGGAGGAATGTCATCCGGTTCATCCTAATACCTCCAGAATTAAAAAAACAAAGAAGGTACTCAACAATAATGTTCCAGCGCATTGAACAAACTTAATTTGGGGGACTAACTGAAAGCAACTTAATTCTTATTTTCCACTGACCCTGTGAAAATACTCTGTAAGGGTTGTTTTTTTCTCCCATCCCTGAATAAAAACTTAGGCAGTCCCATTCCTTTTTCTGGTAACTTTTAGTTAAGAAAAGTTAGTAACTAAAATATCCAGTCCTGGGGGCGCCTGGGTGGCTCAGTGGGTTAAGCCGCTGCTTTCGGCTCAGGTCATGATCTCAGGGTCCTGGGATCGAGCCTCACGTGGGGCTCTCTGCTCAGCAGGGAGCCTGCTTCCCTCTCTCTCTCTCTCTGCCTGCCTCTCCGACTACTTGTGATTTCTCTCTGTCAAATAAATAAATAAAATCTTAAAAAAAAAAAAAATTAAAAAAAAAATATCCAGTCCTGGGCGCCTGGGTGGCTTAGTTGGTTAAGCATCTGCCTTCCGCTCAGGTTATGATTCCAGGATCCTGGGATCAGCCTACATCCGGCTCCCTGCTCAGCGGGGAGTCTGCTTCTCCCTCTCCCTGTGCCTGCCACTCCCCCTGATTATGTTCTCTCTCTGTCAAATGAACAAACAAAATCTTTAAAAGAGTTATATATATCCAGTCCTGTGTAATAATCAAACTTTGCCACCTGACTTCAAGGTTTTCTCCCTCCTCCCAGTTTGTGCCTGCTACAGAGGGAAGCTTACATTTAGGAAAAGAGTGTGGCCACTTCTCTCTCCCTGACTTGTCTAACAACACTCCAGTAACTCCATTCAAATATTCTCTTCGAAACCCCTTTATCAGTCTTCATCTTGACTTTTTATGCCCTTGATAGGGGTGAGAGTTCAAGAATAGCCTCGTCAGTTCCCACCCTCCTATAAATTACAAAAGACCTATAGAGCAGTCTGTGGTATTTCTTGTCAAAGAGCCTCGGCAGCACTCCTATTTTAACATATTTTTACAAAAGCTGGTCTAAACTGTCACTGCTTGAGATTTTCCTATTTTCCTATTTCTAACTTTCCCTCTTTACGCCAAGTCTCCTATCCTCCTACTCCATTCCACTCCTCACTTCGGCATCTTCTGCTATTCTGCCACTTTATAAGCTTTCACTACTGACCCCTGCAGTCTGAATCCCTTGTCTCCTTATCTAGACAATAATGTTTACTCATTTCCCCAGTGCTCTCACTAGGGTCTAGACAAACTAATGCACTTCTCAAAAAAAGGGACCCAATTAAAGACAGGCTACCCTGTGTGGCAGAAGAAATTCCTGGCCAGTACTGCTACAGTTGGGTCTAGGCACCCAAAGACTGAAGGAATATGTTGGTTTCAACTGCTGAACCACTTATATCCCTAGAAACTAAAGTCGTCCTACTAGAAAGTCACCTATCTCTTAGAAGCTCAAATCCCTGAACCAGACATGCCATTCCTTCTGTTTCAATAAATTCTTTATTCACTAAAAAGGCTACAAAAACTGGCTTGCATTTCCCCTTTCTTATTTGTTAGTACGAACAAAACTGTGTCGTGAGAACAGCCACAACAACCCTGATAGGTCTCATTGTCAATGGCCGGCTGCACATGCTTTCCGACAAGCACCTTTCCACCAGAGAACACCCACATATACACACTGCAGTGATGTCATGATGCCCCTGCAACAGGGTAGATCCAGCTATAAGAGGTCGCCTCACCCACTGTGGACATCAGTCCAACATTTACCACATGGTAAAGCAATAAAGACATCATCATCTGTGTTGCCTGTGCTAGCTCAAAGGATCAACTTGGGAAACTCAAAGTCCTCCATCTCTACAGCAAGGCCCATGTACTCCTGAGGTCTGTATTAATGACATCATCACCTGCCTTTCCCAAATCCAGATGTTTACCACATTCTTGTCATTCCCAAATCCAGATGTTTACCACATTCTTGTCATAGTGGCCTCTTTTCCTGAATATAGCCCACTATGCCCTAGTCATCTGCCCATCTTAAGCACTAGCCTTTATTCCTCTACAAATTTTTCAAATATATAGCCATACAGATAGATGGTCCTAAACCACAGGTCTAATTTTCTTCGCCTTCTTCTAGATGGAACTCCTCTTTTTTTTTTTTTTTTTTAAAGATTTTAGTTATTTATTTAAGAGAGAGAAAGATAGCTAGAGCAAGCATAAGCTGGGGTGGAGGGTGGGGAGAGGGAGAGGGAGAAACAAGCTCCCCACTGAGCAGGGAGCCCCATGCAGAGGTTGCTGCCAGGACCCCAGGAACATGACTTGAACAGAAGGCAGATACTTAATCGACTGAGCCATCCAGGCGCCCTAGAGGGAGCTCTTAAAGCAGTGGCTCTAACTTTAGTAGCAAATGAGCTTTAAAAAATTACTCATGTCCAAACTCCAGAGATTCTATTTAATTGATTGAGGGGGCAGCTTGGGCATTTTTTAAAACCTCCCCAGGTAATTCTAAGGTGAAGGCAAGGTAGAGAACCTGTCTTAAATACAGATGGCTTTATGCTACACAGAGCTTCCATATTTGAGGGGCAGATAGCATGCATAAATGTGGGAGGCTCAGGGGAAGACACTTTCATTTGTTGATCATAAATTATATATCAAGTTCTATGTAGTAACTCAGGCAGCCTTCTAAATAGTACCTCATTTCATCTTTACAATCATCCTATGAGGTAGGCACTGTTATCCTTATTTTACAAAGAAGAAAACTGAGGCACAGGCAAGTCACACAGAGTAACTGGCATAATCAACCAAGGCAACCCCCAGATCTGATTTCCAATTTTACACACTTTCTGTGACACCATACTGAAATGTCATGCCTCCTACAGCTAGATGATCCCGCTTCCTAAAACAAGACACCTAACCTTTATCCCAGAAATCCTATTCCACTGCATCCATGATTTTTTTCCTGGAACATTTCCCCACGAATGGCACACATAGAGCCCTGCTACCAGGCTGTACTTTAGGCTGCTAAAATGGAATGAAGTGCTCCAAGGGAAAACTTTTTAGGAAACTACCATGTAGCGTAGTTACTGAGTCTTTATTGAAGTACTTCCATTTTAAAATTCATACCTGGATCCTTTGTCCATCATTGCTGACTTAAATCCTGAAGCTTTCTCTATTACAGATGAAGTTATACTACCTACCTACACACCACTGCTTTGGTGGGCTAGTAAAATTAGGTACTCTGTCCCTCCTCTGCCCTGTACACCATACAGGACACAAAAAATCAACATAGAGTGGCTAAACTGCCTAACATTGCTGCCAGTATCAAAATGGACTCCAATACCTAGCGAATTGGAAAGCTGGAACTAGAAGTATGTATTTTTGTAATGCACCAGTGGTATGTCTAAGGGACGAAATTCCACCATTTCACAAAATTCACGTTTCATTCTGGCTGAGGTATAGGGGGGGTGGGAGGTGGTAGGAACCAGGGGAGTTACTGGGAGAGAGTACTTCAGGTATCTGGGTGGTACCTTTCCGACGATGCAGGACAAAATCCAACGTTTGTGTGCAGGTGTCCCGTGTATCCTGCAAAAGAGGTAACATTAGTCAGGCAGATAACTCAAGGCAGTTCCCAAATTCCCCGGTCCTGTGACCTTAAACTGTTCTTTCTAACCCTAACCTCAGCCCTTGTTCAGGACTATGGCTTTTAAGATCCCCTTGTTGTACTCACTCAGGGACTTCCTAATTTTCACCTTAAAAATCATGCCTAATCCTTTCTTCCTTTCTGTTTACGAACATGCATAGGGTCACACTACTTTAAGGAACGCTCTCTACTGACAACAGTGGTCTTTCCAGTCTCACCTCTCCCTTGTGCTGTATAGCTACTGCCTCCATTTATCATCTCCTTCCCACTGCATTACCTTAGTTCAGCCCAGTCTCCCTGAGTCTCCAGTAAGGGGGAACAAAAAAATCTTGGCACCCTCAGATTTATTCCTTTAAGTGGCTCCCCGAGTTATCTTTCCAAACACATCAAAGTCATCACCCTCATTTTAAGACTGGGATCCGCTCCTCGACCCCGACTCCTTTACTGCTGGCTTGGCTGAAACTGGCTCTGACACAGAATTCACGGCCAATATATAATAACGAAAAGAAGGGACGACCATGCAGTCGTGCAGAGTTGTGACGGCAAAGTCTCAAAAGAACGTAGTGTCGTGCGCCTGAACACCGCCTCCTCCCACCCCCGCCACACCTTTCTGGAGGGCCAGATTTAGTTTACTATTGACGTCGCGGAAAGTTTCAAAACTTTTTCGCGCTCCCAAGGATTACTCAGGGGGCATGCGCACACGTACCCGCGGACGTGCCTCTCTGCGCTCGGGCAGGTCTCGCGCGGTTTGAGGAAGCCCCGAGACTAGGAAGTGTTGTGTGGCGCGGTGCGCCCTTTCCCCATCTTCCCCCCATCCCCCACCCCCAAACTGGGTGGATTTGTGCCGTAAACAAATAAAGGAGAATGAGACTCGGCGGCAGGAGCAAGCGAGGCTGGTACAACCAGCCACCAGGCTAGCGGCAAGTGTTCGGGGACGAGGAATTCTGCAGACTTCTCTGCAAGGCCCCGAAAACCGCGCCTGTTCCTCGGTGGGTGGGGGTGGGGGGGCAGAAATTAGTAAAAATAGAAAAAGCCAAGCACTTTGTCACCCTAAGCGGGGTTTTGTTTTGCTTTTTCACGTTAAACTTGACGAAAAATGCTCCAGGGGTTGCCAAGCCGGCGGTTGACCCTCCTGCTGCCACTGCGCCTGCGCGGCGTTTGTTTACCAGCTCGGGCGCCCGCTGGTCCTGCTGCTCGGGCGCCGGCGCTTACTCGAGCGTCTTGCTGTGTATGTTAATTCACAGAGAAAGTCGTGCTTTTCTGGAAGTTGAGAACGGGACGTGTGAAGTCTTAAGTCCGAAGCTAGTGAAAATACGAACGGGAATGAAAACCCTGAATACTCAGAAATCCTTGCCTTGTCAGACCTGCCATGGGAGGGCTTTATAATGTACGTGACGAAGGAGGGGGCACCACTGTAACCATTAGTAAGAAGTGGCAAGCAGCGACGGTAAACCTAAGAGCGCAGGTAGTACTTAGGTACCTGTTATGGAAAAGATGCAAAAAAGCCTAGCCGGAAAGCCATCTGGGTCGAGCAAATCCCTAGCAGTACCTGCATGATTAAGACTGACTCTTGAAACAAACTCAAAAAGGCAGCCATGCAAATTTTGAAACTAAAAAGGGAGGTAACTCTAGAAGCAATCGCCATTAAAAGCACAAGCAAATTTTAAGAGATGGTTTTAAGATGCCTTCCGAATCCGTTTCTGATGGTTTAGAAGTCCATGATACTTGGAAAAAGAGAATATCTGGTAGAACTTAGTGGTGTAGATTTATGAATCTGAAAACACAAAGGAAGGTTGATTTTTAAGTGTCTTTATGGAGGCATTTCTATTGATGTACTTTAATGTGCTCAGAAATAAACACGAAACTGGTAAATTCAGCCAAACCTGAATCTTTATCTTAAAATTGGATAAAAGCATAGAGGTTAGCAATTTGGCAATTTTATTGCACTCTATTTGTTAAATTTTAAGCGAAGACTTGGACTTGGGATAGAAGAAAATTTCTACAGAAGAAGGTGAGATTTTTTTTTTTAGGTAGCATGAAATTCGGTAGAAAAAAATGTATGGACGTATGCAGGTGGGGCCAAATTTTGAAGGCTTTGGACATCTGCAGTATGGTTCACATGGAGCCTTCACCTTAAAAAATTAGCCCCAGGGACACCTGGATGCTTCAGTTGGCTGAGCCTGACTGGGGTGGTGATCTTGGGATCATGGGGTCTGGCAGGGTAGGTCTGCGCACTGGGCACTGGAGTCTGCTTGGGATTCTCTCTCTCCTTCTCCTTCTGCCCCCCCCCCCCCAATAGGCCCTGCTCACATAGGTGCATGTGATCTCAGACTCTCTCTCAAATAAATAAATTAGGTGCTGGAATGTTTTTTATTGTGTTCAATATGATAGTAAAATTTAGTAAATCTGATAGTTTGGATACTTACTTACCTTTTAAGACATAGTTGTGCCAAAGTCAGAATTAACTTTAAAATCCTGCTCTGCTATCTAGAAGTACAGTCATTTGGTTGAGGAAGGTGATAACTAGTTTTCTAAGCCAGGATTGCATTGACATTTTCTTCATGAAGGAAAAGAAATGTAGATAAGGTGAATTGATTCTTTGTTCACCTTAATGATTAAGACTGACTCATAAAGACGGCTGGCTTACTTTGTCAACACAATCAACAACTGTAAAACAAACTGAATACTTTTATTGCATTGGAAGAGATGACTCTAATGAAAATTAAGTATGGGAATCGGATGAAGAGTTGATAAAGAACTGTGAATCCTTTGAGACGCCTAGTTTGTTTACATGTGATAAAAATGTTAGTGTAAGACTGGTAAGTGGTCAAATAAAACTTCATCTTTGTTCACTGAAAAGAAATCCTTTGATGAATAAAAGAAATTCCTAAATGGATTGGTTACCCATTTAGTCTGTCATATGACTCAGCAGGAAATATACTTACCAAAATTTCCACAATCAGTAGCTGAAAATGTGACCCATACCATTTTTTTTAGCAGCATTCTGGGCACACTGTCCTGTTATTACCCTGACACTAAAAAGAAGTAAAAAAAAAAAAAAAAAAAAAAAAAGCAAAAACTGCTGCCATTGTTATCCACATATTTATGTGAATCTGGGTTCTTGAATTACTGTGACCTCTAGACAAGAAATTGCTGAACAATGAATCTAATATGCATTACCAATTATTCAAAATTGGTTGAATCAACACAATATAATCTTATTAACTGAGTCGTGGAAATATTTTTCAGGATAGATAACTTTAAACATTTTTTCAAGTATTAAATACATATATAACAGCCAATGTGCATGTTTGTGCATGGAACCTTAATGATAAGGGACTTCAAGGAAATTTTGCTGCTGCTTCTAATTCTGCAGTCTTTTAAGTGTTGGGAGTAATTCCAGCACTCCTGTCATACTTAAAGAATGTTGTCATCGGTTAGCAAGGGGGAGGAGGAGGGGAGAGAAAAGGGTGAACCTCATTTGTGAATATTATGCAAAGCCCATTGAGGACATCTTCTCTGCTGAAGCACCCTTCCTTGTGCTAGAGAACTCTGCCTCAGCCTCCCTCCCACCACCATATTTGCATGGCTAGCTGCCTCATTGCATTTTCATCTCTGATCAGCAAAGATGCCTTTCTATTCTGCCATCCTCAACATATTAATGAATCTTCTATCCTAGTCACAAGATGGCTGCCATAACTTCAAACAGTATGTTCTCTTTTTTTCATGTTTTAATTATTCATTTGAGAGAATGAGAGAGAGAACGAGCATGAGTGGGGACAGGGAGGAGCACAGGGAGAGGGAAAAGCAGACTCCTCACCGAGCAGGGAGCCTGATGTGGGACTTGATCCCAGGACCCTGAGATCACGACCTGAGCTGAAGACAGATGCTTAACTGACTGCGTCACCCGCACACCCCTAAACATCATGTTCTCATATCAAATGTTTCAAACAGAAAGAAAGAGATGTGGTAGGGGGAGGGTAGTGGCTCAGCTCTCTCTTTGTGGCCTTTCTCTTCTTATCAGGGTGAAAAATTTTCCCATATGACTTCACAGACTTCCTTTACATTGCTCATAACCATATCATATGACTACCCATGGCTGAGAGGAAGGCCAGGAATGCATGTACAGGAAAAAACAAGTATTCTTTAAAATTGTGCACTATAAATAACAGGACTTACAGAAAACGTATAGGCTTAGGAGCAGACACTCAAAACCTATGCAACATTGTTACTTGAGGACAATAAAAATTACTATGCTAATAAAAAATAATACCAATTAAATCTCCACTGGCATTTGTGTTCAACTTCTCGGTTATCCTTTAGATCTATGCCGCTCAATATGGTATCCATTAGCCATGTGTGCCTCTTGGGCATTTAAATATGCTAATCCAAATTGATTGAGATGTGCTATAAATGTAAAATATACAACAGATTTCTAAGATTTAGTAAGAAAAAAAGAATGTAAAATAGCTCATTAATAGTTTTTATATTGGTTACATGTTGAAATATTTCACTTGTTTCTTTTTACTCTTTAAAAATGTGGCTACTAGGGGCACCTGGATACTTCAGTCCTTAACCGGTTGCCTTTGGCTCAGGTCGTGATCCCAGAGTCCTGAGATGGAGCCCTGTATAAGGCTCCCTGCTCCTCCAGAAGCCTACTTATCCCTCCCCCTCTTCCCCTGCTTGTGTTCCTGCTCTCACTCTCTCCCTCAAATAAATAAATAAAATCTTTTTTTTTTAATGTGACTACTCAAAAACTTAAAATTGTATTACATGTCTCATATTTCTATTGAATAGCACTGCTTTAGAACATTTAACCCTGGAACACAGGCTTCCTTCTTACACACATAGGTCCTGGAGGGCATTTGCTTCCAATTAGAAGCTGTTTCATCAAAATTAAAAATATGATCCAAAATTTAGCCTTCTCTATCTGTGGCCACCCCCCCCCACACACACACAGGAGAAACTCATTTACACTGTGCAGCTTCACCATATAAACTATTGTTGTGAAAATCTTAAAAGTTCTTAAAGATCCAAACAAGCCTCTACTTGCCCTGAAGAAAGGTGTTCCTGAGGAATTGTCTGCTTTTTTTCTTAAAGTTTTTATATTGCTAAGGTTTTTTACTTAATCGTGAAAAGGCTTGTTCCCTGATCACTTCAAAATGCAAGTATGCCAGGAAAAATAATGAACAAACAAATGTAATTTCTGCATTATGTTGACGTTATTTCCCCCATTTACCAATTGCATATGTGCTAATAATGACTATATCTGGCATAAAGCTTTTATGGTGGGAAATAGAACTGCCAGTAGGCAAAGGGAGAGAGAATTTCAATCCTGTATTTTTAAAGGATTGGTATATGATTATGGGCTATCTTTTTTTTTTTTAATTTTTTTTTTAAGATTTTATTTATTTATTTGACAGACAGATATCACATTAGGCAGAAAGGCAGTCAGAGAGAGGAGGAAGCAGGCTCCCTGCTGAGCAGAGAGCCCAATGTGGGGCTAGATCCCAGGACCCTGGGATCATGACCTGAGCCAAAGGCAGAGGCTTTAACCCACTGAGCCACCCAGGTGCCCTGATTATGGGCTATCTTGAACAGTGCCAGTGAACAATAATAACAGGGGAATAAATGACTTTTTTTTTAAAGTTTTTATTTATTTATCCAACAGACAGAGGAAGCACAAGCAGGGGGAATGACAGAGGGAGAAGCATACTCTCTGCTGATCAGGGAGCCCTACTCCTGGCTTAGTCCTGAGACCCAGAGATCAGATCATGACCTGAGACAAAGGCAGACGCCTAACCAACTAAGTCACCCATGTGCTCCCAAGATGACTCTTCTGGTTACAAAGTTAACATTTAGTTATTTGTCCCATTCGATTAACTCAATTACCACTTCCCCCAACCAGTAAAAATCCCTTGAGTATTTAAGGCCCATTTCATTTTGTTTAAGAGATTTTTATTTATTTATTTATTGGACAGACAGAGACCACAAGTAGACAGAGAGGCAGGCAGAGAAGGAGGAGGAAGCAGGCTCCCCACTGAGCAGAGAGCCCCACGTGAGGCTCGATCCCAGGACCCTGAGATCATGACCTGAGCTGAAGGCAGAGGCTTTAACCCACTGAGCCACCTAGGTACCCCAAGGCCCATTTTATTTTTTAAAAAGTTTTTATTTATTCATTTGACACACAGAGAGCACAAATAGGCAGAAGGAGAGGGAGAAGAAGTCTCCCTGCTGAGCAGTAAGCCTGATGATGAGCAAGGAGCCTGATGTGGGACTCCATCCCAGGACCCTGGGATCACAATCTGAGCCAAAAGCAGTGGCTTAACGCATGGAGTCACCCAGGCATCCCTTAAGACCCATTTCAAAAACAACCTCTGAAGCCCTCCCTGATCTCCCCTCTAAAAACTGCGTAACACTTTGTGCTATATTTTTAAAGCATACATATTTGGCCTTGCATTAATATTATTGTCTCTTTGTTGAATTTTTAGATATAGAATAAAACTCTCCCTTGAAGACAGTGATTGTATTTTATTCACTTTTTGAAATTCCTCTAGTGACTGGCCTTATGATTCATACAAATTGTGCACACTTAAGTATTTGTTGAATTTCATTATGTCGTATCCTCTGGTTATTTAAATAATAGAATATTTTAAAAACTTAAAGTATGAATTGGTATTTGACTCACATCTCTAGTGCTAAGAAAAAGTACAACAGAACCCTCTGTATAGAATGGTATATATTTTAGATAGGGATAATAGCATTTTTTTTTTTTTAGAAAATCCAACTAAACATGTTGAAGTATGTACTGATGGGTTTTTAAATTATTTTAAATAATTGTATGACTAAACCAAAGTAAATATAGACCTATGATAAATCTGGAAGCATCCATAGAGTGATGACTCATGTTTTAAAAGATTCTCCTTTTCTCATCTCCCTTCTTCTCTTTCCTCAGTGCCTTTCCCCCTTCCTCCTGTTTAAACTCCCTGTGTTTTCTTTACTTATCTAATTTGATAATCACTCAAAATAAGAAACCAGCAAGGGTTGTCTAACTCTTAAATCTAAAATACCATAACCACATTTAAAATTCTGAGAAGACAGCATTCATATTAAATAATAGTCCTGATGAAATGAGTAATTACTGGGGCACTGGGTGGCTCAGTAGGTTAAAGCCTCTGCCATCAGCTCAGGTCATGATCTTGGGGTCCTGGGATCGAGCCCCACATGGGGCTCTCTGCTCATTGGGGAGCCTGCTTCCTCCTCTTTCTCTGCCTGCCTCTCTGCCTACTTGTGATCTCTCTGTCAAATGAAATCTTAAAAAAAAAAAAAAAAAAGAAAGAAAGAAATTAGTAATTATTAACCCTGTCCATCTAATTACAGCATTCTACCTCCCAGTGATCAAGGCACTCAAGAATGATGATTTAATTTTGCTCTCATCTTTCCACTTTGGTTATATAGTATGTTGACACAAATCTCATGTTGACTAGAACTCTATCAGAATGACTTACAAGCAAAAGAGAATCTACCATTTGCCAACCAGTATACAGTTTTCCTAAATTTTGTACAATTTGTTTCTTGTATAATGTTCCTCATGCCTTTCCTGCTGAGCTGGGAGCCCCTCAAGTACAGAGAGCTTGTCTTATTCACCACTGTTGCTCATTTGTCTCTGTAACCCCAGCACCCATGTAATGCTTGACATATGATAAGTAATTAATAAATACTGAGTAAAAGAACTACAGCTTTGAACATAGAAGCATATGGTTCTGTGTGAGCTTGGTTGGGTTTAAATGTGTGTTTATACTGGTTTTGTGTGTTTATACTGGTGATGATTGCTAAGGAACAGTCTCATTTGTTACCTTGAGTAATGTGTGGGGTAGGTGTGCACATGTGTTCATGTGTATGATAGGAATCTTAGACATACTGCCAAATCCTTAGAAAATAGTAAGCCAATCGGGACGCCTGGGTGGCTCAGTTGGTTAAGCAGCTGCCTTCGGCTCGGGTCGTGATCCCAGCGTCCTGGGATCGAGTCCCACATCGGGTTCCTTGCTCTGCAGGGAGCCTGCTTCTCCCTCTGACTCTGCCTTCCACTCTGTCTGCCTGTGCTTGCTCTCACTCTCTCTCTCTCTTACAAATAAATAAATAAAATCTTAAAAAAAAAAAAAAAGAAAAAAAAAAAAGAAAATAGTAAGCCAAGCCATGGGGCCTTGAAAGGGTCCCAGGTAAGCAGGAATCAAAAGTTCATAATAGAGTTCTAGATGCTTTGCCATGGAAATCCATGGCTTCTCATTCCAACACATAGTGACTACAGGGTCCCTGCGTGTCTTCTCTCTGTATCTGTCTCTTTTTACCACGACCTTCTGATTCTTACTATGCTTCCCAGTTCTAAATCTTTAGTCAGAGGGTAAGATTGAATTGCTAATTATCATCACATATCAGGCCCCATCATAAACCACAGCTCCTGGTCAGGAGCCCATGCCATAGACTGTAGGTCGGGCACTTTCTCTGGAGAGGAGCCATAGACTTGATGAGTTCTATGACTGCCATTTCTAAGACCCCCTAATAGAATACAGTGGGAGAGAGATGCCTGGGTGGCTCAGTTGGTTAAGTGGTTAAGCATCTGCCTTTGTCTCAGGTCATGGTCCTGGGATCTAGACCCATGTCAGGCTCCTTGCTGGGTAGGGGGTAGGGAGTCTGCTTCTCCCTCTGCCCCTCCCCCTGATCATGCTTTCTCTTACTATTTCTCTCTCAAATAAATAAATGAATAAATAAAATCTTAAAAAAAAAAGACTGCAATGGGAGTTATCTCTTTGAGCTATAAAGAACGTGTGTTATTGGCCACTATTAGGTGCTACATACTTTGCATTTATTACGTTTAGAGGATTGGAAGTGGCCTCGTTGGAGATACAAAAAAGATTAAATTTTGTAGATTTATATCTGAAGTCAAGGCAAATATGTCACGGAGGGTATATGTGTTTGTGTATGTTAAGGGGCTGCCTTTCTGAAAAAGCTACGTTTAGTAGAGAAGGATCAGGTTTAAGTTGTTACCTCGACCTTACACCTAATTGTGTGTGACCATAGACAAGTGACCTTTTATCTTTATTTCTACTTCCTCGTTTGTTAAGGGTTATAATACTTACCTTGACTGACTACACAGTTACTAAAACACTACGCTATGATCAAATAAATGTTAAATTCAGATCAGTAGATGAGTAAGGTACGTATCATTAATGTATAAGACAATCTGAAAATGTTTAACAGGAGGAATCTATGCAAATTCAGCGTTCAGTTAAATTTGGTGGGGATTAAAATTGTGCATGCTTTTTAAAAAGTAGATTACAAATACGGTTGTCGTTTGCCATAGCCGCGGGATTAGGGCTGATGGCTCTGGCCTTGTGCTGCCCTCCTGTGCTTGTTAAACAGTGCAGCAGGTCAGCAGCATTCCTGCCTGATGAATACTCTTGGGGGGGGGAGTTCTATCTTATTACTTACCCTCTTCTGTCCTCCTGTGGCCACCGAGGGCCTAACTGTTCTGGATGTTCCTGTTTTCTTCAGTAAAGGGAGAGATGGAAAACTACTCTGAAACATTCTACGCCAGAAAATCTAATCCCGGGTTAAGGAAAAAGGCAATAGATTGCATTTGACAATGGAGATCTAATTGGTCCACTGATATAGGAAAATACTAAGCAGATTTTTGAGATTTATAGAAGAATACCATTATGACAGAGTAAGGAAGGGCTTTTTGTCAAGAATAAATAAAAATGCAACTCATTGTCCTTTTAATACGCTAAGACCCTTACACTGTTTCTTTGGTAAATAAGACAGTGTATTATAGTGGGAACAGAAGATGCTGTTCTACAATGAATTTCTAAGCAGAACATTAGCCAGTTGAAATATGAGACTCACAAGCAAGGCTAATTCCGTGCTAATTCTCTTAGCACATTCTCCCAAAGTGATTCCTTTCAAAGAGGTTTAAGGAAGTTTGTCAACATGACAACTTTTTGGAAGGTTCAGAAAAGATATTGAAAGAAGCATCATGAAACCATACAAAGAAGCAAGTAGAGAGGATAATCAATGGGAGACACCTTTATAATATGTTTACTCCCCATCTGCCAATGCTCAGACCTCACCCCTGGCCTGCTTCCAGACTAGTTAACTAATATTAGAACCTAGCTACCCTCTGCCTACATGAGGTATACATGTGTGCATATTTTATTCTTGTGGGTATATAGCAGTCAAGATTTCACATCTTCCAGTCTACCAAAACTACTCTTATCAAGATCACCAGTGACAGGGCACCTGGGTAGCTCAGTGGGTTAAAGCCTCTGCCTTAGGCTCAGGTCCTGGGATCAAGAATTGGGCTCTCTGCTCAGCAGGGAGCCTGCTTCTCCCCCCGCCCACCCCTCTGCCTACTTGTGATCCCTGTCTGTCAAATAAATAAATAAAATCTTGCGGGGGGGAGATCAGCAGTGACCTCCATGGCAGAATCCAATGGTGGGTCTTCAGTCTTCGTATTTCTTATCAGCAGCACATGAACCATTTGATTTTTCTCTCCCTGAAACACATTCTTTAATTTGGTCTCTGGGTCACCTCACTCTAGGCGCTCTTCCACTCCAGTCTGTGGCTCCTTTCCAGTCTTCTTTGCCTAGATCCTTCTCACCTTCTTGATCTCAAAAGGTTGTAATACAGTGAGGCATACTGCTCAGGCCTCTTTTCTTCTCAATCTAAATTTACCTCCTTGGTGACCTCATCTGGTCCCATGGCTTTTTAGTCCCATCACCTAAATGCTGAAAATTTCCAAATCTGTATCTCCAACACAAACTTCTCTCCCCTGAATTGCAGACTCACATATACATCTGCTTTTACTCACCATCTCAATTTGGATGTTTATGGAGATCTCAAGCTTAACGCATTCACAGTGAAATTTGTCCCTCTCTCAGCCAACCTCATTTCAGCAAATGACCAAACTTTCCTTCAGCTGCTTAGGCCAAAAAGCTTTGGAGTCATTGTGGACTCCTCTCCCTGATACACACATTTCCAAACCTTCAGGTAATCCATAAGCTATGGCTTTAGAAACACTTCTATCAATTCTATCCTTTTTCAACTTACACTGCTACCATCCTGGTCTGAGGCCACATGACCTCCTTTTGGATTATTGCAGTGGTCTGCTACCTGGTCTTTCTGCTTCTCTCTTGCTTCTTTGAAGTATTTCCCACTCAGCAAAGTGATCAAAGTTAGCCAAAGTCCCATCAAAACTCTCTGCTCAAAGACGGCTTATCTTAAATGGAATAAAACCCAAAGTCTTTAGCATGGCTTATAAAGTATACCTCATCTGGGCCCCTACCCACTGTCTGATTTCATTTCCTACCTCCCCATCCCTACTTTATTTCTGGCTTACTAGTTCCCTTACTGTTCTTCAGCCATTCAAGGCACATTCCTACCTCAGGGCGCTGGGATTTGCTATTTCCTCTGCCTAGAACATAGAAAATTACATAGTCAATGCCCTCATTTCATTGAGGTCTCTATTCAAATGTCACTTTATCAATGAATTCTTTCCTTTTAATATAGCATCTGCCGTCATTACTCTTTTACCCTGGAGTAGTTTATTTTTCTTTCTAGCACTTGTAACAACATGACACACTATGCTTGTTTGTTTGTATATTGTCTGCCTTCCACACTTGAGTATAAGCTCCATTGCATGAAAGCAGGACTTTGGCTATCTTTGTTTTCTACTGTGTCCCCAGAAAGCCTGGCATCTGGTAAGGGCTCATTAAAAATTTAATGAATGAAGGAATGAACAAATATTCATGTGAACAGTTATTCAGAGAGTGGTCAGGAGTAGAAAATGAGCACTTTCTCTTCTCTCTCTCTCTCTTTTTGAGTGTAACTGCATAAACTGAAGACTGAGATCATAATCAATGGAGGTTTTCTCCTTCATGTTTTCTCAGTTTAAAGAACAGAATGTGGCTGAAAACAGTGAATTGGTAGTGAACATGTTTATTATCTCAAATTCCATGTTCTAGTCCAGAAGTTGTCCACTTACGTTTCAGTCTTGGAAACTGAATAAATTAGGTAAATAAATCACATAAATCAGGTATGCAGTCACAATTCCAGTTCTTTCTATTTATTTCCCATGCTTATGAAACAAGCAATACTAGCAAATCCGCATTTGCTTACTATATTTTACTTGGAAATGACAATTTGCCTCTAAGTTGAGATGCTTGAGTTATTTCTTTTCTTTAAAGCATGACCCCACTTATCAATTTGAATCCAGTTCCTTTCAAAGTTGCTACTTTTCTTTGCAGGAATTTAACTGTCATTTCCCCCAGAAACTTCTTTTTTTTTTTTTAAGATTTATTTATTTGAGAGAATGAGTGCATGCGTGTGGTGAGGGAGGGGCAAAAGGAGAGCATTTCAAGCAGACCGCCCCCCTCAATCCCTCGCTGAGTCCCTGAACACACAGGGACCAGCCTGGGGCTGGATTCCAAGACTCACATGATCATGACCTGAGCTGAAACTAAGTTGTGGACTTGGTTTGACTGAGCCACCCAGGTGCCCCCTTCACCTAAACTCTTTTTATGAATAGTGCATTGTAGGTCAGTTTAGGCAATGATTCCTCAGTCATAAAATTTACAAACCCACCATGTCATTGCATCTTCTACAAGTGTCATCACCTTGGACTCTGGACTGCTTCACAAAAGCAGGCATGCTAGTCTTTGTGCCTTTTTTGCTCTCTTGCGTGGCTTTGGAACACTCAGCCTTCTGTCTCAGGCCTTCATCTGTGAGGAGCATAATAGCATTTGTCTCATAACTGTGCTCTTATGAGGGCCAAATGTGATGACACCAGAAAAAACTGCTTTCACATATGTAAACTGTTGTGTTCATCAGGAACAGCTTAGGTTCTGCTAATAGAAACCCATTAACAAACTAGCTTGGAAAAAAAGGGGGGTGGGGACTGTTTTATAAATACAGGGCTGTCCACAAAACTTAAGTCCAGGGAGTGGGGCCTCATGAGCTTCAGGATCCAGAAACTGGGGAGTCTTTGGTGGCTAGGGGTTGTCTTTCTAAAACCCATGGTCTCTCTTCTCTACCCCTCTTTACATGTCTCTTTCTTCTGACACTCTACAGGTGATCTTCATCTGCATATCCATCATATATGGGTCAAAGATACCTTTCTTAAAACAGCTCTTTCATTTTTAAAACAAAATTTTAAAGATTTTATTTATTTATTTGACACAGAGAGAGAGCACAAGCAGGAGGAGGCAGAGGGAGAGGGAGAAGCAGGTTCTCCGCTGAGCA
The DNA here is from genome assembly GCF_022355385.1 of Mustela nigripes. NCBI lineage: Eukaryota > Metazoa > Chordata > Mammalia > Carnivora > Mustelidae > Mustela > Mustela nigripes. The sequence continues at coordinate 55,858,732 of NC_081562.1, forward strand.
GGGTCTCAATCCCAGGATCCTGGGATCATTACCTGAGCCGAAGGCAGACGCTTAACGGTCTGAGCCACCCAGGTGCCCTTAAAACAGCTCTTGCAATTCCAAATCTTCATTACTTTAATAATCCCTAACTTACAATTTATTAACTGAAATTTCTGAGACTTTTCAGGAGAGCGAATTTGGTTGGCCACGTTTAGGTCAGATAAGATGCCTCCTTTTTCCTCATCTGGTCAGGTTCAGGAACGTAATGGGAACAGTGTCTTGTAATCAGCTGGCCCTCAGCAGAAGAGGCTAAGGGAACAGACTCTCTGAGAAAAGAGCATGGGACAGTAAAGAAACAATGAATGTTGCATACCTCCAGTGTGCTACAAACATAAACAGATAGAGAACACCTAGTACATCCTCATTCCCATGCTTCTGTAACTTTTAATCTACTAAGTATCTGATGTAGCCATATGACTAATGGCACATTTGTAAATATGGACAGGTCTCACAGAGCCCCACCAACCAAGACAACCTTTCACATTATGTTTCAGATTCATGTTTCTAATATTATCTCTGTAGCCCTCTTAACAAACATAGCCTCTCTTTTTTTTTTTCCCTGAGGATCGAGTTTCAATGTATATGCTGACTGTATCAAATTCTTAATCTTCCCTATTCCTTATCTCCCCAACTTCCCTCTCTATACTAATTAGAATTGACTGCAGGATGCTAGAGCAAATAGACCCCAAATGTAATGGTTCAGTGAAATAGAAGTTTTTATGTTTTCTTTCAAGTCAGGGACCCAGGTTGATCACCTTCAACATGTGGCTTCAAGGACACCTGTCTGGCTCCATCAGTAGAGCATGCGACTCTTGGTCTTGGGGTTGTGAGTTCAAGCCCCATGTTGGGTGTAAAGCTTACTTAAAACAAAAGCAAAATGAAAAACATGTGGCTTCCAAAGTTGCAGGAGTATTCACCCTTATAGCCCATGGGAAGGGGGAAAGAGAGAGGCAGAAGCAGGAAGCTGATGTGACAGGTTTTATGCGCTGGACTTGGGAGACCACATACCACTTTTCCTTACATTCTGTGGAAAATACCCGATCATAAGTCCATATCTATCTGCGCACTGGGAAATTTAGTGTGGCTGGGCAACTGTAAGCCCAGGTATAATTCTGAGACAAAGGGACAAAGCAAGAATGGATCTGGGGGGACAGCTAGCAATCTGCTAACTCCTCCCTCCGTGTGACTGCTCTTCGTTAATGCATGACTCTGAAATACCTAAGTGTGAGGCCTTCAAGTCAGCCTTCATATCTCTGTCTTTCCCCAATCCCCTTTGCTCTTCAAATTACCTAAGCAATCCTACGTTTGTTCTGAGCTTTTCATTCCCTCCTCCCCAGCACTGCTTCATGCTCTTGTAGCCCTTGCTTGAGCCTCTGAAGTTACCTGAATGGCCTCCCTGAGTCAGCCTCTTCAGGCTCATACCCATCTATTGTCAGATGCCACTTCCTACCACAAAGATCTGGTTGTCCAAGACAGTTTGGGCTGCTTAGCAGTTAGCCTCTCCTACGGTGAGGCCATAATCACCACATACAAAGCATCTGAGCTATGCCTTTGTCGCTCAGGTGATCGTGCCAGATGGCCTCCAAACCTCTGTTCCCAATCCTCTCATCCTGGTCTCGTGACCCATGCTTCTACCCTCTTGCCTCGTAACCCTCAGCTTCCTTTGGATTAACACCGTGATGGGACTGTCTACCTAGCTTTCCACTTAGCTCTGTCCCTGGACACTGTCTCTCAAAGCCCAGGCTTCCCCTTGTTCAAGAGGCAAACCTGGACAGCGATCATGTTATTCACGTCACCAAAAGCTCCATGAGTTCCCATTGCTTACTGAGTAAAGATGGGGTTTTTGTTTGTTCGTTCGTTTTTTAGTATACAATCCATGGACTGCCAACTGTCTGATCCCATCCCCCAATGACCACTCCTACCAATACATCCTGAGAATCTTGATATTTTTCTCCTTCTTCAAGATCGAAGACATACTCATATATCACTTCCTTGAAGGCTTCTTCCTCCTCCCTCCTTTGGAGTTCATCTTTGTAACCTGTTCTTGCAGGTGCCGCTTTCGACCTCTGCAATTTTTTGTGCACATGGTGGCCTCCCACACACCCGATGTATACTTCCTAAAGGCAGGGATCGTGACTTAAGTCATCCTTTTAAGCCCCATGCTGCTGAAAACAGCTCTGTGGGGGAATACCTCACATATGGTAAGAGCACATCATTCAGCTGCTTAAAACCTCCTAATGTCCCAGTGGCTTCTCATATCACTCAGTCTGCGATAAAAACTCCAGAGAGGCAGGGCACCTGGGTGGCTCCGTTGGTTAAGCCTCTGTCTTCCGCTCAGGTCATGGTCCCAGAGTCCTGGGATAGAGCCCCACCTCCCGCTCTCTGCTCAGCAGGAAGCCTGCTTCTCCCTCATCTTGCTGTTCCCCCAGCTTTTACCCGTACCCCCCCACCCGTGTCAAAAAAATAAAAAACAGGGACACCTGGGTGGCTCCATTGTTAAGTGGATGCCTTTGGCTCAGGTCATGATCCCAGGGTTATGGGATCCAGCCCCACATTAGGCTCCCTGCTCAGAGGGAAGCCTGCTTCTCCCTCTCACACTCACCCTGTTTGTGCTCCCTCTCTCGCTGTGTCTCTCTCTGTAAATTAAACAAATAAAATCTTTAAAAAAATAAAAAAAAATTAAAAAACAAAAACCATACAAAAACAAACAACAACAACAACAACAAAAACCACACACACACACACACACACACACACAAAACTCCACAGAGGCCTAGATGGTCTTGTGTGGTCTGAGTTCCTGCTACCACTCCTCTGGCTATTCCTGGAACACATCATACAAGATCTCACTTCAGAGGGTTTGCATTTGCTGTTCCCTTTATTGGGACCCCTTTCCCCAGCTATCCACACAGCTTGATTTCTCAAGTCCTCAGGGTTTCTCCCCAGGGCCACTTCCTCAGTGAGGCCTTTCCCGGCCACTCTGGTCCCTTTAGGACCTCACGGCCCTCTCTTCCTTGCCCCTGCTCATTCTTTCTCTAGAGCACGTATCACTTCCTTACATAGTCTATCCTTCCCTCCTGTATTTTTGTGTTTATTTGGTCTCCCCTCCTCCTAGAACGTAAGTTTCATCCTCCTCTAAATCTGTTTACTGCTCTATCCGCAGCGCCTAAGATAATGCCTGATATATCCAAGGCGGGCAGTAAATATTTGTCGAAAGAGAAAAAGGATAAGCAAATTAGTAGAAGGTGCCTAATAAATATTTGTTCCACTGAATGAAAATGTCAGAAACAGTGGACTGTGAAATTTTCTCAAACTCTGAAAGTATGTGGGTTTCGGAGAACAGCGAAATTGAGCAAAAGCTGCCTCATTATAAACATCCTCGAGGAAGGATTAAAATTGGGTTACTTGTGGTGGGAGGGGCTGCTGGGCCAGGAAACTAGTACCTTCTCAGAAACACCGGGGATGGGGAGGGGGGGCGGGCTGCAGGCCTTCCCCTCACTGAGAGTACCGCATCTGGGAGGCGGGCTCGCCCTACCACCGCATTTGGACACTTGACCACCACACAGGTGTCAGAAGTTATTTTGGGGTCTGCCTCTCTCGGTGTGTGAAGGACACGGAAATCTGGGCTGGCTTACACGACACTGCTCCGTTCTAAGGAGAAAACTATCCGGAGTGAAAACGACTTGCAAAAACACCGCTCAGGACGAGATTCTAGGTCCTGGGGAAGCAGAGCCCATTTTAGAGCAGTGCGAGTGGAACTTTTTGCATTCTACCCAAGCTCCGCCTTCGTGCTGTTTTTCTGAGCGTTTCGCGGTGGCTTACTCATTCGCAGCCGAACGCTTTCCGCAAGAGGATGGCGCTCGGATGTGCACATTCCCTCTTCCCCTGCGGACTCTGTAGTATTTTTTTTTTTTTTCCACGCTTCGTCGCTACTACAGCAGACGCCTGCCTTCTCATTATTTACCCGCACCGATCTCCGGTGCCTGGACTGTAAACAAAACACTTTAGATCATAGCCCGGTCTGTGTAAGCACAGGCTTTCTGCAGGCGGCCCGTTGTCTTAAGGTGGCGTGACTGTGACTCGTTTACTTTTCAGGATTAACAAAGCAACAAAATGGTGCTTCTACATATTACTGGAAGAAAGATTCAGGGGGCGTAGGGGGTGGAAAGACTGATTTTTTACTCTTATGGAAGATACTAATTCCATTAATAAAATCCAACTCTTGCCGTATGTTGGAATGGAATGGAATACCTCCTTTTACATATATGTGGTACTTTATTCCTACATGTGAATTTATGTTATATAAATTATAGAATTCCTGTGTAGGCTAGCAATTAGGTAAAAATGTCAACAATGACCTACTTTCAGCAATAGGGTATAAATTATGGTATGGAGGCCTATCCTAATTTTCTCATCCTTTTCCCCCCTTTTCCAGCCGAGTAAATTAAGTAGTGCATTCGACGTGGAAAAATAGAGGCAAGACCTCTCACTCAGGCTCTCACAGGATCAGACAAATATTTTGTTAAGCAGGTAGGAAGTCCTGACTTTGAAACAAGTTTGGGACACTGCCTCTCTTCTCTCACTGCTTTCTGGGTATCACCCTTGTCCTTTTGGAATCTGCATTTTAGTTGAACTAGTGCATAGTGATGGGAAAAGCCAGTGACAGCTGCATATAAATATCAGTGACCACAGGCCACATCAAGGAAACATCTGCAGGCAGCCCAGGGAATGAGCGAGAGCCATTTTGAATCACTTGTAAGAGAGGAGGACCTGCAGGCTACATACAGCCCAGGCGAATGCAGACAAAACCTGAACCTTTAGGGAGGAAAGAAAGAGAAAATGAACCAGCCTGAGAGGAGACCTGCCTCTAGCCCCCGGTCTGCTATCAACTGGCTAGGCATCCCTGGACAGGAAACCTCTCCTGCTGTCAGTTTCCTCAGTGGTATAAAAGAGAGGGTTGAGCCCCAGTGCTGCCTGCTCTGACATTCTGGAGTGCTGAGATGAGCGAGGCAGGGCCCCACACAAGTGGAACACACAAACAATATGTGGTTAAGAAAACAAGTTAAAAATCAAACTCACCTGTGGCATAGATGCATTAAGAAAACATTGGTGCTGTGTACGATTACAACTGAGGGAGATTAGTTTCCAGTAAAATGTACTATGTCCCAAACCAAGATTGTATGTATGGGGATGCCGTGGGGTGGAGGGAGACAGCAGAAGAGCCTTTGAGCTCGGCCTCGGATAGGACAGCCCCTCCGCCTACCGTTTTAAGTCCCACCACCCTGCGCAGGATCATCCTGGTAGGTAATTTCTAGCTGCAAAGGGGAGCCGAGAAACGCCCAAGTAATAATATCAGACGTGAGGATATGGTTGTGGTGGGTTTTATGAATCATTTCATAATCTGGACTTTCAGATTACTTTCACCCTTCAACGATTTGTAGCCGTAGGTCTAAAGGCATTCCCTTGCATCTAAATTCTGTTCTGGGAGGGCAAGAGCAGTCAATCTAGTGGGAGAAAAAGGTGGAGGAAGGAAGGGGCTGTTGTATTTGGCGTCGGACTCAGGTAGTGGAAACTGCTACAGCCCCAGGAAAGAATCGAAAAATGAAGAGGAGACGGAGTTCCCACACGCAGCTCCTGTCAATGGCTTTAACTGTGCTCGGGAAGCCAGAACCTGTGTCAGGGGTGTAACCTCGCTTTTGAAACCCAAGTGTATCTGAGACCGCTACCAAGTTCATTAGGGACTTGGGAGACCAGCGGACTTCTTGATCTTGAAACGCTTACTTTTACTGAGGGAGACCTAGGGTTCAGAATACATTGAAAGTGCTGCGTCCAGGTTCGCCTCGGCTTCTTCCCAAAACCCCCCGTTTCCCTAGAAGAGCAGAGACTTCTAGATTCAGAGTGAGCTAACCGGGGCTCACCCCCAGCTGAGGCACCCAGGCGGGGGGGGCTTCTAGCCCCTCGGAGCAGGCTCCCCTGCCTCCTTGCAGTGCCAGAAGTTAGGGCCCAGGGGCGAGAGCCCAGCTGGGGGGGGGGGGGCAGAGCTTCCACAGCCTGCCTCGGCCGTCAGCGGCCCGCACCCCCCAGGCTCGGCGACCGCGGGGAAAACAGGATCGCCACCAAGGCGTAAACCGACCGCCAACCACCTTGGAGATCACGGGATCCTGCCCCTCCGTCCCCCACACCCCCCGGCGAGCAGCGGGCGCGCCAGGCAGCGCCGCGCGGGGACCTGAACCCGAGGCCCCGCCGCCCCCGCCCCTCCTGCCCCTCCCCGGCTTCCCGGCCGTTTGGCGAGTTTGTTTGTCTCGTTTGTAATTTCTCCGAGGCCAGCCGGAGCAGGTTTGCTGGCAGCGGCACACCTCCGGCAGTCACGCGACCAGCCAATCTCCGGGCGGCGCTGTCGGCGGCTGCGCGCGCGGGCGGGCGGGGAGGCGGCGCGGCCGCGCGGGGCCACCTTAAGGCCTCGCTCGCCAGCCTCGGCGGGGCGGCTCCCGGCGCCGCAACCAATGGATCTCCTCCTCTGTTTAAATAGACTTGCGGTGTCAATCATTTTCTTCTTCGTCAGCCTCCCTTCCACCGCCATATTGGGCAACTAAAAAAAGGGGGCTCGTCTTTTCGGGGTGTTTTTCTCCCCCTCCCCTGTCCCCACTGCCTCGCCGCTCCGCGACTCCGACGCCGGCAAGGTTTGGAGAGCCGCTCGGTTGGCGGGACCCGCGGGCTCGCCGCCGCCCGGGCTTGGACGGGCTTTGCCACCCCCTCCTCTCTCCACTCCCCTCCCCTCCCCGCCCTCGAGCTCGCCGGTACACTTGATCGGCGGCGGCTCTCGGCTGCCTGGCCGGGGCTTCCCCTCCCCCTCCCGCAGAGCCAGCGCGCCCCTGACGCTCGGGCAGTTACTTGTCCGTGTTTGTTTCTCTTGGCTCCGAGCGCGGTCGCAAGGCTTATAAGAGGGGTGCGGGCTGGGTCGGGGCGTTTTGTTTTGTTCAGTTTTGTTCTGCGAGCGCGCGCGCGAGGCGGTCGTGAAGACCCGGGAGGAAGATGTCAAACGTGCGGGTGTCTAACGGGAGCCCGAGCCTGGAGCGGATGGACGCCAGACAGGCGGAGTACCCCAAGCCCTCCGCCTGCAGAAACCTCTTCGGCCCGGTCAACCACGAAGAGCTGACCCGGGACTTGGAGAAGCACCGCAGAGACATGGAAGAGGCAAGCCAGCGCAAGTGGAATTTTGATTTCCAGAATCACAAGCCCCTGGAGGGCAAATACGAGTGGCAGGAGGTGGAGAAGGGCAGCTTGCCCGAGTTCTACTACAGACCCCCGCGGCCACCCAAAGGCGCCTGCAAGGTGCCGGCGCCGCAGGAGAGCCAGGACGTCAGCGGGACCCGCCAGGCGGTACCTTTAATGGGGTCTCAGGCAAACTCAGAGGACACACACTTGGTAGACCAAAAGACTGACACGGCGGACAACCAGGCCGGCTTAGCTGAGCAGTGCACTGGGATAAGGAAGCGACCGGCCACAGACGGTAATGACCCTTCCCCAAACCGAACATGTCCGTCTGTCTGTCCGGCCGGGGCATCAGTTTGACCTGCTTGAGGGTCTTCACCTCCGCTTTTTTTCCCCCAGAGCATTCCGATTTAGCTTTCGGGGAGCGAACTGCCCTAATCTTAGGTTTTTATTAAATGCTGTCCGGCTGACCGCTTGTCTGGTGATGGTTTTTAAGTCAGGAGCCCCGGGGGGTAGTATCTGACCATTTCTCCAACCGAAAACATCGCAGTGCCTCCCCGCTAGCCAGCGGTAGGTCTGTGACTACGCAGGGATGTTTATCAGCGGCCTCCCTCTTGGCAATGGAGAGAGAGCTTTGGGGCGTAGAATACACTTTCTGTTATGTGAAAACAACCTCATTTTGTGCCCTTAAAGGCCACTGGGCATGACGGATCCAGGATTGTGGGTGGAGGTGTGGGTTTTTCATCCTCTAACTATTGTGCCAACTTCTGTCAGCCATTGTTTTCCTAATAAAGGTTGTGTGTGTTCTTTTTTAAAACTCCCTCTTGCCCTTAGATTCCTCTCCTCAAAACAAAAGAGCCAACAGAACAGAAGAAAATGTCTCAGACGGTTCCCCGAACGGGGGTTCAGTGGAGCAGACGCCCAAGAAGCCGGGCCTCAGAAGACGTCAAACGTAAACTGTTCGGTGGGTTGTTTGCTAGGAGCTTGTAACTGACACCCCGAATTGGGTTTTCATACCCTGACATACCCGATCTTAGTGGTTGCTGGCACACTAGAGCTTGTGGGTTTTTGTATTGTTTATATTTTGGGAAGTCAAAAAGTAGGAATGGGGAAGGTTGGGAATCACTGGTGGGGATACTGTTAATTTTTGCAGTTTCTACATCCCGAGATCATTTTTCCTTGAAACACTGAATAACCAGAGCAGGTGTCCTAGCCAATTACTTGTGACCAAAGACCGATGAGTAGGAAGGTCCAGTCCCTCTGAATCCCACCAAAACTTGTTGGGAACAATAGGTTCTTTCCCCCATCTGAACAAGAACTGGGATATGCCTCAGTCCCACTTCATGAGAATTCATTTCCCAAAGGTTCAAGTTGACTCAGTAACAGATTTTGAGGTATATGTGGGAAAATGGCAAGTGATTAAATTTTAAAATTTGAGGGAAAAGTTAGGTACAAATGGCTCATACCTGGTGAATTCCGTTAACAGTGTGAATAGAGAGGTATATTACATTCTTTTATCATTTTTACAAACTGCTACTTTCTGTTTGCTTACAAATTTGGAGAACAGGAAATGAGCCCTGTGTATTAAAAAAAAAAAAAAAGGGGGGGGGGGAGGGGCGGCGGGGGGGAACAAAATAAAATGGAAAAATGCTTAGGTCCCTATAGAATTTTCTGATAACATTGAAGTTGCAAAGCAGAAGTTAACTTTGTTGGATTAAGCAGTCCAGGCACAAGTCAGAATATGTATACTAATTGTCTCATTGTGCTAAAACAGGATGATTGGGATATTTGTAGGGAAAACGGGTAATAGATAACAAGGGCCGCAAGGGTAGATCTACCTTAGGCAAGAGAAGTGGAGATTTTTTTCCAATCTACTAAAGTCTGATCAATATGAATAGTTAATTTGAATATTTGAGCCCTCAACTTTCCACAGATTGGTTATCCATAATGATCAAAGTGTATATGTTAATAGTTTGAAAACTTCATACCTTTGAGGACCATGACCTCTTCCCCAACCCCAAACACAGTCATAGCTTCGCACATAAAGAAATTTCAGTAGATGTTACTAATTTTTAAAATTCTCATTTATAAAAAGGTAAGAATAAAGAACATAGAGATTAAGGTGAGATTCTAGTTTGTTGTGTTTTTAGCTCATAATATAATATATATGATTTCTTCACACCTATCTGACATTTTTCAAAGCTTATACAAAACATCCCTGTAGAATCTCTATTTTATAGCTATATATGAAGTGGGAAAATTGGATTAAAAAATTTCCTGAAGCAGCCTTCAGCTTGGGACTTGTGGTTTGTGACCTGTAGCCTAGCTCATCAGATGAGCCACAGTGAATCACACCTACTGAATTTTGATCTGACCCCCCTCTGACATACAGAGAGGCATTTGTTAGTAAATACTGCCAGTTCAGAGAATACTAGAAATAGTAATAAGAACTTGTTCAAAAGCATTCATGTGTGTATTTTGCATATGACCAAGAAACTAGAATGTTTAGAATTTTTCTTTGGCAAGCATTTATAAGTTATAGGCCCAGGTGTTTTTTAAATTTAGAAGATCTGATACTGTTAAGTATTACAGTTTCTTAGTTTTCCTCTCCTTACCGTCTTTGACCCCAATTCTCTAGACCAGGGTTTCTCAACCTCTGCACTGTTGGCATTTTGGGCTGAATAATTCTTTGTTGTGGGACGCTGTCCTGTGCATTAGTAGAATGTTTGGCAGCAACCCTGGCCTTTCCCAACGGATGCCAGTAGCACCCTCCCCACCCCCAGTGTTAACAACCAAAAATGCCTCCAAACATTGCCAAATGTCTCTTGGGGGGCAAAAATGCCCACTAGTGAGACCCACCGCTCTATAAACAAGAATACATGACACAGAGGAGAGTAAAAAGCTAATGAAAGAAACATTGGATGGAGAGGACTATAGTCATGAACATTTAGTACACACTTTTCTGTTCTGTCACTTAGGTATTTCACAATTAAGACAGTGACAAAATGATTCATGTACTTCATTGGTAATGCTGTTCTAGTGCTGTTCTCCTAATTCTTTTTTTTTCTTTTGCAGAATTAAGAGCACGTTTCCTTGTTTATCAGATACATCACTGCTTGATGAAGCAAGGAAGATATATAAATTAAAATTTTTTAATACATATCGCTGACTCCATGGAATGGACATCCTGTATAAGCACTGAAAAGCAACAACACAATAACACTAAAATTTTTAGGCACTCTTAAATGATCTGCCTCTAAAAGCATTGGATGTAGCATTGTGCAATTAGGTTTTTCCTTATTTGCTTCATTGTACTACCTGTGTATATAGTTTTTACCTTTTATGTAGCACATAAACTTTGGGGGAAGGGAGGGTGGGGTGGGGCTGCGGAATTGGCATGGGGGGACCTTATGAAGAGCTTGCTTCCATTTAGAGCAAGGAGTAAAATATTTGACTTGCATGGAGAGAAGCAGTTTTGGGAAGGGTTTGAATTGTTTAAAGATGTAATGTCTCTTTCAGTGAAAATTGATACTTCATTTAAAAAAAGCATCTGAATTTGAGCACCGGTTGCAAATAATGGCCAATTATTTTTACATGAAGCTTTTTCTCATTTGGGAGCTCTGATGATTCCATATATACTGGCAAATGGCTTTTTTTTTTTTTTTTTTTTTAACAACAGAAAAAAAAAAAAACCAAAATGAAACCTATTCTCAGTCATCCCTGCCCTTCCCCCCAGTTCCTCTTAAAATTGGAATTTACCAGTTAATTATTCAGCAGTTAGGTAATCATTCCAGGTAATTCTGGGCAAAAATCTGGGGTATATGAGGGAGTTCTGAATGCTCAGAATTGACCGTCTAATTTTTATCAGGTTTGTTGAGAAATTTTCTTAATTTTTTTGGACTTTGGGCTATGTAGACATGGTCAAAATAATTCCAAATCCTTGGATATTTTTTAAAGATCTGCAACTTCACATAAGAAAAATAATGAAATAATTTTTAATTTAAAGCTTCTCATTCTATTTGTTAAAATGTCCAAAGGAAATGGTATTTTTAAAGAAAAGTGTGTAGAGAGAAAAGCACACGTGGAATTACTGAAATGGATACTACATCTTTAAACAGTATTTTTACATTGCCTGTGTAGGTATATGAAACAAACCATCTGAAGTGTACCTGTGTACATAACTCTGTAAAGACACTGAAAAATTATACTAACTTATTTATGTTAAAAAGAGATTTTTTTTTTTAATCTAGACCATATACAAGCCAAAGTGGCATGTTTTGTGCATTTGTAAATGCTGTATTGAGTAGAATAGGTTTTTTCCCTTCTTATGTTAAATAATATGGCTATGCTTAAAAGGTTGCATACTGAGCCAAGTATAATTTTTTGTAATGTGTGAAAAAGATGCCAATTATTGTTAAACATGAAGCAATCAATAAATAAACCTTCCATAGCTATTCATTGAGTTTAACTGTAATGTGCTTTATTAAGCTTGAGGTATTTGACCTGGCATTCTAGTCTTACACAAATATAATGTGAAGTGGCAAATATCTTGATAATTTAGGCCCATGTCTGTGATGATGTTTATGTGGCTCTGAATGTGGTAGTCACTATTTTCCACTACGTTCTGTACGAGTGAGCAAAGCTTTAGACATGTGAAGTGGAAAAGCCACATTTTCATATAAGTAAGATTGTCAAATCTCTCATTAGTTCAAATATTTAGGTCTTAGAGGATATGTATCAGAACCAAAAATTTTTACGTAAGTGTAGGCTGGCTGATCACACATTTGCAGGACTGAAAATGAAAGTAACATGGTGACTTCTCTAAATTGTGTATTTACACATGGAATGTTGTGAGAAATAAGAGCAGTTGCTTAGACCATGTAGTACACACCTCTTGTCCAAAGTATTAAGATACATATAGGTCTTCTAGAAATCGGCATGCATTCCACACTAATTTAAAACAGTTATTCTTCAAATTAAACTGGTCATGAAAAACTCCTCAAAGTTGAACTTTCCTGGTGATAATCCACACAACCTAAAACTGGTTCATCTGAATACCACATCTGAAGGTTTGGGGCCCATATCCACATGGCAGAGATAGATATTTTTTTAAAATTTAAACAAGGCCTTTTAAAGTCAAATTTACTAAAAACTGATTTCCTGTTATTTCACATTCTCTTAAAAATGGAGCTAAGGTGTAAAAGTAAGTTATTTTTTCTAGGCATCTGCAGATGGTTAAATTGCAAAAATCTGAATTTGGGTTAAACTGTTACCCTCAAATACTTGCGTTTACATTTTCGCACCCCAAAAGGGACTCTAAACAAGATAGTTTGAGCTTATTTTGACCTGAAGTTGCTTAAAAAAAAAAAAAAAAAAGGCGTGTGTGGGGGGGTAGGTCGTCTCTCTGCTGCTGCCGGGAAGGGGAAAGAAGGTCCTTTGGTGGCTGGGCTACATCTTCCAAGTAGGTATTATTTTAATTATAGGCTAAAGGTGTTTTTATGATTCAATTCAAAACACGCAGATGGGGTGTTTTTTCAGGAAGACACTGAGAAAGCAAGAAAACAATTCAAAATGGGGAGGAAGGAATGGAGAGTCAGGAAATAATGAAATAAAATTACTTTCTGAGCCAAAAAGCGTACTTCAAAAAGTCTCTGACAAAAGACTCTTAATTGCTGCCTGTACCCCATTTTCCTTTCCTCAAAAGGCATCTTTAATGTGGATTTTTAGAGACTGCGTTTTAGGAGTTCTGGGCCAGGAAGAAGTGGATGCTTGCCGCGCCAGGCACGTTCACAGGAACGCAGCCCCCGAGTCACCGGGTCAGTCTTTTCCACGTCTGTGTCAACTCTCCAAGTGCGTCCCCGATATTCGAAGCGTCCTCTCCCCGGCCCCTGACGGCGGGGCTCGCCGCGGGCGTCCCTATGAGGGGATGCGGCCGCGGGCGCCAGCCACCCACCACCCTGCTGCCCAGGCCCGTGCGTCGTCCTCTCTCCAAACTGCCCCGAAGCCCCGCACCCTCCCGTCCCGGCAGCGGCGGGGTCCGGCGGCTGGAGCCTCGGGACGAAAAGCCCATCGAGTCTCACCGCTCGTCTGCCACTTGCAGCGCCCGCGCCGCCGGGGTCACTGCGCGCAGTTCCCGCGCCCCGGGCGCCCGCAGGCCATGCAAGGCTGCTGCGCCCGGGCCCACTCAGTGGCGCGGGGCGGTTTCTCACCAACTTTCCTCCCTCATCATCTCTCCTCCGGGCTAATAAAGAAGCGGAATCCCCCCACTTCTTCCCACAGTCATACCCTCCACACCAGCACCTGGCCAATTCTAGAGCGGTGGGGGGATCTGAGCGACGGGGAGAACCTTTCCGAGTCAGTGGAGCATTCGGGGCAGCAGCCTGCTCCCACTCCCACCCTGGGCTCCAATGATCCGCAGCCCCGCGCATTTCGAAAGGCTTCCCGGCTCGCGGGGGGCCAAGGAGGACCGCAGCGGCGCGCAGGAGGGGCCGAGCGCCACAGCCGCTTGCGGGGTCGCTTCCAACTTTGCAGCCGCTTTGCAAAGTCCACCCCCGCCAACCTCTCAACACGCATCCCCAGCTGTCCCGCGCGGAGGACTGGGGCAGGGAAGAAATGGGGAAATGTGGGGCCAGGGGCATGACTGCGGGATGTAGGGGACCGTGGAAATCCGCAGGATTGGAGCGGGGCGCGCGGTCTTTCAGGCCACGGAGCGCCCACCGCCCCGGCCGCGCCTAACGACTTTTCCTGGCGGCCGGGAAACGCTGCCTTCGCCATTTCATCTTCATCATTGTGAGCGTAGACACTTGCTCTTCATAAGGGTTTTTTTTTTTTTGATTGAAAAGGTGTTTTAAATGCACGTCTAGGATCTCCAATCTGCTTTTCAGAGTGTGGATTTCTTTTTATTAATTTGCTCTCTTTCACCTGAGCCACACCCAAAGCCCGCTCCCCTCCCTCCCCGCCAACATTAAGGTAAAAATCCTGCAGACGAACTTGGAGAGGGGGGGCAGGGAAGGAGGGCGCACTATCCTGCCAGATTCCCTCCGCCCACCCGGGGTCGGGGTCGGGGGGAACCTCCCGGATCTCGGCTCGCGTGGGGGTGGGGTGGGGTGGGGTCAGCCTCAGTCGGACCCTGCAGAAGCGAAAGTGTAGTATTTGCACGGAGGCAAAGTCCCCCGTGCGGCCGCCCGCGTCCCAGGTCTGTCTCGCGTGGGGACATACAGTAGGCAATTATTAGAAAGCGAAAATACAAAAAGAAATCGGTGCGTTTTGGGCGCGAAACGTCGACGCGCCTCACAGGAACGCGAAGAAAAGGCAAGGAGAAGGGCGCGCGGCCGGGACGCGGGGCCGGGGGATTGCATCATTGCTGCTCCCCCTCCAGAAAATGGGCTCCGAACCGCGGCGACCATCATGGCGCTCGGGTCGGGCCGCGCTTCCCGCGCGCCTTCCCGGAGCGCTCGGGCCGCGGGCACTGAGCCCCAAACGAGCGTTTTGCAAACATCCCCCCCACACACACACACTAACTCGGGCGCCTATCCCCCCACCCCCTCCTCCCTTTTGTGTCATGTATGTGAGTGCGTGCGTCCGTCTGAGTGTGTGTAGGATTAGAGAACTCGAAGATTATTTTTTTTCCTTTTTTTTTTTCCCCCTCCCTTGCTGGTGGTTGTAAACTTGATTGGCATTGGCTGCGCCCACTGACCCCTGCGCGGAGTCCACTGCAGATTTAAGGTGGATCCGAAAGACTGCGGCTTCAGGCGGAGTCCCGAGCTTTAGCTGGTTTGGGAGGAAAAGGAGGAAAGGGGAAGGGGGGAAAAAAAAAAAGGTCCCAAACCGTGCGCCCGGCGCGTTTTCACGAATCCCCTGCGGTACCAGCCCCCGCGCCCCCCCTGCCCGGCGAGCTCTTCCTCCGCCCACCTCCCGCTCCTTCCCCATTGGCCGGCCGGTGCAGTTTGAATTTTTCTTTTCGTTCTTTCTTTTTTTTTTTTTCGGATGCTTGTTTTCTTGTAAAAAAATACAGTACCCCACCTCGTACTATGAAACCCACTACGGCGGCCCGAGGTGGGGTGTTTTAGCTGGTTTGGGGAAGGCCGGGGCGGAGGCGGAGCATCTGTGCCAACATTTTGCCCCGAAGTGCCGTTGACATTGTGCAGGCGGGTAGGGGAGCGTGGGGCCGCGGTAAACAAACTGAGTAGCTTCGGCGGGGACAGAGATGTAGTATAAAACGTTAATGGATGTCCAGGGCGCACCGTTTCGCCGGCTGCTGGCCAGAGGTGCTAGGGAGTTGCTGACAGGAGCCCGGGAGAGGATGCACCTTCCCCTGCCTTGGAAAGGTAGACTTGGGGAGGGCTGGGGTTGGGGGTGAAGTTGGCCCAGTAAAGAATATCTGCTCACAAACAAAGGGGTGGGGTGGGGGGAGAAGAAAGAAAACAGGGAAGGTGTAAATATAGCTCAGGTCTATTACCTCAAGCGCTGCTCAGCTAGCATGCATCATAATTCAGCCAGTTGCTGTCATTTTTATTGGATTTTAAAAAAAGTTTTCTCTCTGATTTCGAGAGTGCTTTTGAGTAAGGACAAGTGTTAAAATTGAGGATAAAAACGATAGAGGGAATATGACTTTTAAAGTGACTTTGGTTTCTGGGTCTGGAAATTAATTCTTTTGATAAAGTCCTTTAAGGTTTAGGGTAATGTTATTTGTACTGCAGGTCTAATAGAAATGATAGCCCTTACTAATTATAGTCCAATTATGTTTCACTTTGCTGTGAAAATTTCAGAAGTTTATAATAATTCAAAGTATTATTCAAATCACTCTATCTTCAGGTTAGTGAAGCTAGCACATATGCATACATTGTGGGGGTCTCTTATTCTTCTCGCACTGTAGCTAATGATTTTAACCAGATGTCCAGCTCACCCTTCAGTCCAGCCTTCAGTCAACAGTTCTCAACTTCCCCAGTTATTTTTTTAGTTCTTAACTCTTTCAGTCCTTCCTAACCCAGCTAAGGCTTTACTTACTCAACCCAACTGAGCTCCTTGGACCACCATAAACCAAACTATCTATGCCCTTAGAAAGGAATTTGTTTGAGTTAAGAAAGCCCACAGATGGACTGGCTAGCCTCAGGAAGCAGTGAGTTCATCATTCCTGAAGTGTGAATCAGTTACTAATCGGGATGACCCCTTGATAGGGACATTGTAGACAAGACACATATATCAAGGGAGTGTGAGGACTAGTTACCTCCAAAGTCTGTTCTAGACCCTTGAGATACTGTATTTCCAATCTTGAACTTTATGGCTCTCCAGTAAATTAAGCAACTTTCCTTGGTCATTACCATCTTCTGAGTTGTACTGTCCAGTATGGTAGCCAGAAGCCATATGTGGCTGTTGAGCACTTGAATGTAGCTAGTCCAAATTGAGATGTGCTACAACTGTGAAAGACACACCAGGTTTTAAGAATCAGTAGGAAAAAGAGTGTTAAATATTTCATTGATAAGTTTTATATTCATTACATATTAAAAAAGTTATCATGTTTTTGATATATTGTATGAAATAAAAAATATTAAATTTCACCTGCTTCTTTTTACTTTTTTTAACATGGTTAAATGGACAACTTTAAGTTACCTTATGACATAAGTTGCCTTATATGACTCCCATTTTATTTCTATTGGACATTGCTGTTCTAGACTGGCACCTGTGATACCTGAAGTACTATCTTTGAGAGTGGGGACTAGTAATACTGATGAGTAAGTAACTTCCAGCTGCTATCCGAATTTCCCAACTGAAAGTGAGGCCCAAACTGAGCCTCCGGAAACTTTAGAAAGAATTCTGCCAACACCTAACACCTACTGTTTCATTTTTAACACTTAGTATTGGGTTTGAGCCTAGACTGGAAATACGGTACAGATCTGTCTGATGAAATCAGACGTGATAACAGCTTTCCACATTATGTAAATAGAGAGACTAAGGAGTCCAATATATTAGGAATGAGTCTGGAAAACAATTTAGACCCCAAACAAAGTGTCTACAGGTAACTTTTCACTACCACTCTGCAGTGGACTGGAAGGCAGGGACAGATGGAGCAGGGTTCTCACTCTGTGGATATATCTCTAATGGAAGACTTGAACAAATGAAAAGGTGCATCATATTCTTGGGATAGAAATATTCAACGTGATAAAGATGACAATTAAATCTATACTTTTACACTAAATTCTGGTAAGTTCTGATTATCCTATTCCATTCTATTGTTCTCTCAGTTTATGCACTCAGGACTATGTTCTTTTAATTACTGCACATTTAGAATTATGTCATAATGTTTAGTAGCACTAATCCTCCATACCCAACCAGTCCTTTTCGTTTTTTCAGAATTTTCCTGGATGCTTTTGCTTGGCTGTTTTCCCATTTGGACTTAAATGAATTTCTCTAGTTTGAAATCAATCTTTCTTTCTTTCTTTCTTTCTTTCTTTCTTTCTTTCTTTCTTTCTTTCTTTCTTTCTTTCCTTCCTTCCTTCCTTCCTTCCTTCCTTCCTTCCTTCCTTCCTTCTTTTTTTTAAAGAGATATCACAAGTAGGCAGAGAGGCAGGCAGAGAGAGAGGAGGAAGCAGGCTCCTCGATGAGCAGAGAGCCTGATGTGGGGCTCGATCCCAGGATCCCGGGATCATGACCTGAGCTGAAGGCAGAGACTTTAACCCACTGAGCCACCCAGGCGCCCCTGAAATCTTATAGGCATCTAAAAAAATGGAGTGGGATCCTTATCGCATACTTTACACCAGGATCAATTCCTGGAGGATTAGAGTGAAGTGTAAAAAAATGAAATTATAGACATACCAGAAGAAAGTTCAGAGGATTTAAAAAAAAACCTCATCTGAGAGTTGGGAAGGTCTTTCTTGATATGAAACAAAGCAGAGTCTATTGAATATAATATTGTTAAATTCAATGACATAAAAATGAAAAAGTTTCCGTATGGCGAAAGGTATCAGCAAAGTCAAAGGCAATGACCTAGGGGTGATAGTTGCACGACAGTGTGATATACCTCATACCACTAAGTTGTACATTTAAAAAATGTTTAAAGTGGTAAATTATGTGTTAAACCATAATAAAAATATAGATACCTACATGCATGCATACTTACATACATTCATACATACATACATACACACACACACTACTGGAAAAATTTTAAAGTTGTCTATGTTCTGTCTGAAAGAATCTCACACACAGTGTTGTGGGTCCCATCCTTTGTGAGACACTGGTTGCATTTCAGGCTCGAGTCAAGAGTACTTGTGTTTGATTCCTGGTCACCTAATTCATTGCCTATAAGAGCTTTTGCAAGTTACTTCACCTTTTAAAGCTCCTATTTCTTTGGCTTTATAGTGAGGATGCCTTTAGCTCTCTCATTGGGTTATTAACCTATTCAGTGGGATATTGTATTGTGGTACTTAGCACAGTACCTGTTATATAATAGATATTAATCATTATATATATTTATAAACAATATAACATCCCGTTCATATTTTGGATTCTCAAATAAGTAACCACAATCAGCACTATATTAACCCTGTAAATATGTTTCTCGATTTTAATTATTGCTGTTATTACCCTTAAGAAGAACAATATTTTGGGGGTATTTAATAAACAATATAGTGCAAAAAAATGGTTAAAATGGTAAATTGTATGTTAAGTATAATTAATAATTATACTTAATAATAATAATGATTTTATTACAATTTATTATTTATTATTACAATAATAATAATGATTTTTTTAAAATATTTATTTTTTGAGAGAGAGAGAGTACACGCGCAGGGGGCGTGGCAGAAGGAGAGGGAGAGGGAGAAGCTGGCTCCCCGCTCCACAAGGGGCTCGATTCCAGGACCCTGAGATCATGACCTGTGCCGAAGGTGTACAGTTAACTGACTGAGCCACCCAGGCACTTCTATTTAACACTATTTTTTTTAAAGGTTTTATTTATTTATTTGACAGAGATCACTAATAGGCAGAGAGGTGGGGGAGGGGGTACGAGGGTTGGGGGGAGCAGGCTCCCTGCTGAGCAGAGAGCCCCATGCAGCCTAAATCCCAGGACTCTGAGATCATGAACTGAGCCAAAGGCAGAGGCTTAACCCACTGAGCCACCCAGGTGCCCTATTTAACACAATTTTATTTAAAAACCTAAATAAAGCATTTGTTGAGTTTAGGGCCATTTCTAATTATCTCAGAAAGGATCTGGTATAGATTTGTTTGTGGTACCAAATCAGTAACACACACCCTCCAAACAAACAGAATGGCAAACTGGGAAAACTGTCCACAACCCATATACTGGAAGGCTAATTTCCCTGATAATTATCGAATTTCTATAAATCAATGAAAAAAAGCAAACCAACAGGAAAATAAGCAAAGGATATGAATGCAGTTTTCAGAAAAGGAAATACAAAGGCTCTTAAAACATGAAAACAGGGTCAACTGTAGTTTAAAACTATGGGAATATAAATTGTATACAGAACACATAAGTCAAGGCAAGTACGGTCACAATTAGCATCACTCAGATACAAAGTTGCCGTTATCCTTTCTTGGCAGTTTAACCTTTCCTTCCCTCCTTTCTATCCAAGGCTGAGTGATCGTGTCCCTGCCCCGGGCTTCACTGGTGACCAGAGAAGCAGAGTTTGCATGTGTGGAAGCCATGACCACCTTTCACATTCAGTGTCAGATTCCTGTCATCCAAACCGGCTAGTCTTCCGCGTAGGGTCACCTTTTTTTGCCCACGGAAATCCTCTGAATCAGCCTCTTAAAGTGAGTCCGGCCCCTTTCCTTGACACATCTCATTCATTCCCAGTTTTAATTCCTGGATGTTGGCTGATAATCTGAGCCTCTCCCAAATCCCCGCCTTCGCCAGGGGCTTCCTTCAAGTTCTCTATTCTCTTAAAAGCTTCAGGCGGAATTTAGTATATGATAAGCACAAAATATCAGATCAGTAGAGACTGTATGATGGAATAAATGTCTTTAGGTGGCAGGATTATAGACAGCCTCGTGGGAAAATGTGAAATCTCTCCTACAAAAACAGACACACATTGCATTTTACCTTGTCGACTGTGGGTTTCCTTTTTAATAATTCCTCTTCTACAAATTTACTTTTGGGAAATAATCAGATGTATAACTGAAGATATATTGACCATATATTGATCTTTATGAAGGTATATAATTATAAAAAGGAACAAAGGAGTAAACAAATAACAACTCCTTAGACGTGGGAATATGGGATTGATTATTCAAATCAACTGTAGTATATCCAAGAATGACACAGATTGCAGCCATTAAAACACTCTGGGTTCCTTTATATATTCGTAGGAAAAGTCAATAATATTAAAATAGGCACAGAACAATGTTTATGGTATGACTCCATTTTGGTCCAAAAAATTTTATTTATTTATTTGCTTACTTTAAAAAAATATTTAATTTATTTATTTGACAGAGAGGGAGAGAGAGAACGAGCAAGAGAAGCAGGAGAGGGAGAAGCAGGCTCCCCGCTGAACAAGAAGCCCCTTGTGGGGCTCGATCCCAGTATCCTGGGATCCGACCAGAGCAGAAGGCAGACACTTAACTGACTGAGCCACCCAGGCAGCCTCCCCTTATAAAAAACTTTTAATAAGAAACAACTGCAAAGGTAATTCAAATTTGAAAAATATTTATCCTTAGAGTTATGGAATGCAGAATAAGTTTCTCTTCGTGTCTCTCATTTTCTTTTCTCAGACATCGGCAGAGAACAAGCATTTCTATAATTCATTTCCCTTCTCTTTGTCTGTCTGTTTAGTTTCAGATATCATTAAATCTATATATGAATTATGAGGAGTGCGTTTTGAGGTATATGCTTCCAGAGCACGTAAATGAGGTGTAAATAGCATTCCCATTAACTCAGGAATATCTTAACAAGCCCTGAAAAATTTTTGTGTGCCCTATTCCATCTTTTTGGCACAAGGGATACTATGGGTAACATTATCCCAAACCTCACATTCCTTGATCTTTGGCATTTGGCACACCCAGAGCTCCTGCCCAGAATTAAACAGATTAGCTCCCTGTCTTAGTTTTATTACTTAGGACGTAGTGCTGGGGGGATTGTTTTAAATTTCTCGTTAGCAGACCAGTCTTGAGCTGTGACTCTCCATGGGACTGACTTGGGGCAAATCTTAGAGTCTCCGAATACCAGGTGTGGGAGATCATGGCATCCAGGGTCCATTTTATAGATGAAAATATTCTAATCCTTGACTTCCTGTAAAGTGGGGAAGTTAAGATGATTTATAGGTTCCTTCTGGTTTATGACTCCATGATTTCTGTTTCCTACTCAGAATCACGTAGTCCATCCACGTGGATCAGGTTATTTTCCAGGGAAGCCAGATTCTTGATTTTTGGCTGAAAACCGCATATTCACAAGAGTCAGAGGAAGATGATAATACAATAGTGTAGACGGAACAGTGAACGTTTATTATCTTACTGGAAAAAAGCCCGTGATAACTTCGTGGTTGCTCAGTGGTGCTAAACACTGCTTCATTGTTGCGTGCAGACTCGTCCAGCCCCTGCTACTGACCAGGCTCTGTGTCTTCAGGGAGACAAACAGGAGTATTGCCCTCTTCAGGCTGTTGGAGGAGATGGACAGGGAATCGCAGCCGTACTTATTAAATGGAATTTGCTCTAGTGTTCCGAAGGGATCTCAGAGCTCTGTTTTATGCTCCAGCAGTTTGGGCCCCCTACAAAGGTGTTCAGCTGGGGTAGCAAAGCAGGGGCTGAAATCATAACTCTTTCCTCAAGTCTGCCTGTGTTGGCCAAAGAGAAACAAGCCATTAAAAATCCAGCTCTCCGCGTGGGGCCTTCTGTAGTTTGCTGAAAGTCCCCTGTGTCCTAATGGCTGCCCTGTAGGATGCCCTAAGAGTTTGACACGGTGTACCTAACCTAGCCATGGTGGTGAGGATATCTCTCCTAAGGAAATGACTTTTAGCTGAGACCTGGAGACTATGGGAGGAAGGGGAGAGTGACCCAGGCAGAGAGGTCCAAGGCCCCAAGCCGGGGAAGGACTTTGAGGAAGTGGAAGAAGGCGCGCTTATGGCTGGGATGCCGTGAACCAGGACAGCAGGAATGCGAACTCTGGTGAAGTTGTGGTGAGGTCTAGACATGATGGGATTCTGGACCTGACTTTAAGAGCAACAGGAAAGCCATTTCTTTCTAAGACATTACTTTAAGCAACTGACTTGTGCAGGTTCAATTAAACTTGATTATTATCCTCCTTTAATCTAATTCTAGTCAAAGCCCTTAGTCTTTTTTTTTTTTTTTAATAAAGATTTTGTTTATTTATTTGACAGACAGAGATCACAAGTAGGCAGAGAGGCAGGCAGAGAGAGAGGGGGGAAGCAGGCTCCTGCTGAGCAGAGAGCCAGATGCAGGGCTCAGTCCCAGGACCCTGAGATCATGACCTGAGCCAAAGGCAGAGGCGTAACCCACTGAGCCACCCAGGTGCCCCAAAGCTCTTAGTCTTGATCAGGATCATTTCCACTGGATGTGGGCTGAGGCTGGCACCTTTATGTTTCTTTGCAATGCTGTTCAACACACACAACAGAAAACATGTTCAAACTCTGGTTTCAGTAAACGAAGGGGATGTGAAGTCTTTGGACCATCAGGGCAGATACTGGTCCCAACCGATACATTGCTGGCTCGGTGGGGGACACACACTCCCCACCCCCACCTCACTCCCCTACCCCTGCTGCGCCCTGCAAATCCCACCTCCTGGTGTCCTCTGTTGAGTGATAGAAGCTGAAGGTGTGCATCTTACCCACCACTTGGGCTCCCGCAGCTGCCAGTTCAGCTTGCCTTCTCTCTTCTCTGACATGATGAGCCAGTGGCCTGTCGTTTTAGGAGTGTGCCCCTGGTGTGCCCTTTGCAAGAACAGTGGGTGTGAATCCTCAGCCTAGGGGTGAATACCGAATCATTTTTTCTTCAAATAGCTCAACATTTTTTTTGCCTTCCATTTTTACTGGGCGACTGGCTGGAATGTTTACAAATAGTTTGGCCAAAGGATTCACCATTTATTTGCTTTTGGAAGGAGACTTCAGAGGAGCGATGAGAAAAACAAGCAAACCACAGAGTTCTATTTTTTTGTTTTTGTTTTTGTTTTTAAAAAAACAAACCCTTAAGATAGGAAAAGAGAGACCTCTGCTGGCCAAACTGAGATAACGCCCTGCCCTTGGTCAGTGACTCCAGGAGAAGCTGTCCCTCCGGTGGGAGCAGATGTTGGCACTTTAACGGCTCCCTGTTCATTTCCTCAGCCATCAGTTCAGGGGCTTTGGGAGCAAATCTAAGTGACATGTACTTCCCAGCTCGGTCCCGATTACTTCTGTTCCAGTCTCTAGGAAGAGTGTCAGTCTTTTCATATTTCTCAAAAACAAAGCTCTAAACAGCAGCGCCAGGGAAACCCCAGGCCTGAAACAGCTCCCACATCTTCTCTTTGTTTTCTTTCTCTTTCCTGCCCTTCGCCTCCCCGCCTCCCCTCTGACAGGGAAACAAAATCAAACACATCTTCCCTCAAAATCGGGAGATGGTGCTGATGGAAAGGGAGAGGGAGGAATTAACCACTTATCTGTATTCTATCCTCCACTGAATATGGCAGCCGGGGGCCCAGGATTGGGGTTACACACCCGAGGGACTCCGTCAGTGGGAGACCCACTGCTCCTCTGGAGAAGACAGAGGATGGTTATGTGGGAGGAGGGGGAAGGGGTCTCCCTGAGCCCTTTGGTTTGTCTGCAGTGAGGACCATGAGGACCAGGAGGAGTGCCCATGGCCCAAGTGCTTTACATAACTTAATTCTGTTTCCTGCTTTGCCTCTTTCTCTACAATCTTAAAACCATCTTTCTCCAGAAAAAAAAAAATTAAAAATAGGTCAGCAATTTAGAACAAAGCCTACATAAAAATAATAGCTACGTGTGTGCTTGCTATTTTATTAGGTTTTTTTTTGGGGGGGGGGTCTCTGGACTAAGCTGCACCCAGCCCCCATATGAGAAGAGGCTTTCCCTGGGCTCCGTACTGTCTCCATCCAAGAAAACACCTTGGGGCTGTGGTGAAGAGCTGCAGAGGGGCCTCCTGGTTCTGGTTTCCACACGATGGTTCCACGTCCTGTCTCCCTGTGTCTAGCCTGCTCTCACTCATTCTCCTAGGTTTCACCAACCTTTTCTGCATCTGCTAACACAGGAGCCAATAGTACCAAGTGATGGTCACTTTATGGCTGGCAAAGGACCTTAAATCATCTAACCCAAGCCTCTCTTTTGAGACAACTGAAGCCCCGAGAGGTTGTCAGCTGCCTAAAGTTACCCACCTCATGGCTTGCTGAGGCAGGATGGAAACCCAGAGGCCCTGGATTCTGGAGGAGACACTTCCTTTAGGACACCCATGCTGAACTTGCACAGATGTCCGTTGTGCACAGATGGTTCATACTTTTACTTTCTGCTCTTTCTCCCTGGTTGCCTGTCCATCACCCCCTCTTTTAAGGCCTCCACTCCTTCATACTGCACACAGACAACCATGGGCCAATTACTGTATCCACCAGCCAGCCCTGGGTGGCTTTCCTTTCCTCCCCACACTTACCTCTTCTGCTTGCACCTGGTTAGTGCGGTAACAAATCCCTTGACTCACACCTTTACCGAGCAAGGCTCCCAGACCTCGTACCCTTCTCTGAAATGCCTATTGATATTGGCATTCCTGGGCTGCTAGGTCGTCTTGAGTGTTTTTCATGTATGCATTCAGTTTGTGTATGTCGGAAGTTGCCTTATCCTTATTTTAACCCTCTTTGATTCCTCAGCATAGTACAGTGCCTTCGTCTGGAAACACAGTCCCTTAACCCAGCAGAGTAAATCTCTGTAACTCTGAGAAGGCCAAGTATGGTGGAAAGCCAATTATATAGCCGTTTTAAAGCAGGGTGTCCTTTTCTGACTTTCAGATGATACTATATAGTTTTTAATATGGTGCCCTGGGTATCCTGTTAACATTTGCTAGTTTTGTAGATGCCAAATCATCCAACCACAGAACTTCTTCATTCATGGACCTGGCAGTTATTGAAGGAGTGCCTGAAAGTATGATGCATTGCATTAGGCCCCTGAAGGCATTTGAAAAAAAAGTTTGACATCTGCCAGTCTGTCCCCTTCTGGCTGCCTGGAAGGTGGATAAGGTGGATGCAACCTGAGGAGGCATCCTTTGTTTCTGAGGATAGAAGGTGCATTGTAGAGCACAAAGATCCAGGAACTATAGGGGGTGCCTTAACAGCCCAGCACTGCTTATCTCCAGAATTCCTTTAAAGAAAAGAAAAATACACTTTTATCTTGTTTAAGCCACTATTATTTCTGGTCTCTGTTACTAGCTGCCAAATGCAAATCTTAACTGATAGAGAGAAGTTCTTGAGGATTTTTGAGCAAGGGACTGATTCTGATTGGTAGCTATGCAAGAGATAGATTCCTGGCTGGGGGGCCAGGGTGGGGAGGTGTTCCGGGCCATACAGAGATAAAGTGGGCCTGGCAGGTGGATACGGTAGTGAGGTGAGGCTTTGAATGAGGAGAATACACACATCTTGCAGGGGGTCATTGATTTTGGTTCTTTTCCCCCAGGACACCTCTGCTAAACTCCTGTTATATAGTGGCTACTTAAATATGTACTTCCTGAGTGATTTGCATTGTGCTATTGTCAGGTGGCCTGAAAGCTAGGGAGATTGAGAAGATGGGCATTCTTTGTGTCTTAAAAAGGAGCAGGCAAAAGCTGGCACAGGAAAAGCGTATCAGTGTTACAGAAAAATGAAGTTACTATGTTTGCTGAACTCCTGCAGGCATTTCCAAGGAAAGGAACTTTTGTTACATGGGACTGTCTAATCAAGATACATTTGAAATGTATCCTCTCCTGGAGAGCAACTGTAAATAATATTTTAAAAATGTATCTTGGAGTAACTTGCAGGGTAAAGATACATTTTATGTGCTAAAAAACTTCTAAAAGGGGAAAAAAATCTACTTTATTAACTTACTTTCAGCTTCCCATCTTCCTAGTGCACTTTTCCTCTTGAGGTTGGGCGGGTAATTTCATACCTCTTAGATTAGAAGACATTTCATTCTTGTTTAAATAGGTTTAACTAGGCTAAAAACATATGAGAGTGGAGCTGTGATCTAGCATAATATTCCTGTGAACTAGCTGTGCTAACCTAATATCTCGGTCTCTCTGTTTCCTTAAAAATTTGTTGACAATTGCAAAGTTCTTCCAAGCCTGGCTCAAACAGGTAATTGGAAGCCTACTACAAATACCAAGGTCCCTTAAGGCATCGGCCTTCAGCCTTTCTCTCCTTGCGCATAGAAAGGCAGATGTGCCCAGTATTGCCTGAAAATTTTTGCTCATTAATTATGTCTCCCCACTCTTGACCTCATTTGGAAAAAAAAAAATACGTTTGACTGCAAGCCATTGGGGGTGCCTGGGTGGCTCAGTTGGTTAAGTGTCCCACTTTTGATCTCAGCTCTGGTCTTGATCTCAGGGTCATGAGTTCTAGCCCTGCACTAGTCTCCATGCTGGGTGTGGAGCCTCTTAAAACAAAAAAAATGCAAGCAACTGAACATTAGGTGTACCTGGACTACCTGTTGCAAACTTCCATACTTTTTTATCAGCTCAATTTTAATAGCATATATGACTGTCCCTCGTTTATAGTGGGAAGAAACAGGAAAAAAATGATTCCAAATACTGGGTTTTGATTTACACCTCCCTGAAGTGCCTGGGTTGACTCCCCAGCAGTCTGATAAGCAGATGTTCTCTCCTTACAGTTAAAGAGATAATAACAGGAACCAACATTCCTGGAGCACTGTCTGCCGAGTCACATATCTACATTATTTCTTTTAATCCTGATGAAAAATTCTGAGCAACAGCTGTCTCGACGAGGAAACTGAGCCTTGGAGTTATTGTTCAGTCACATTAAGGTGCTGAACCAGGGCCCACATTTAGGTCTCGCTGACTCTTCGCGTGGGTTTAGAGGGCGTTCTGTTATTCTTGTAAATAATCTCAACGAGAACAGGGCCAACTGGCTCAGGGTGACACTCGATTCCAAATCATTCTCTTTTAGTTTTTGCCAGATTGGAAGACTGTCTGGTGATTAAATATTTCTGGCCAGCAATATCTTGCCATTTATGGAAAAATGATATCCCCTAATCTTTAATAATTGTTTCATTAAGAACAAAAACAATGTGCCTGCTAAGCTTTGGAATGACTGCAGGAAAATCTCAGTACTTCTTGTACCTTCCTCTCTGTGTCTCCAGGGGCAAGATGGAAAGAAGAGTATCGCTTAGCAAAATTTCTTTAGGAAGAAGACAAACAGAGGATGCTACTGAGCTATGATTAGTAGATAACTTTCTGTGGCAGGCTACAACCAGCATGGGACACTTTAAGGTCTGGAAACCCCTTCTTAAGGGAGAAGACCATTTTATGTTCCCATAAGCTTGGAGAGCCTAAAGGAAGGAGTTTTTTAAAAATACGAGCTTGTCTCAGAACTTCCTTTTGCTTTTTAGTTGCATAGAGAATCTGGTGTTTCCAAGGCCGCCTTGTAGGTTAGGGAAGAAAACCCAGTCCTCTCTTTGCCAAACTTGTTCATGTTAGCTCTCCTACCTCCTACTTCATTGGCCTGGGAAGGGGGGACCCGGCTTGCTTTTGGGGAGGTGTAGCAAGGTAAGAGCCAAGTGATGTTTGCTAATTTTTTTTTTAATTTAATTTTATTTTTTCAGCATTCCAAGATTCATTGTTTATGCACCACACCCAGTGCTCCATTGAATACGTGCCCTCCTTAATACCCACCACCTGGCTCACCCATCCCCCTACCCGGCTTATTTGTTTATTTAGTGAGGGGGTCTCACTAAAGAAGTCATTTCTTTTGTGTGCCTGAAGAGTTCCTCAGGACATTTTTCTCATTTATCTGGGTTTCAGGTGCTATTTTGAAGGTAATTTTGAGAGACGAGTTCAGGCTTAGGTCTTCTTTTCAACCTGGCAGGCCCTGGAGACACCAGTTGCTTCTTGGGTGGGACTACACCCACAGCTAGCGGAGCAGTGG
This sequence comes from Mustela nigripes, assembly GCF_022355385.1. Taxonomy (NCBI): domain Eukaryota; kingdom Metazoa; phylum Chordata; class Mammalia; order Carnivora; family Mustelidae; genus Mustela; species Mustela nigripes. The sequence goes on from NC_081562.1 coordinate 55,887,059, forward strand.
GGTGGGTGGGCAGAGACAGAGTGGGTTACTTGAAATCTAAGGCAGTCCTGTTTGCAACAATGTAGATGGAACTAGAGGGTATTATGTTGAGTGAAATAAGTCAATCAGAGAAAGACAATTATATGATCTCATTGATATGAGGAATTTGAGAAACAAGACAGAGGATTATAGGGGAAGAAAAGGGAAAATGAAACAAGATGAAACCAGAGAAGGAGACAAACCACAAGAGACTCTTAATCTCAGGAAACCAACTAAGGGTTGCTAGAGGGGAGGGGGGTGGGAGACACGGGGTGGCTGGGTGATGGACAGTGGGGAGGGAGTGTGCTATGGTGAGTGCTGTGAATTGTGTAAGACTGATGAATCACAAACCTGTACCCCTGAAACACATAATACATTATATGTTAATAAAAAAAATATATATATAAATCTAAGGCAGTCTTCCTCAGCGGGCCATGGCAATATCTCAGTGAACCAGGCCATGGCAGACTTGTAGGTAAAGTCATGTCTTCGTGTAGGACGCCTAGCTTATGAGGGAAACTAATAACCTCCCCACAAGGCTGTTGTCAGGAGCGTGGCTAAAGCAAGTGTTACAAAATGTCAGCTATTATTAATAAGAGTGCAATTCAATATTAGGCCCACTTGGAGAAAGCTGATTTATCCAAACATGGGTCAGTGCCTCATGTATTTGAAAAGTGCATTTTTCAATACACTTGTATTTTTGAAAAGTTTTTTTTCAGAATACATCCTCTCCCTACCTGTGATGTTCCTTAGCATCCATTCCCATCACTCCCCACTCTCTCCAATTTGCATGGTCTTTTCATATAAATGCTTTCTTCCATTCAGTTTTAGCAGCTGGAACATGCATTCGGTTTCCTTAGTCGTTCTGTTCTGTGTGAAGTGAACATTGACTACACATTATTCTTTACTTCAGGAACATGAGGACAATTCAAAGCCAAGGGCATGTTGGAACACTGGATAATCCGATGTCACATGGCCCATGCTTGGAATAATAGGTATATTTTCCTCAGGCCTGGCATCTCAGACCTGCTTTGTAGGACCAGTGTCTCATTTCTAAGCACAATATTTCCTAATTACTCAAATGAGAACAAGGCCATGTTGATATGATATAACTGCATTAGTGCTGGGCACGATTTCTTCTCTGGTTAGCTGACTGAATCATCATGATAGCTAACATAACTGTATGAATTGTGGCTCTCGCACCTGGAATGAGGGAGAGTGACCTATGTAGCTTTGACGCTGCTCCTTTGCACAAAGTTCAGGAAAATATCTATCTGACAGGGAGTTCTGTATCAGTTTTCCTTTCTTTCTTTCTTTTTTTTTTTTTTTTTGTATATCAATTTTCTTTTTTCCTTCCCTCCTTTTTTCCAATAAAAATGTATTGAGCACCTACTGTATGCTAAACATTAGGTATAAAAAAAATCATCCCTGCTCTTAAACCCCTAAGAAACTCAAAAGGTGTGTGTGTGTGTGTGATCACAGTACAATGAATTATGTATTAACAATGAGGTAGGTTTGAAAAACCTTCTGTGAGTGTACACGTGGGAGAGGGAAATTCTGGGAAGGCTTTTGTGGAGCAGATGTTATGTTAACTATTGAAGGATAAATAGGAATTTGCTGGGCCCAAACCCAACAAACGAGAGTAGAAGAGTGATTCGTTTGGCTGAACAGACTCTACAAAGGCACCGAGGCGTGGAGGAACAAGATGAGGACATATGATGTCTAGTCTGGTCTTGCTAAGCTCGGGGAATTATGATTTGGAGTCTGTGTTAGTAATGCATGGATGCATGGCTCATGGAATTAGACATTCGGTGGGTCTATTCCTGACATTGCCCCATGGGTATGGTAATCATCTGCTACAATCTGCTTTTTGTAGGCAAAGATTACTTTCTTTTTACTTCATGGTATAGAATTCTGGGGGATCAGTAGAACTCTTATTAAAATCAGTTCTCTGTGTGGACTTGGACAGGAGTGAAACTGAACCCTGAGTTGACTACCAGTTGCCTTCTGCCACTAAATGGAAAATATTTAGAGAGTAGGCGCCACAATAAAATTACCTTACGTTATTTGAATTACCTGTTCTGGTAAATAATGCTGGATTTGAAGAGTCACACCAGCTCCTTTTAGCTAGACTAGGATCACACTTAGGTGGTTTCCTCTGTCTCTTTTCTCTTGTGCTTTGATCTATTTCCTAGTAAGTGCCTAAAACAGAGCCTTCCCCATAAGTAAAGAAGCTCCTGGTCCATTTTACTCTGGGTTTGAAAGGATGCACAGAAGGGAAGTGTGAGAAGGGACAGATCTAAGATAGGCGAAGCTGAGATGGATGTAGTCATGTGGAAGGAACAGTCAGAGGAGTCTCAGGGCTCTTCAGTATCACTTTTGTGTTCTGTTACTGGATGGAGGCAGCCTTGGAAAACATGGTCTCAGGACAGAGTCAGGCGTGGGTTTCAGGTGACTGGCTTGAGGACTCCCATGTGGCCTTGCTAAACTGTTTTGAGAACCCCACTGTGATCCAACACACTTTCACTCAGCCTTTCTTCCTTCCCGCTCCCCTTCCCTCACAGTCAGAGATACATCATGGTTTGACAGCTTCCACAACTTCTCTTGGCTCCTCCTCACTTCCTCTACAGATGTTTACCCTAGTAAATTTCTTTTTTTTCTTCCCTTTTGGGGGAAACAGGCTCCCTGCAACGTGGGGCTTGATTCCAGGACCCTGGGATCAGGACCTGAGCTGAAGGCAGAAGCTTAACTGAGCCACCCAGGCGTCCCCCTTAGTAAACTTCTTGCGTGTCTAATTCCATCTTGGTGCCCGCCTCTCGGAGGACCCAGCACAATACTGCCCAGAAAGGGCAAAGGAATGCTGTTTTCAGTTCTAATATTCCCCATTACCGAGATTTGACAGTAGGAAAATGGATCAGAAGAAACATTTCAAAAGAAAAGAAAGAACAAAAAGCATGTCAATAAGTCAAGAGAAAGCTGTTGAGAAGGATTAAGGTTAGATAAAATAGAGATGATAGGATAGGAGATACAAGAAGATAAAATGATTTAAAAATATTTGAACAAGCATGACGCGAAGATGGGTAAAATCAGAATGCACTGTCGTGTGGTGGCACGCCGGCCCCGTAAGGCCTGTTTCGTGGGCAGAACCTTCACTTGTCTCTGGCTGAGGCTCGTAGAATAAAAAATCCTCACTTGGAGTGGCAATTTAGTAACTGAAATTGTCCAGTTTGATGTTTAATCAAAACTCCATCTTCATTCAAGTGAAAACCTTTTCCTTGCCTCTGCCCCCTTCAGGGGGTGCTCCTCAGCTTCCGCCATCCCCCCGCAACAGAGGAAGAGGCCCAGCACTGGCCTACTGACAGGGTCTGTGCTGGGTATACTAATGGAGGGGGAGCTGCCAAAAGGAGCTACGCGGCCCTTGAGGCTGGAGTTGGGCTCAGAGGGGCTGCCAGAGCCACCAGAAGCCACCCGATGGGTCACCCCCAGCCTACAGGTCCCCCATTGTAGTCCTTCCTCACCCTCCCTCCACACCCCTCCCTAACCCCCCCTCCCCCCCAGTTAAACCGATAACCAAAGACCTTTCTTTCTTTCTTTCTTTCTTTCTTTTTTTTTAAAGATTTATTTATTTATTTGACAGAGAGATCACAAGTAGGCAGAGAGGCAGGCAGAGAGAGAGAGAAGCAGGCTCCCTGCTGAGCAGAGAGCCCAATATGGGACTCAATCCCAGGACCCCGAGATCATGACCTGACCCGAAGGCAGCGGCTTAACCCACTGAGCCACCCAGGCGCCCCCCAAAGACCTTTCTTATGCCGGAAGCAAAAACCAAAACTTTTTGTTGGCTTTTTCCTTTGTCGCCTCCTGCACCCCCTATTTCTCCTTGCTCCTCGACCTTGGCCCCAGGCTGGAAGCCCTCCCTTCACTTAAGTTATTGTTTTAAACCAAAGTTTACAGTGTCTGTTGGTGGCCCAGACCCTCTCTCCACCCTTCCTCCACCCCACCCCGAGGACCCTGGGACTCAGGAGAGGCTGGGGGCCCTGCTCACCCCCACTCTACCCTTGGCCAGCCCGGAGGAAGGCAAGAGGGTGGAAGGAAGGAGGTGCACTGCCCTCAGCACCCCAAGGGGTTCCCCTGTCCTCAGGCAGGGGACCTCAAGCCCTAGTGCCCACCCTGGGCTTCTTCCTGGGGGCTCTCCAGACCCCTCGCAAGGACCAAGTCCCCCATCACGCTGGGAGTGTGGATTCCAGCAGAGGAGCTGGGAAAAAAAAAAGTGAGACTCCACAGACCCCCTATGGGGGACCCCAACTTGGGCCAAGGACTGGGTGTGTTGGATGCTTATGATACCCCAGGCCAGGCCCCTTTGCTGAGAAGACTCCTTGGACTATTTCCCAAGAACCCCCACCACATACACCCCTTCACAAGCCACCCCTCCTGAGAGGCAGGGGGCCCTCCGCCCCCTCCCCATGTACTCCCCACCTGTGTTCTGTTTGACCAGCACAGAAATATTAAATGTCCTCTTTTCACCGGGAAAAAAAAAAAAAAAAGAAGGAGCCTACGACCTTTTAAATTCTAGATAAAACCCATACTCTTGTCTCTTCTGCTCATTCTAGTTGCCAAAGCAAGTCACGTGGCCAACTCCAAAGCTAAAATTCAAGGAAACAGACTTATTCCTGAGTGATAAAACCTGTAAATTACAGGTGAAGTGTGTGGATAGACGGAGGAGCAAAGGTTAGGGCCAGTAATTCAGTCTTTTGTAGTGCGGAGGGGAGAAAGTCTCTTAATTAGCTGTGCTTGGCTCCTGTGTCCATCCCTTGACCAACAGTCCCTGAGGCCAGGGTGGGGACATGGTAGTATGATTGAAAACTCTAACAGGACCCTGTGCTTGAAGTGAGGAAGAAGAGCTTTTTCCCCCAAAGAAGGAGATGCTGATCTGGGAAGAGAGGAGGAGTGCTGGAACCAAGATAAGCAACGTCTGCTACTGTGCCTTGGCTTGTTAGTCCTTGTAATCGCTCTCTCACACAGGTCCTACTAATATCCTCTTTTCAGAGCTGAGAAAATCGAAGTTGAGAGAGGTTATATAACTTGCTCAAAATGACACATATGAGTGATGGACCTTTTTGGATTAAAAAAATAGAGGTACCGGGACGTGGCTGGCTCAGTCGGTAGAGCAAGGGACGCTTGATCTTGGAGCTGGGAGTTCACAACTCACATGGAGTGTAGAGATTACAAAAAAAAAAAAAAAAAGTAGCTGGGGAGGGGGTGCGCCTGGGTGGCTCGGTCACTAAACTTCTGCCTTTGGTTTGGACCGTGATTGTGGAGTCCTAAGATCAAGCCCTGCTTCGGGTTCTCTGCTCAGTGGGAAGCTGGCTTCTCCCTTTCCTACTACCCCTGCTTGTGTTCTCTCTTGCTGTATCTCTCTCTGTCAAATACATATATGAAATCTTTCTTTTTTTTAAAGATTTTATTTTTTATTTATTTGACATAGAGATCACAAGTAGGCAGAGTGACAGGCAGAGAGAGAATGGGAAGCAGGCTCCCAGCTGAGCAGAGAGCCCTATGCGGGGCTCGATCCCAGGACTCTGAGATCATGATCTGAGCCAAAGGCAGAGGCTTTAACCCACTGAGCCACCAAGATGCCTCCATATATAAAATCTAAAAAAAAAAAAAAAAAAAAAAATGAGGCGCCTGGGTGGCTTCATTGGTTAAGTGTCTCTCTTTGGCTCAGGTCGTGATCCTGGGTCCTGGGATGAAGCCCTGCCTTGGAGTCCCTGGAGTCCCTGCTCAGCGGGGAGTCTGCTTCTCCTTCTGCCTCTCCCCTCCTGGCTTGTGCTCTCTCTCCCTCTCTGCCAAATAAATAAAATCCTTAAGAAAAAAAAATAGATTTATCTATTCATGAAAGCTACAGTAGTCAAGAGAGTGGTGGTATTTATTGAAAGGATAGACCCCAAGATCAATGGAACAGAATACAGCGTCCAGAAATAGACACACCCATTTATTGTCAACCGATTTTTAATAAAAGCACAAAACCAATTCATTGTAGGAAGGATAAACTTTTCAGTAAATGGTGTTGACACCATTTGTTAACAACTATACACATGCACACACACACACACACACACACACAGACAAGAAGAGAAGAGAAAAAAGAAAAAAAAAGAGGAAAGAAAAAAAGAAAAAGAATCCTGACCTATACTTTTCACCTTAGGCAAAAATGGATATGCAAAAGCCTCGTAATGGATCATAGACCTAACTGTAGAATGTAAAACTATAAAGCTTCTAGAAGGGGCGCCTGGGTGACTCAGAGGGTTAAAGCCTCTGCCTTCAGCTCGGGTCATGATCCCCAGGGTCCTGGGACTGAGCCCCACATCAGGCTCTCTGCTCAGCAGGGAGCCTGCTTCCTCCTCTTTCTGCCTGCTTCTCTGCCTACTTGTGATTTCTGTCTGTCAAATAAATAAATAAAATCTTAAAAAAAACTAAAGCTTCTAGAAGAAAATGTAGAAGACGATGTCTGTGAATTTGGATGAGGGAAAGATTTCTTAGATATGACACTGAAAGCACGATTCATGAAAGAAAAAAATTGTTAATTGGACTTCATCAAAATTAACAACCTTTATTGTGTGAAATGACCATTAAGAGAATGAAAAGACAAACCATGGTCTAGGAGAAATAGTTTTGAATCACATATCTGACAAAGGACTTGTATACAGAACATGTAAGAATTTTTAAGATTTATCAATGAGAAAACCACCCGGTTAAAAATGGGCAAAAGATTCTTTTAAAATTCTCTATATGAATTTATATATATGTGTGTGTTTGTGTGTGTGTGTGTGTGTGTGTGTGTGTATATATATATATATATATATATATATATATATATATATACACACTTTTAAAAATGATTATATTTAGGGCGCCTGGGTGGCTCAGTGGGTTAAAGCCTCTGCCTTCGGCTCAGGTCATGATCCCAGAGTCCTGGGATCGAGCCCGGCATCGGGCTCTCTGCTCAGCGGGGAGCCTGCTTCCTCCTCTCTCTCTGCCTGCCTCTCTGCCTACTTGTGATCTCTGTCTGTCAAATAAATAAATAAATCTTTTAAAAAAATGATTATATTTATTTATTTGAGAGAGAGAGAAAGCAAGCAAGCAGGGGGAGGGGCAGAGGCAGAGGGAGAGGACAAGCAGACTGTGCTGAGTGCATAGCCCAACATGGGGCTTGACCCACAGCCCGGAGATCATGAGCTGAGCTGAAACCAAGAGTCAGTCGCTTAACCATTTGGATGACACAGGTGCCCCATATATATCCTTTAAGTAAATACTTTATTAGTATAATCCAAATTTTCTGCATGACACAGACATTAAGGGGGATAATTTTTAAAATTTCATGCAGTTGAGCAATTTTAGAGGCTGCTTTTGTTATGTATCACATTACAAGGTAAAAATATAGGATGTATAGGTTTTCTGCCTTTCTGATACTTATTATATTTTTTTAGTTAAGCTGTCTAAAAAAAGTAGTCAACATGGATTTGGTTAAAAAAAAGTTTCTTCTGTCTTGCCATTAAATTTTTACTATGACAAAGTTATTTTTATGTCATTTATTATTTGATATAATTTTTTAAATTATGTTTTATCTTTAAAAATTTTTATTTTAATTTCAGTGTTAACATACAGTGTTACTTAGTTTCAAGTGTAAAATACAGCGATTCAATAATTCTACACATAACTCAGTGTTCATCACAATAAGTGTACCCTTAATTCCCTTCGTGTATTTCACTCATTGCCCCATCCACCTCCCCTGTGGTAAACATCAGTTCTCTATAGTTAAGAGTCTGTTTTTTGGTTAGACTTTTTTTTTTTCATTATTTGTTTCTTAAACTCCACATACGAATATTTGTCTCTCTTTGACTGACTTATTTCACTTAGCGTCATACTCTCTAGATCCACCCATGTTGTTTTATTTTTTATTTTTTATTTTTTATTTTTTTTAAGATTTATTTATTTGACAGAGAGAAATCACAAGTAGACAGAGAGGCAGCCAGAGAGAGAGAGAGAGAGGGAAGCAGGCCCCCCGCCGAGCAGAGAGCCCGATGCGGGACTCGATCCCAAGACCCTGAGATCATGACCTGAGCCGAAGGCAGCGGCTTAATCCACTGAGCCACCCAGGCGCCCCCCACCCATGTTGTTTTAAATGGCAAGGTTTCATTCTTTTTTATGAGTAATATAGATATTACAAATATAATATATATTTATGTATCAAGTCTGAGCTGGGCTTTGTGCTCAGTGGGGAGCCTGCTACTCTCTTTCCCTCTGCCCTTCCCCCTGCTCGTGCTCTCTCTCTCTCTCTTTTTAAATATTTTATTTATTTATTTGAAAGAGAGAGAGAGTGGGAGAAAGAGCACAAGCAGGGGGAGAAACAGGCTCCTGACCGAGCAGGGAGCCTGATAGTGGGGATCAATCCCAGGACCCAGGTGAAGGCAGGTGCTTAATTGACTGAGCTACCCAGGTACTCCAGTAAATAAAATCTTAAAAAATAAAAATAAACTGCACTCCTCTTGCTTACGCCAGTGTTCTTGAAAACACGTTCCTAGCTCCCAGCTTCCCCTCGCACGGGTGACTTGACCTCATTGTAAACCCAGTTTCATGTGGTGTCTGTCCCCGCCTGGAAATCCATGCTCCTGATCTGCTTTTCCACCACCAGATAACCCTACAAACTTGTGCCTGCCTAGACCCCACATTCACTTCACCCTGACCTAAGTTCTTCTTCCCTCTCCTTCTTGCCTGCTTGGAATTTTGTTTCCTGCCTGTGTGCCAGAGGGAAAAAATGTATCATAATGATGTAGCCACCATGCCTCCCCTCTTGTCTGCAGGAAGGCTGAATGCTTTGTGTGCTCGGCTCACTCTAGAGGGCTTGTTGAATTAAGCAGAGGAAGAGGATGAAAATGCTGAGAGAAGACCAAATTGCTCTCCCCACCCCAGGCTGAGGGTGAACCTTGAAAGAAAAGTTCACGAGAAGGTTGAAGAGGCAGAAGAAATGGGTGAGCTATAGGCTGTAGGGCTTTTGAGGAAAGAGGAACTTGATGCATATTTAAAAGGAAGGTTTCCTGTATGACCTGTACGGGTATTGTCTTTGCCTCCCTAAGAAGCTGGCTGTGTGGGAGCTTGGAGGCAATAAGTGCTGAGGTTGGCCTTAAGGCAAGGGCAGGATGACCCCAAACAGCCCAAATAGTTTTACGTGGGAAGAGTGAGGCAAGGGAAGGCCTCCCAGTGGCATTTGCTCAGGCCTCAGGGATTCTTCAGAAAGCCTGCAGGAAGAAGCTACGCCTCAGAGCAGTCCAAGAAAGAGAGACATGAGGGCATTTACCTGCCTGCCCCCTCCTGTCTCCATTTCCTTTGGCCAAGGTTTCCCCCTACAGGGAGCTAAACCCCCTGAACTCCCTGGGGGTGTGGTCTGGCCACTCTATGACCCCCCTCAGAAAATCAAGTTCACACCTTGCGGCTTGGCTGTTTCACTGCAGTCTGGAAGTGGGGTGACTTGCATGACTGCCTGAAAGACTGGAAGAGGAAGTGGAGGGAATCTGAGAAGGTTGGAAGCATTTGTCCCTGAAACTGAGAAAAGCTTTTATGTATATCTTGCTCCAAATTGTATCGTCTTTTGTTTTTGTTATATATATATATTTTTTTTAAGAGAGAGGGAGAGAGAGAATGAGAGAATCATAAGCAGGCTCCATGCCTAGTACTGAGCCTGACTTGGGGTTCCATCTTGTGACCCTGAGATCACGACCTGAGCTGAAATCAAGAGTTGAACGTTTAACCAACTGAGTCACCCAGATGTCCCAATGAATCATGTTTTTAAGTGCAAAGCTAATAAATGTATGAACTGATGTGTTTTCACAAAAACTTGAAAAACTACTGGGGAAACATTCCCTAAAGCTAATTGATAATACCCCAGAAATTTTTCTTTAGAATTCCAGATTATGGGGTGCCTGGGTGGCCCAGTCAGTTAAGTGTCCAACTCTTGGTTTCAGCTCAGGTCTGATCTCAGGATTGTGGGATCGAGCCCAACATTGGGCTCCCCGATAAGCAAGAAGTCTGCTTGGTTTTTCTCTCTCCCTCTGCCCTTCCCCCCAAAATAAATAAATAAATCTTAAAAAAAAATCTAGATTATAACCCTAGCACACAGTCCTACCTGGTGGGAGCTTCGACCATTTTGGTTTAAAAAAACAAGTTGTGTAATTACTCAATAATACATATAGTATTTTTATTAGTTTAAAAAAAAATCAAGTAGAAATTGCCCTTCCAAGTGAAGGTAGTTGTTTTAGAGTTTTCTCTGCCCTTTCTTAAACTCAGTGCTGAACTGAAAAAGGGCATGATTTAATTGGCAGATTTGGGGAAAATAAAGCGGGCATGCCCAGTTCATTTGCATCCATTCTCCTTCTTGGAATCGAGGGAGCATGAGGTCTGCTCTCAGGGCAGCCTGACGCCCCCACCCACAAGGAGGCAAGTCCCCTTTGGACGAGACCTGCTGGCTCTCACTCCAGCTGGGTGTCAGGAAGCTCTTCTGACTCAACCCAGCTTTATCAGGAACTAAGTAATACTTGGGCCTCCTTTGTCCACTCCTTTATCTTAATTCTTCATTTGTTTTAAACTCAGAAAAGGAGACAGGGTGCTATTTATTGGGTTCTGCTTCAGTGTTCCAGCCTGTCGTATGCTGGCCAGAAAGTGGACGTGTAAGAAATAAGGTGCACAATTAGGGAGAACCCCGTGAATACCCGGGGAGTGACGGAGGCCTCTGGAGTGGCAAGGGTTTGGCCTTGGCCCTGCGGTCTTGCTCCTTAGTGTGCATGCAGGACATTTCGATCTTGGCAGTGTGTATAGGCTTGTATTGAGCCAGGTGGGTTTTCATGGTGGTGCACTTGGCTCTGAACAGTGCGGGCCTGGGAAAAAAGGCCTTGGAAAAGCCACTCTGAATCTCTAAGAGGGCCTTGGCAAGGGCACAGAGGCCATAGAGAAGGACTTAGCAGAGGCCAGCAAGCTGAAGAGACCTTAATAAGCAGTTCAAGCCGAGGCAAGGATTCAATTATAGGGAGAGAGAAAGTCTTTTCATATACTGCCCTTTTAGATATTAAAGGAGTAGAAAAGTATTTGCTCTTTTTAAACAGTGGGGGCAGCTGGGTTCTCTTTGGACCAGAGAGCATGGGTGAGAGATGAGTTTTCAATGTGCTAGTACTAGGTCTGGGAGGGTAATGTGAACAAACAGTCCCAATTTTAATTCCTTTTTTATGTTGCTTTGAACTATCTTCAAGGGCAAAAGTGGATGGACTAAGTTTGCATTGATGTGGCTCAAGAATCCCTCCCTCTACTTGTCCTCAAGTTGCTAGACGCCAGTTATTTAAATATGATGGAGAAATCCTCCCCAGGTGATGATTTTCTTAGGCCTAAGCAATTCCACTAGAAAGGGGTGGTGGAAAAAGCCCCTGAAGCACAAGAAGAAAAACGCTTCCTGGTTATTGTGGGAGCTCTGTTACTGGACGGAATTCATCTTCACTGCAACGCTATGGCGCAGGCACCTAAAGGTCAAAATGGCCATGGAAATGAAAGGGTTCTGACCAGCTGGGTGGGAAAGAACAGCTCCACCAATAAGGTCGAATGACTGAAGGTGTTTCTACTGCACATTTCTGCCTTTGCAAGAAGGCACCCCCCCACCCCAAGTGCCTTTCCAGAGGTGGGGCGTCCTGGTTCTGGTAAGTGCAAGGTGCCATTGTGCAGAAATTAACCTGTAGCTAGTAGATTTCTCCTAACTGGGTTTTAATTCACAGTGCACATGTTCTGGATTCTTGGTCTCAATCAACTGGCTTCTTGGTGAGGCTGCTATCTTTGTGATAGTCTTTGGCAACCCAAAATGCTGATGCTGGCTATTTTGCTTGAGATACTTATGAAAAAATTGTCTTTTCTGGCTATGGTATGTGTAGAGCTGGTGCTATATGATCAATTTGCATCTTCTACTAAATCTGTAGACTCTAGGAAAGAGTACATTACAGACTTGCTGGTGTAACTGTTGTTTTCTAATTTAGGGGTCTTGTAGGAGCTGCTGCCATTCCAGTGAGATCTGGCTTAAGCTGTAGTTACTAAAGATCCTTGACTCAACCCTGACATTGAAATCCCCTTCAACTGAGACAGAGCGGAATAAAAAATTGGGGAAGATGAATTTTGGACCTTAATTTTTTTGAATTTTAACCCACAAAAACAAGATAATTTTATTTTGAACCTTACTTTCTTTGAACTTTCATGTCTCATGATTTGGATTTCATTCCTTGGACCTTATTTTCTCTCTAACCATTTGATCAAAGGAAGAGAAGAAGTTAATGTTAACAAATCTTTTCCCTTCAACATTATTGGCATTTTGTCATTGGGGTTTTGTTGTGCATATTAATATTGGAATCACGTAGTTTTGTCATATGATCCTCTGATTTCCTCTGCCGACAACACGGACAGGCATGATAAAAACAGGTGATAGGAAAATGAAAATTTCAACCTTGGATACAAAATGGCATTGAACTATTTAATTAATGCATTATAGGGAACTATTTTGGAACCTTTTGTGAGTGAAATCTCTTCCCCATCACTGCTCCTGGGAGGGCACCAAGTTGGCGGGATAAGAGGGAAGGGTGGCCTCTTGAAGATGGAGCAAGACTGTTCTGATAGGCTGCTGGGACCCTCTCTTAATGCTGGGACCCTCTCTTAAGGATGTCAGATACACCTCTGGTTGACAGAGATTTAATGTCTACACCAGTGGTTTAAGAGAACCAAAAAATCAAGGGACTATTAGTGGGAGAATAATTCTCCCAACTTTTGATATTACCTTCTGTCATAGGCTGAGTGGTTCCCCAAACATGTCCATGTCCTAAACCCCAGAACCTGTGAATATGTTACTGTATATCAGAGACTTTACAGATGTGAGTAAGTTAAGATCCTGAGGTAGGGAGGTTATCCTGGATTATCTGGTTGGCCTGATGTGATCACAAAGGTCCTTATAAGAGGGACACAAGAGAAGTAAGAGTCAGAGAGGAAGGTGATGCGATGACAACCAGAGATGCAACTGATGATCATTGGCAATGGAGGAAGGAGACACAAGCAAAGAAGCACAGGCAGCCACAAATGACAAAAAAGCCCAACAACAACAACAACAACAAACCCTGCCAGCACAACAACAACAACAACAACAACAACAAACCCTGCCAGCACCTTGACTTTACCTGAAAATGGATTTTGGACTTCCGACCTCCAGAACTACTAGAGAGTAAAGTTGTGCTGTTTTAAGTAACCACATTGTAATTTGTTGCAGTGGCCACAGGAAATGAATACACTTTCCATACTTGAGGGAACCTGACTTAGTAGATCTTTTGTGTCTTTGGAGAAGGCGATGTAATCTGATGGGTGAATCTGGAATAATAAATCGGACACGATTGGCTTGTTTCATTTTTCTTCCTCTCTGGGAGCCAGTCAGCCCAAGAAAACACAACATCTGCCTTTTCCAGGGCAGGGCTACACAGGTGCACTTGGGGATGTTGGGTTTGGCTGGTTATATCTGTACAATTGGGTGGTTCAGTATTAGGAGGCTCATTTGCCTTTCGTGCTAAACTACATTCTCCAGTGGCTTTTTATCAGGAAAGGTGATATTTTGGTTCCTATTTACAATTTCTTGAATTATTTCTCTCGTGTATAATTCAAGCATGGTAAAAGGGTGAACTCAAAGATAATGGATTGAATAAAAATGATGCAACCTTCTCTTCCAGCTCCAAATTCTGTAAGGAATGGAAAAGGTAGATGAAGAAAATCAAACTGCATGGAAAACAAGAGGGGAAACTTTCCAGGGACCAGCAATTATGACAAAAATGTCTGCATGTCATAGGACCAGGTGAAGAAAGTCTACCATAGCTAAAACTAGAACAGTGATTTTTTTTGCTGTAAAATATAGGAAGGACACCCTGAATGCTCATTGCCCCAAAGGGATAGATGCTATCAGCAGGGAAATGTTCAAAGTTCAAATAAATTGACCAATTCAGATACCAGAGAAGGAATATCTAGATGGTTTGATCCTTCCTCACCACCCCTTCAGCCAGATGGCAGTATCTCTCGCCCATGGAAAGAAAAATGGCGAGGAGGGTGAGAGTAAGAAAGTAAGGAAAGACCCCACCTTCAGGGTCTAGTGGTATCTGGGAAGAATGAGGAGAACCTGCACCAGAACACTCTCTACCAAGGTATAACCAGTGATACCTTCTATCCTTCCTCAAAAGGATAAGGTTAGATAAGGATAAGGTTAAGATAAGTAATAGAATGTAGACCTAACAGGGGATGTCTTCTATAGAGATGAGCAAAAAAATGAAGAATGACAAACTTGAAAGGCCACCGTGAAAGAGATGGAAGAAAGGCAACAACAGATGGTCACAATTTCTGAGAAAATGGAGTTAGTAGAGCAAGAGGATTAGGACTTTACAATAGGTTATGATTTGTGTTGTGAAAGAAATGTGAAGGTTTCATACACTTAAGTATGAATAAACTGGAGATTATGGAACTTGTTGAAATAATAAAACGGCTAAATCAAGTTTGCTGAAAAACAAATTAACAAGCTGGAAAACAGAGCTATGAAATCCTCTATAATTAAGATTAGTGAAAGATCCAGAATTCTAATTTTTATCTAATAAGAGTTCCAGGGGCACCTGGGTAGCTCAGTCGGTTAAGTGGCTGACTTTATTTATTTATTTATTTATTATTTTTTTTAAGTGGCTAACTTTTGATTTCAGCTCAGATCATGATCTCAGAGTCCTGGGATAGAGCTCTGCATCAGGCTCAATGCTCACTGGGGAGTCTGCTTCGGAATACTCTCTCTTCCTCTGCCCCTTCCTCCTGTTATCTCTCTTTCTCTCCCCTTCTCTCAAATAAATAAATAAATCTTTAAAAAAAAAAAAGAAAAGAAAAAATATAGAGTAGGGAAGAGAGGCAGAGCATTTAAATAAGTCCGGAAAGAAGGCTTGATTGAAAGCGCCTACAAATAGTATGAAATTTATGAATAGAAGAGATAAGGAAAGAAGCTTAAAATCTTCCAGACAAAACAAATAGAAGGCCTGTAAAGGAGGGAGACTCAAACCAACATCAGATCTCTCATCAACAGCACTGTATTAAAAAGGAAAATCAAAAGACAAGTAGGATGGTGAATCTAATATTAAGATTCATAAAATGCAAATAAAACAATAATGTGAAAAAAAAGAAAAAAAACAAAACAATAATGTGATGCAATTTTTAAGCCATCTCGGCAAAAATAAATTTAAGTATGATACCAATTGTTGAGGGCATAGAGCCATAGGACCTATTCTGTACCACTAAGGGAAGATAACTGGTTTGTCCACTTCGGAAAACAATTTGGTCATGTCTGGAATAGTTACAAATGCACATAACATAGCCATAGGATTCCACTCTGAGACATTCACTCTAGAGAAAGTCTTGCTACAGGAAGTCAACAAGACTCAGAAGAAAATATTCAGAGCAATTGTTAAAGTAGAAAATTCTATTGTTAAAATAGAAAAATTGGAAGCATGCATTAGAAAATGTATTAGAAAAATGAGTAGTTAACTTGGGTTCTTTTCTTTCTCTTTCTCTTTTTAATTGTTTTTTTTATGTTAGTCCCAATAGAATACATCATTAGTTTTTGATGTAGTGTTCTGTGATTCATTGTTTGTGTATAACACCCAGTTCTCCATGCAATCCACCCTCCTTAATACCCACCACCTGGCTCACCCATCCCCCACCTCCTCCCCTCTGAAACCCTCAGTTTGTTTCCGGGTGTCCATAGTCTCTCATGGTTCATCTCCCTCTCTGATTTCTCCCTGTTCATTTCCCCCTTCCTTCTCCTAACGTCCTCCATGCTATTCTTTACGTTCCACAAATAAGTGAAAAGAAGGCCCATATGCAACCCAATGTTCATAGCAACAATGTCCACAATAGCCAAAATGCGGAAAGAGCTAAGATGCCCTTCAACAGGCAAATGAATAAAGAAGATGTGGTCCATATACACACTGGAATATTATGCAGCCATCAGAAAGGACGAATGCCCAGCTTTTGCATCAACTTGGATGGGACTGGAGGAGATTATGCTGAGTGAAATAAGTCAAGCAGAGAAAGTCAATTAACTTGGATTCTGTTTATAAAAAGATTACTACAAATCAATCTGATGAGATTATGATTAAACTTGAGCTTCACATTCAGCATGGTGATGACTTTCACCAATGTAATATTGAATGAAAAAAGCAAATTGTCAAAAGAAAATACATTCAGTAAGATATAATTTATATAAAATTGGAAACAACCAAAAAAATACTATGTATTGATTCAGGATACATATGAAGTAGATAAAACCTAACGAAATGCATGGAATGATAAGCACCAGATGCAGGACAGTGTTTACCACTGCAGGAAAAAGAGGAGGATGTCATCACTAAGAAACAACAAATCAAAAGAAGTAACTAGAGAACATTTGCATCAAACAATTAAAATCTTAATTTTTTTTGATGTTTTTCACATAGGAATTTTATCTCCTGCTTTAAAGATTTTATTTATTTGACAGAGAGAGATCACAAGTAGGCAGAGGCAGGCAGAGAGAGAGGAAGTGAAGCAGGCTCCCCACCAAGGAGAGAGCCCGATGCGGGACTTGATCCCAGGACTCTGGGATCATGACCTGAGCTGAAAGCAGAGGCTTTAAACCACTGAGCCACCCAGGCGCCCCTTAATTTTTTTTTTAAAGATTTTATTTATTTGTCAGAGACAGAGGGAGAGAGAGCGAGCGAGCACAGAGACAGAGGCAGGCAGAGACAGAGGGAGATGCAGGCTCCCTGCCGAGCAAGGAGCCCGATGTGGGACTCGATCCCAGGACCCTGGGATCATGACCTGAGCTGAAGGCAGCTGCTTAACCAACTGAGCCACCCAGGCGTCCCAAAATCTTAATCAAAGATATTGAAACATATAAATCCCATATATGTTGTGTATATATATCCAACAGGTAGAGAAATACAATTTTCTTTAATTCACATAAAACATGTACAAAAATTGAGCATGTGGTAGGACTGTTTTCCAACCTCTATAGTATGTGGGTCCTGTATACCAAGGGCCAGAGGTTTGGGGATTATAGCCTGACTCCTACCAGCATCCTAATCTGGGGCTCTAAATTCCTTTTGCCCTCAGGAGATGTGCAAATATAGTTTTCTATATGTAACATGATACCAAAAGATTTGGGAAGCAGATCCTTGACTATAAAGAAAAGCTCAATAAATTTCAGGCCTCATGCAGTGACTACAATGTAATAAAATTAGAAACTGAGAATAAAAAGAACTATCCTCAAATCTATACACTTAAAAATTAAGACTACAAAGAGACATTTCAATAACTCTTGGATTAAAGGGAAAGTCCAAATAGAAGTAACATTATTTAGAATTGAACAAAAAAGAATACTATATATTAAGTAAGACCCATGGAATGGAACCAAAGAAGGAAATCTGTAGTTTAATTAATTAATTTTTAAAATTTAATTATTTATTTTAAGTTGTCTTTCTACCCAGTGTGGGTCTCAAACTCATGACCTCAAGATCAAGAGTCACATTCTCCACCACCAAACTGAGCCAGCCAGGTCCCTGGAAATCTGTAATTTTAAATGTACTTTTTTAGAAAACAAGAAAGAAAATAAGTGACTAGAATATTAACCCAAGGAGCTAGAAAAGTAACAAACCCAAAGAGAGTAAAAGAAAGGAAATACTGTAGATAAAATGGGAAACTCGGGAATATACATCTGACTTTTTTTTTTTTTAAAGTAATCCCTACACTCAGCCTGGGACTCGAGTTTACAGCCCCGACTTCAAGTCACATGTTTCAACAACTGAGCCAGCCAGCAGCCTCCATCTTTTTTTTTTTTTTTTTTTACCTTTTTATTTGCTAACTCTGGCAACCCTAAAATTAATGAAAACAGAAAATGAAGTTAGGTTTTTTGGGGGGTGGGGAGCAAGCAATTAGATAAACTTTTAGAAAGTTTAATCAAAAAAGAAAAGATAAACTTGACTTTGGGATAGAAAGAGACATATTATAGAGATTTTTCAGAGTTACTAGAGAATACCATGTGTAATTTGTGTGCCAATATGTTTAATGAGATGGACAATTATTGCAGATAACTTAAATGTCAAAAATTGAATCCACAATAAGTAAAAAATCCAAAATACACCAACAACCACAAAAGAAATTGAAATGACTGTCAAAGGAATACCCACTAAAGAGGTCCATGGTCTAAATGTGGTCTGTGTTTTACAATGAATTCTCCCAGGCAAAGAACAGATAATTCTCATCCTATCCAAGCCTTTTCAGAGCACAGAATCAAATGGAAAGCTATGTGACTCATTTTATAATCCTGATGACAAGGACAACACAACAGAAGAAACAGACTCAGTCCCATATAGGAGCACAGAAGAATCAATCACTCACTCAACAAGCAAATCTAATTTAGATGTGTTCTGAAAGAATAATGCATCATGACTAATTAAAATTTACCATACAATGTAAGAATCATCTAAATTAAAATTGTTAACTAGTTTACCACATCAACAGATTCATTTACTAAGTGTTTAATGAGCTCCAGTTACCTACCAGGCACTGTACTGGGAACTGAGAAAACAACAGCAAACCAGCAGCTTTAAAAAATGTTTAAGTCAACTTTATCTGAAACCCTATCATAAGAATCAGAATTCAGTAAATCTTTCATTTCAATAAAAATGTAATCACTTAAGTAATAGTAATTTCCTAAACTAAAAATGGGCAAAAATTCAAAATGAGTTTTAAACAGAGACTTTTTTTTTAAAGTCTCTAGTTCAGGGGCACCTAGGTGGCTCAGTCAATTAAGCATCGGACTCTTGATTTTGGTTCAGGTCATGATCTCAAGGTTGTGAGACTGAGCCTTGCATTGGGCTCAACGTTGGGCATGAGCCTGCTTGAGATTCTCTCTCCCTCTCCCCCTGCCCCTCCCCCATTTTATCTCTTTCTCTCTTAAAAAAAAAAAAAGAAATAAAAATAAAAAGTTCAGCAGTAGGTGTGATTGAAAGCTGAATCAACTCTGAGGAGAACCCACCACATCAAGATACAGGGATGGTGGAGTGAAATAGTACACAAGAGAATAAAACCAGGCAAATGTTTTGGTGAATGGGTATTTCTCATTGCTTCTGAAGGATGTGGTAGGCTAGGAAAAAAGGGATTGGTAGAAAGGATTTTGAGGGGGTCCATACGGGCTTTCTGGATATACAGGAGGGAGAAGAGGTCCCCTGGACACACTGGCAATGGAGGGCTGTGAATTAGCCAATGAGGCATGTGATAATTAATTCTGTTGTCAGTTTGCTAGGCTGTGGTGCCCAGTTGTTTAGTCAACCACCAGTCTAGATGTTGCTATGAAGGTTGTTTTTTTATTTTTTAATTTTTAAAAAATATATTTAAAAATATTTAAGATATTTAAAAAATAAATAAATTTTATTTATTTATTTGAGCAAGAGAGAGAGAGAGCACAAGCAGGGAGAGTGGAGAGGGAGAGGGAGAAGCAGTCTCCCACTGAGCAGGGAGCCAGAAGTGGGGCTTGTCCAGGAATCATGACCTGAGCTGAAGACAGATGCTTAACTGACTGAGCCACCCAGGTACCCTGAAGGTTATTTTCTCAGAGGTGATTTACCTTTATATCAATAGATTCTGAATGAAACAGAGTACTCTCCACCATGTGGGTGGGCCTGGTCCAATCAGTTGAAGGCCTCAAAAGCAAAGACTGAAGTTTTTCACAGAGGCAAATCTGCTTCCAGATTGTACTGTCTACTCCAGCCTGACTTTCCAGCCTGTCGATTTCACACTCAAAATTGCAACATCAACTTTTCCCTGAATTTCTTGCCAGCCAGCCTGCAAGAAGTTCAGACTTGCCTGCCCCACAATTGTGTGAGCCAGTTCTTTCAAATAAATCTTTCTCTCTGTGTATATCTTATTGGTTCTGTTTCTCTGGAGAATCCTACTACAGGGCAGAAGAACAAAGTCTGTGAACAAATGAGAGACTGACTGGAGAGACATGAAAAGATCTGTTCTCAGATGAAACTGTCCCTGTAGTTCAGAACTGTATTGGAGATGACTCTGCCAGAGGGAAAAGTCTGAGTGGTTGCAGGGAGTTTGGTTTATGTTTTGGTGCTTTTATCCTCCCTGTGATACCAGCAGCCAATTTCTCAGATTTCTCTTTATCCGTTCTTTTCCATCAAATTTGTTTCACCACGGAATCCAGAACTGGACCTGTGTGGCTCTTCATAAGCAGCCTCCAGATTTGCTGCTTCCCATGGCTCTTTATAAAGGTGGGCATTTTGTGAGGATAACTCCACACCATCTGAATTTCTTAATATGGCTAATCTCTTCAAAAGTTTTACATTTTCCTGCATTTAGTTTAAGTTGTTGAGTGAGCTTCCCTCCTGCCTCTGCAATTGCTTTCTGTTCTGTTTTCTGGTATTTGTTTTTACCTGTAAAATACACCTACAATTTACCATTTGAATCATTTTTAGGTGTGCAGTTCAGTGGCATTAACTACTTTCACAATGCTGTGCAACCATCACCACCACTGATTTCCGGAACTTTCACATCATCCCCAGTGGAAGCTCTGCCTCTGTGAGGCAAAAACTCCTTCTTTCCCTCTCTTCCCAACCCCTGGTAACCACTCTTCTACTTTCTCTTTATGTAAATTTGTGTAGTCTACCTACCTTATAGAAGTGGAATAATACACTATTTGTCCCTTTTTAAAGTTTTTTTGTTTTGTTTTGTTTTTTTTTAGTAAACTCTACCTGGGGCTCAAACTCACAACCCTGAGGGCAGTAGTCACGCACTCTTCCAGCTGAGCCAGCCAGACGCCCGCCGTACTTGTCCTTTCTACAGTTGCTTTTTAGTTGAATAAAAACTTCTCCCAGACAAGAAAACTATGAAATCTTCCAAAAATTGTTGCCCACACCATCATCTCCAAAAAAACCTCAGAGACTAGAACCTAGACTCATGTTTCAGGCAACAAGACCACAGCTAGAAGGTTCTCCAGGGGAGGGCTGAAGCCCAGTTCTGAGGCAATTCATGGTCCCTTTGTGGTGCACACGTTCACTACAGACCATCTTGTGGTGGTTGTTGGTCCACCGAGCAACAGCAAACGTCACCCCTCTTCCCAGAACACCCCACAATCTTCAGCTAGAGCCAATCCTGCATTGATATCAGTCAAGGGAGCAGACTCAGGGCTTAGAGAAGCACACTGAAGAACTCACTCTACACTCCCTCTTCTCATCCACACTTTAAACATAAATGATTTGTTTTGCTTAACTTTTTACTGAAAAACAAAACAGATTAGAAAACAACACAAAACAAATCACTATAAAGAGAACATCTTTGTAACCACCACCCGAGTCAAGAAATAGAACCTTGTTAGCCACCCCAGAAATTCTTTTATGTGTCCCAGCCCCATCTCAACCCCTTGTCTTCCCCCACAGGTAACCTTTCTTTTAGTTTTTTGAATTACTTTATTGAGATATAATTCATGTACCATGCAGTTCATGTATTTGAAGCGTGGGATTAAATGTTTTTTAGTACATTCACAGAGTTATGCAACCATCTCCTGACTTTTCTAGAACTTCCTTATACTCAACACATACAGGAAAGGCAGAAAAAGCTTAATTTATCAGCTTTCAAGATACTGAATTATTTTTCTTCCATACTTAAGAAGTGAACTGGTTAGTTGAGTTTTTTGTTGTTGTTGTTTTGGTTTGGGTTTTTGTTTGTTTGTTATAAGTAGGCTCCATGTTCAATGTGGGCCTTGAACTCAAGATCCTGAGTTTAAAAGAGTCGTGGGTTTTACTGACTGAGTCAGCCAGGTGCCCCTGTTTTGGGCTCTTTTTTTTTTTTTTAAGATTTTATTTATTTATTTGACAGACAGAGATCACAAGTAGGCAGAGAAGCAGGCAGAGAGAGAGAGAAGAGGAAGCAAGCTCCCCGCTCAGCAGAGAGCCCGATGCGGGGCTCGATCCCAGGACCCTGGGATCATGACCCGAGCTGAAGGCAGAAGCTCCAACCCACTGAGCCACCCAGGCGCCCTTATACTCATAGTTTTAAATATAGTTGATGAGTTTCATCTATTGCAAATTATTAGTGAAGCCCAAATTATCTCATCTTGGCCAGAATTGCCTCCTGGGTCCCTTTGAGAGCTTTCTTGCAATCTGATATGATGAGCTGCTATCAAGCATGTCAGAAACCTTGGTAATTTAAATAATGTGATATTGATGTAGGACCAAGCAAATAAATTAATAGAAATATGGAGACTTAGTAAGTCATAAGGCCATGCAGTAGACATCTGTTTTTTTTTTTTCCCCCAACATTTATTGCATTTTCTCTAGGAACAGTCTCCCAAAGTGTATTTTGGCTATCACTGCTCATTCCTTCCGCCTCACTGAAGTTCGTTGAGAGAGACTGACAGCATCATCAGCTCTAGCTGCTGCCTTGATGGACTTCAGCCAATCTGCCTATCCTATCACCTTGTTTAAGTGACTGTTCTAGAGATGGGTCTGACCAGAGTCCACGAAAGGCAAGAAGACATTCACTGGGTCTTCTAGGCTAGGTGTTGGGGTAATTTGCCTTCCTTTTGATATTAACTTTCTACTTCTTACCATACATACATATTATTAGAAGAATAATAATCTATTTTTCTTCTAATCTAATCTATTATTAGAATAATTAGATTATCTAATAATCTAATCTATTATTAGAAGACACAGAAAGTAAAAAGCCATATTGATAGATTGATAATTGGGTCACCTGATGTCAGGACAACAAACACCATGAGTATAATTAAAAGACAAACAACTGGATGAAAGTAAACATTTCCCATATATAGATCAAGAATTAGTACCCAAATCACTGTGAACCTTCTATATGTGGATAAGAGAAAAGGCAATCCAATAGAAACGTGGGCAAAGGATATGAGCAGAAAATTCACATAAAAGGATACAGAAAAGGGAAAAACCCCAAACATATGAAACGTGCTCAGTTTCACTCATAAGCAAGAAGGTGCATTTTAAAATTAGGGCACAAGTTTCCAAAGCGTGGACATATCATACGTAGTTCAACCATTTCCCTAGATGATGGAATTTAGATTATTTTTAATTTACTACACTCAGTGCACAGTGGACATCTGTCTTGCCTCCTTGAATTTATTTCTACTTCTGAGATATTAAAACTTGCAAGCTTAAACCTAGAACATGATAACAGACATCTTGGGGTCTGGGCCCCAAACAGAAGTTGTGCAGGATGTGAATGTCCTCTGCAACTTACCATCAGAATGCTCTTTGGATTTTATTCTTAATCATGTGCTTAATCTAATACACTTAGGGACTCCTGGAACTTTTTCTGGTCAGATTAGTTCAAACAGTCAGAAATTGTTCTCTTTCCTTGAAATAAAGCTGATTGAAGGATTACATTGTCTGAATAGCTGTAGGATTCAGAAACTCCTTTATAAAGACTTACTTTATTTTTAGGTTTAAAAATATTCATGATTTCTCTTGGATTAATGGTCTAAACGGGCATGTTTTACTGGGGCCTTCCTTTCTTGTTTATTGTTGCTGTAGCTTGTTTGTTGCTCATTGTACGTACGTTCCAGGGAAAGGAAGTTGTTGACTTTGACTCTCTGCCCAGGAGGGAGAAAAAATATTTATCAAATTCAAAATATGTATGTCTTTTTTTCCAGCAATTTCACTTTTAGGAATCTCTCCTACAGAAATACTCACCTGTATACAAACATACACATGACCACATCCAAGAATAGTCACTGTACCATGATTTGTAATAAACAATTCAATTGAAGATATGATAAATGGCCACCAGTAAAGGAATGGGTAAGTAAATCATGACCTGCCCATAAATTGAGTGACAGCTACATATATCACCTTGGACAAAAATATATGTATATAAGAAGGTCCTGGGCGTTTGGGTGGCTCAGTAGGTTAAAGCCTCTACCTTTGACTCAGGTCATGATTCCAGGGTCCTGGGATTGAGCCCTGCATCGGGCTCGCTGCTCAGCAGGGAGCCTGCTTCCCCCTCTCTCTCTGCCTGCCTCTCTGCCTACTTGTGATCTCTGTCTGTCAGATAAATAAATAAAATCTTAAAAAAAAAAAAAAAAAAAGAAGGTCCGGGGAGGAAAAAGACCTCACTCCCAGGTGGTTCAAATAAAGAGATTTTTAAAATAAGATTTTATTTATTTATTTATTTATTTGACAGAGAAAAAGAGAGCTCACAAGTAGGCAGAGAGGAAAGTGGGGTGGGGGGTAAGAAGGCTCCCTGCTGAGCAGAGAGCCCAATGAGGGGCTCGATCCCAGGACCCTGAGATCATGACTCGAGCTGAAGGCAGAAGCTTAACCCTCTGAGCCACTCAGGCACCCCTTTTAAAATGAAAAAAAAAAAAAAAAACCTTTTAAAAAAAATTTTGTTTATTTATTTGACAGAGAGAGAGCACAAATAGGCAGAGCGGTAGGCAGAGAGTGAAGGAGAAGCAGGATTTCCAGTGAACAGGGAGCCTGACGTGGAGCTCGATCCCAGGACTCTGGGATCATAACCTGAGCCAAAGGCAGACACTGAAGAGATTTTTCTAAAAAAAGATTTCATTTACTTATTTATTTGAAAGAGAGAGAGAGAGGCAGATGGAGAGGGGGCAGCAGACTTCCCGCTGAGCAGGGAGTTCAATGTGGGTCTCAATCCCGGGACCTGGGGATTTGGTCTTCTAAACTGAAGGCAGACACTTAACCAACTGAGCCACCCAAGTGCCCCTCAAATGAAGAAATTTCAAGAAAGGGGTTACTGACAGAGGCTGAGCAGTGTTAGGCCGACAAAGAAGAGATGGGAAATTCCTACAGACTAGTAATAGTGGAAAGCCATTACCCTCCCTAGGGCTTCGGGTACAGGGGAGAGGACAGAACAGGAGCCCAGTGACATTTGGAACGATAGAGGCAGGGCCACCAATGGAACTCTAGACAAAAAGGGATGAATCTCCTGCAAGAGACAGAGCTGCGACTGGTGAAAGCAGGCAAAGAACACTTTGACTTCTTCCCTCCTATGCTCTGATCTCTTGCTAGTCCCTCCCATTGGCTGGCCCCAGTCAGAAACATCTGGCGAAGGAGGCTGAGTGAAACCATCCATAAGGGTCAGCCTGCTGGGACACGGAGTAGGACAGAGAGAAAGTCCAAAAAATGACCTACGGGGATAAGAAAATGGCTAGCAGGATGTTTATGTTATATTTTTTAAGTGAAAAAAAAAAGTTGCATAGCAATATATACAACAGTATGCTACTTTCGTAAAAGAAACTCACAACACATATTTGCATAAACATTAGATAAGAACACGTGGCAAGCTATGAACCTCAGTGTTGCTTCTAGAGGGTGAGAACAGATGGAGAAGGAAAACTTTCTAAATTTCTACATTTTTATATTACATAAACATGTTACAAAAAGTACTTCTCTGGTGGCTAGGGAAATCAAGATAACTATATTTCCCATGAAAACAGAGTATTTTTATAGTTAATGTGAAGACCAAGTAGGAGAACCCCTAAGTGATTAATAGTTAACTCCTTCATGGGCGCTGCAGAGAGAAACACTCCCCAATCCATGTTAATTATTATTATTATTATTTTTAAAGATTTTATTTATTTACTTGAGAGAGAAAGAGAGAGAGAGAGAGAGAGAGAACACAAGTTGCGAGGGAGAGGAGCAGAGGGAGAAGGAGAAGCAGACTCTTCACTGAGCAGGGTGCCCCATGCGGGGCTCCATCCTGGGACTCCAGGATCATGACCTGAGTGGAAGGCAGACACTTATGTGACTGTCCCACTCAGGTGCCCCTATTATTATTATTTTTTAAAGGTTTTTAAGTTTATTTTTAGCGGGAGAGGAGGGGGGTGGGGCAGAGGGAGAGAGAAAATCTCCAGCAGCCTCCATGATGAGTATAAAGCCTGATGAGGTGCTTAATCTCACAACTCTGAGATCACAACCAAGAGTCAGCTGTTCAACCGACTGAGCCAACCAGGCGCCCTACATGTTAATTATTTTAATGTTAAAGAGTAGATTTTGTATGCTGTAGTGTTGGTTAGGTTTCTCTGTTATAAAGATGAGAACTCAAAGTCTTTCAAGGAATAAAAGGAAACTAAGGATACACAGATGGCTGATGGAACACAGTGATGGAGAAAAAGAAAAAGTGAGATTCTTCTGTTTGCTTCCAGGTAGGTCCCTGTCTCTCTCTTGTTCCCGGCAAACACACCTTCTCTGTTCTTTGGGGGCACATAATAGGCAAAATGTAGCTGACTCACAGATCTGGACTTCCATACTTCAGTTGTGGCCACTGAGACGAACTCAATTCTCTTTGGGTTCATTTTCTAAACTCCCAGGAGAAAGAATCGGATTGGCCAAGTTTGGTTCAGCTGGGTACCTCTGGTCCAGTTGGCTATAGTCGGGTGAAGCAGGATCATGTAATGTAGTACAAACACAGATCCTGGAATCTTCTGGAAGGAGATGAAGAGATACTGTTAGACCAAGGGTAGGGGTTATGTTCTTAAGCGACCTGTTCCAGATAAGGCAGAGAACATTATAAATTGATGAGTTAAAAATCACTTTTAGATTGTCCCATAGCTGAAAAGTAAAAAAAAAAAATTTCTGAGGGAGCCAGGACTCAAGCCTGGTGCAGAGCTTCTTATAGAATATGCTTTCCCTCTTTTTCAAAGGTAATTTAAAAATTTTTTAGCATAGAAAGTAAAGGCAGAAATACTTTTTTAAAGTGCTAAATTTTAGGAAAAGTGGATTAAAAGTTATTTTCTCACATAATTCAAAAACAGATAGAGTTGAAATCCTACTATAGAAACCATTTATTCACTTTTTAAAAAGCAAATAACCAGAGCAGTAACAATCCACTTTCAGTGTATTGGAAGATACATCCTTGCTTCACTACAATGTTTAATGTGAAATGACTAAGTTCGTCTATAAAAAAATAGGCTTTGAGCAAAGTCAAAAAAGAAAACCAAAATCCAACATTCTCTTGCCTATAAGAGACACGCTAAAAATTAAACCCTTCAAGGAGTCTAAAAGTTGGGGGAGAGCTTAAAATTTATTATGCCTCTGTACATACAAAGCCAGCAGGTGTTCTAATCCAGGTTGCAATGATTATTGTATATGTGTGAGAACTTGAGAGATAATGACTAAGCTTGGGAAAGGTAGAGACAAAGGTAATAGTTTCCTGGTGTCCTGTCCTGGGAGATAAGAGAATCTTTATGGCTATTGGCAGGGTGTGGACTCAGCTGCAGTCTTTCTGGCACCAGCGGAAGAGGCTTGTGGTAAAGAAGATATGCTGTAATGGAGCCTATGGGGCAAATGCTTCTATGTTAATGAGGTAATGTATGTTTCACCCACGTGATCCCAGGTGTGCTGTGCATGTGTGCACACCTGTGGAGGGGGAAGGAGGACAAAATCAAACTGGCTTCAGGGAGACTGGGCCAACCAAAGAGCTCTCAGTGTCAGATTTGTCCAGAAGAAAAAGTAAGATTATATCTTTTTTTCCAGAAGTGGAAAAAAAGTGGATGCTTTCTTTTTCTTATTTCTTTTATTCCTTAGGCATCGTTTTCTCTCTCCTCTGACACCCCACCATAATTTCCTACTGTAAAATTTCTTCTCCCTGAGTATAGGTAGTGTTAGTGGGAGGGTAAAGTTCTGTGACTATCTTGCATTTGGAGGCTGGAATGATTCACTCTCCCTCTCTCTACCCAGTGCAGACAGGGGATGGGCACTTGACCTAAGCTCGGCCAAGCCAGTGGTCACTCCTAGAATTTTGATGCGTAAGCTGATGCCAGTACAAGAAAGAGCAGGGGTTGGTCAGTGGCAACCAAACAGGCCATTCCAGCTGTAGGACAGCTGCTATCCTTCCAGCTTTGGTTTGGCAGAGCTCCTTGGTTCATTCTCAAGCACGCTCCTGCAGACACATATCAATAGTTTCCAATAGTTTGATTATATTAGCCAGAGTGAGATGATTTCTATATTCCCAGAGAGACTCTAATTCCCGAGAAATAATTGAGGATGAAGAGAGTATATGAAATGGCTTGTGGTATCGTAGTTCATCTTGGAATATGTATCTCCTCCACAAGAAAAGCACTCTGGTAGACGGCCTGATGGTTTGCATTTCTTCCTCTTGCCTCCTGCTGTGGCAGGAGTTACTTCTTTATCCCATCTTTGTTGGCCATGTGACTTGGTTGACCAATAGAATGTAAGTGGGTATGCTAAGTACCATGTCTGAGCAGAAACTTTAAGGATGAGTTGCCAATTTTGTTTCAAAATAGATATTTTCTTGGGTACCTCGGTGGCTCAGCCAGTTAAGCACCTGTCTTCAGCTCAGGTCATGATCCCAGGGCGGTGGGATCCGGTCCCACATCAGATTCCTTGTTTAGTGGGGAGTCTGCTTCTCCCTCTGGCCCTCTGCTGGCTTCTGAGTGTGTGCTTGCTCTCTCTCTCTCTCTTGCAAAAATAAATAAACAAAAAACCTTAAAAAAGCACCCCAAAATACATATTTTTTCTTTTATCTACTCCATTCCGTCTTGGCAATACTTGCCAAATCCACAGTAATCTCATTCATTTACTTTAGTAACCTTCTAACTCATTTCTGGCCTTTTAACTGTGTTTCTCTGGAAACCGTCCTTCATACAACTGTCAGTGATGGCAAATCTAACCCTGTAAAGTCACAGATTAAAGCCTTCCCTGGCTCCCTGTCCCCCATGTGGCATTTGAGAGCCATCAGGATTTATCTGTATATACCCTCTCAGCCTCATTCCTGGATAGTCCCAGCTTTATGCTTAGCCAAGTGGAATTGTCTAAAACATCTTGAACATTCCTCCATGCCTTTGTCCATTCTGTTCCCTTCTTCAGTCCTCTCCCTTCTAATTCTGTCCAAATAACATCTGTTCAACTCTCAAGTAGATACGCTTCCAGAAAGCCCTCCCTGGAACTTCCTAGGCATGCACTTTCACTCTGTTTCCTCAATGCACACACATCTGACACTCTCCACATCAACTTGAAATGATTTGTTCTGTAGCTTTCAGTCTAACAGACTGCCATTTCCTGGAGGACAGAAATGGTGTCTTATTCAGGTTTTAATCCTCAAAATCTAGCATGATGCCTGGCACACAGTAGGTTTTCAATACACATTCACAGAGTGAAATAAACCAAGCAAGTGAATCATTATATAAGAAAACTGGGTTGTCTTAAATCCTACAGCTGGGATTCCTAAAAGCTAAGGGCATTTTAAAATGGTTCTTCTGGAAAGCAGTATAGTCACGTGTAACAAAAACTACAAAATTGTTCTCCTTCCTTCACTTGGGATTTTCCTATTTGTGAATACTCCCCAAAGAAATAATCCAAATGGGTAAAATGTACACAGATGTTTCAGGCAACTCTAGTTATAATTGTGGGGGGAAAAAAACACACCAAACACTGGAAGCTCTCCAAGTGTCTAATAGGGAAATGACTAAGCAAACAATAGGATTATTACATAGCTATTAAAAATGATAGAGGTGAGGACTGTGTCAACATAGAGAAGTGTGTATCTGCAGAAACGTTAAGTGGGAAAAAGAACACAGACGCATTTAAACAATAGTGGTTAAAGAGAAGTGTGTACATTAACAAACTTCAGAGGCCAGATTGGAAAAATGAAGATGGCTGGAGTTCACTGGATGTTTTTTTTTTTTCCCCCTGTGCATTCCATGAGTTGATGACAATAATAGTTGAGATATCATTGCAAAATAATATTCTGAAAGTCCTCTGGTGTATAGTGATCTAAGTAACCTACCAGCTTACATATTCCAAGAGAGAATTTCATGCTAAATTCTCAAAAAATTATGAAAATAATGACATTTCTTTGAGAGAACAAAATACTTTAGTTTCTTTCTTTCTTTCTTTTTTTTTTTTTAAGATTTTAAGAGAGAGATAGAGAGATAGAGGAAGCATGAGCAGGGGGAGAGGCAGAAGGAGAAGGAGAAGCAGACTCCTCACTGAGCAGGGAGCCTGATGCAGGGCTTAATTCCAATACCCTGGGATCATGACCTGAGCCGAAGGCAGACGCTCAACTGACTGAGCCACCCAGGAGCCCCTGTTTAGTTTAATTCAACAAACAATTCTGAGAGCTTCATTATGTTCTAGAGCATTTATATTCACAAGACATTTATGAAACACAAGGACAAAATTCCTCAGATGGATAGGAGTTATTCTTTTCACTTAATTTTATTTGAGTGACTGTACATATTAGGACCTATTAACAAAAGAAAGTTTGAGAGACCTCATAGTCATGACTAGTCTCCAAAGAGGTTCTATGTATAGTGACTGAGATATACTGATAAAGATTAAAAGGAAAAATTCATCATTATATAATTCTAAACTTGTGTTACTTTACCCCTGTAGTGCACTGTGAATTAATATTTTATAAATCCTATGCTTAGTTTGTGAGTAGTAAAATACTGATATTGCAAGATACATTATAGTGCAATTAAAAAAAACCCACAACTTTTTATAACTTGTTTGAGAAATGTTTCATTTTTATTTATTAAAGTTTTTTTAAGATTTTATTTATTTATTTGACACAGAGAGAGGGTATACAAGCAGGGGAAGCGGCAGACAGAGGGAGAGGGAGAAGCAGGATCCCTGCTAAGCAAGGATCCCAATTCGGGGCTTGACGCGGGGCTCAATCCCAGGGTCCTGGGATCATGACCTGAGCCAAAGGCAGATGCTTAACCAACTGAGCCACCCAGGCACCCCTCAAGTGTCCATTCTTATAAATAATTCAAAGTATTATGTTGACCATTCTCCTATACTTTCTCTTTCTTCATTACAAGTCTGTACTATGATTACTCGTGCCCCAAAGAAGATGATCCTTCTGTATCCCATTAAAATTCCTCATCCAAGAGATAAAAATTTAATCATAGTCATCTAAACCCCCAACACACAACAAAATAGCAAGGAAAGCTGGGAACTGAAGAATAGTTTATGGGGCGCCTGGGTTGCTCTGGTGGTTAAGGGTTTGCCTTTGGCTCAGGTCATGATCTCTGGGTCTTGGGATCAAGCCCCACATCGGGCTCCCTGCTCGGTGGGGAGTCTGATTCTCCCTTTCCCTCTGCCCCTCCTCCTGTTCATGCTTTCTCTCTCCTTCAAATAAATAAATAAAATCTTTAAAAAAAAAAAAAAGGACTATGGTTGTAAGTAGTAGCAAATGGTGTTGTGTTGATAAATACCAAGCATAGTTAAAAAGGTGGGGAATTTAATTGTGTTCCAGAAAAAGGCTGTTAAGACCTTCTAGATGAACCAGAGAGTTGGAACAATAATTAAGTGAAAAACCAACTTGCCCTTCCTCATTGGAAGGTGCAAGAACGAGAAAGATGATGTATTTGAGGTTTCCCGGCTGAGCTCCAGCCACTGATCTGAAGGCCCCAGAAAGCAGCCACGGAAGCTATACGCGTTTTCCCCTCCTGAATTACCCAGATAATTGCTTTTCAGCCTATGTTCCACTAACCTGGTACTAAAATCCGCTCACTTAACTATTACATGGGCCACAACTGCCACTTCAAATGAAAACCCAGGAAGCCAAATCGCAGCTGCTGTTGAAAGTGTATAATTAGCTCCTTGTGCAGCCTGACCTCACTGATTTCTCTGATGTATTTGGCCTGCCATGTGCCCTTTCTGAGACCTCCAGCATCTTCTCCACAGCTGGAGATGCCCCAAACTGCACGGAGCACTTCCTGTGGATGTGGCCTTACATTCTTAAGGCTGAGCGCTGAGTGGATTGCTTTTCAACCACGCTGCCTAATCATGCTTTTTAAAATACAACATGGACTATGAGTGGCTATATCAGACATAGGAGGGTTCCCGCCTTTCTTTTTCTTTTAAAAAATGATTTTGTAATGATGTCTTCTCAAGAAACACTATAATTGGTCAGCCTAGGGTGCGTTTTTTATCCTCCCATATAACGTCATTAGCTATTCTCAGGAGAGGAAAGGCAGGGTATGCCCCCTGGGAGAATGACCACACTTGTTTCAAGTTGGGGAAGAGCCTGTGGGTCTTTTCCTGCGTTTGGGGGAAAGCGAACACACAATGTTCGTTTCCTAAATACGGGATGTGCTGTGTGGCTGGCAGGTCATTTTCCACCATGTCACATCCTTCTGGTTGAAGGCAGCAGGGGCTAGGACAGGAAATGGCAAATTCTCAGAATGAGACAAGGCTTTCCCAGGGCAGTCATTGGTTCTCTGGGACTATAAAACATGCTCATCCAGAAACAGCCTCAGATTTTTCTTTCCTGGAGATAGCCAGAAGTGAATGGTAAGTGGGGGAGGCGAGAGGGATTCTGTCTAAAAGACAGTCATTGGAATTGTAATCCTGGGGTTATATCCTTGGTCCACTACATATTTTATGTGACGTTTCCTCATTTTGCTAAGAGGTGTCTTTGCCTGGGAATGTATCACTGGTGGGTGGGATAACCGGGGCATGCAAATAAAATTAAGACCAAGGAGTCAGGAGACAAGGATTCTAGACGGTTTTGTGAAGAATCAGCTGCATCTTGAACATGTCTGTATTTCGATTTTCTCATCTTTCAGAGAATAATGATTCGGCTCTGATACCTCACAGTATTGAAATGCTCTATTTCTATGGCTCATTTGCCCCTTTCAAGAAGTTCCTAATAATGAGGAGTACAGTGGATATGAAGGTGGGACTCTCTAGCAACTAGGAAGGAGGTACCTTTACCCCAGAAACACAGTTCTCTTTCTTAGTCATCTTCAGTTGACTTCAACTTGATATGAGGTAGCCCTCGGTGAGTTGTTAAACAAAAATGTTGGGCACTTAATTTTATTCAGCCATTATTCATTTTTAAAGAAAGATTTCATCATAAAGAAACACAATGGTATTAACTTAATGCAATTTAGTTTTAATTGTGCACCCACCAAAGAGTGAGAATAGAAAAAATTGCCCAAAGGACATCTTAGGCTTGATTCTAAATTCAGAGCCTGGAAAAATAACAAGCAGGAGAGTCGCTTCAGGGAACCGTCTAACTTAGAAAGATTAGTTTCTTACATCCAAGAGACGGTATGATTTTTGAGTTTTGGGGGGGCTTGTCTTTTTCTCTCATCAGAGGGGAAAAAAAATGTCTTGCCAAACTCCTAGGATCCAGGTCTTCATGTAAGGGCTTTGTGAGCTGGTACAACCCAGCACCTGCAAAGTGCGATCTTTCCAGCAGAGGAAAGGCCTCTGTGTAGGAGTAGATTTCCAGAGCCACCACTCCCTCCTCCCTGAGCTTATGGAACAGTTAATCAAGTGCACCCTTAGCGCTCCCCCGGAGAGAAGCTGACCAGAGCCTCCCTCCCGCTTGCATGTGCGTTTTAAGGTCCCGAGAACTTGTGTGGCTCCTTCCAGATTCCAGAACCTGTCTCTGCGAGCTCGACACGCAGGCCTCGCCGGGCGGGGGCCTGTTTGTGCCCCCCCCCCTCCCCCGGCGCCGCCGGGGCTGTCGTGTCTAACCCGGGCGTGCGGGAGGCGCGAGCGGGGCGCGGGCGGGCACGGAGGCTCCGGGCTCTAACCGCGCTTCTGTGTCCCCGCAGGGCATGGAGCGGCCGGCGGCCCGGGAGCTGCAGGGCGCCGACGCGCTACGCCGCTTCCAGGGGCTGCTGCTGGACCGCCGCGGCCGGCTGCACCGGCAGGTGCTGCGCCTGCGCGAGGTGGCCCGCCGCCTCGAGCGCCTCCGCCGGCGCTCCCTGGCGGCCAACGTGGCTGGCAGCTCGCTGAGCGCCGCGGGCGCCGCGGCCGCCATCGTGGGGCTCTCGCTCAGCCCGGTCACCCTGGGCGTGTCGCTGGTGGCGTCGGCCGTGGGGCTGGGGGTGGCGACCGCCGGAGGGGCCGTCACCATCACGTCCGACCTCGCCCTGATCTTCTGCAATTCCCGGGAGCTGCGCAGGGTGCAGGAGATCGCCGCTGCCTGCCAGGACCAGATGCGCGAGATCCTGAGCTGCCTCGAGTTCTTCTGCCGCTGCCAGGGCCGCGGGGACCGCCAGCTGCTGCAGTGCGGCCGGAACGCCTCCATCGCCCTGTACAACTCTGTCTACTGCGTCGTCTTCTTCGGCTCACGTGGCTTCCTCATCCCCAGGCGGGCGGAAGGGGCCACCAGGGTGAGCCAGGCCGTGCTGAGGGCCAAGATTCAGAAACTGGCGGAGAGCCTGGAGTCCTGCACTGGGGCCCTGGACGAACTCAGCGAGCAGCTGGAGTCCAGAGTCCAGCTCTGCACGAAGGGCGGCCGTGGCCGCGACCTCAAGATCTCTGCTGACCAGTCCGCAGCGCTGTTTTTCTGAGAACATCCTTTCCCCTCATGACCGAGGCCAGAAACCATCCCCATGGGATGCTCCAGATTTGTAGCTCCCTCAGGAAAACAACACCAAGTTGGACGGGGAGCGGAATGCAAAGGATGAGAAAGACTGTTCTTGAAACTGGGGGGACGGAGGGAGTGCTCAGAGTCCTTCTTTTCCCATCACCGTGGCATCCTGCCTGGGGTTGTATGCTAGGGACATTTTACTTGCCTAATCCTATGGGCTATGTGAACTGACAACTCTTCTTCCTTTATCAAAACCGTTCAGTTGCCACACTGGTGGGCACCCCTGTATTAAAGTTGACTCAGGGTCCTTGCCCCAGCCCCGGTGGGTTTGAGCAGAGTTTGGGGAGGCTGTGTGTGAGGCCACCCTCTGGGGCCCCTCTAAGACCCACTAGGCTCTGACGTCCTCAAAATGAGGAGGAGACACTAGCTTTTAAAACTTCTCTTCCAGAGTTTCTGAGTTTAAAACAACTCCAGAGTCTGGAGCAAATCAGGTCCCTCTGAACTGTGTAGCAGGGTTCAGGACCCAAGAGGGGCCTCTCCCATTCACACACTCTTCTCTCCACCCTCTGGGTGCCTG
Organism: Mustela nigripes; assembly: GCF_022355385.1. Taxonomy (NCBI): domain Eukaryota; kingdom Metazoa; phylum Chordata; class Mammalia; order Carnivora; family Mustelidae; genus Mustela; species Mustela nigripes. Next base: position 55,922,127 of record NC_081562.1, read on the forward strand.
CTCTCAAATCCAGCCTGGGGCAGGGTGGGTATTTCTGAAGGGCTTCATAGCCAGACCTCTGGATATTCTGGGAGGGAAACCAAGTAAACAGTCATCTGAATCCCACCCCCTTGCAACAAGCTGCTGAGGCCAAGGATGATGAAGTGACGCACAACCTTCCTTACCCGCATCCTAGTGCACAGAAGAGAGCAGTGGCTTTGAGTTAGTCCTGGGTTTATTATAGGCTCTGTCACTACTGTGAGACCTTGGCCACTTAATTTCTCTGAGACTTGGCTTCCTGGTCTGTGAAACAGATGCTAAAGTCACCCTGTTTTAAGGTATTGAGATGAAGTGCCAAGCACAGTGTCTGACTCAGGAAGTGTGTGCCCCCTCCCCCCCACCCCCTCCGACTGGCAACATTAGCATCACGTGGGGACTTGGTAGAAAGGCAACTTCTTGGACTCAACAGTCGACCTAAGGAATCAGAAACTCTGGAGGTGGGGCCCAGCAGCTTGTGTTTAAAATAAGCCCACAGGGGAATCCTGATATCCACTAAGTTTTGAAGAGCACTGCAACAGATGTTGTTGGTTTCTGATCCCCTCGTGGGCGTTCATGAAGTCTCAAGGCCTCTCCAGGGGCTCCATGGTCTTCAGAGTCATTCACAGAAGGTAAAGGACAGACAGGGTCCCAAAAGTGAAAGAAAGAGTATGTGCAGGATCTGTCAGGGCGTCCTGGGGCAATTTCCCACCCTGGGAAGTAAGGGATATAACAAAATGCCCCTCTAGAGGGCAGTGTTGCCTACTCATTGTAGGAACTGGTACACAAAGGACCTTGAACTTAATGCAAATTGACCTTTGTTACCTTCTCTGAAGGCTGCTGGGCCTTGTATTTTTTTTTTTAATTTATTTTAAGTTTGTTATTTAATTGCTGTTTATTATTTGCATTTAATTGTATTTAATCACCATGCCACGTTTAGAAAATAATAGGAATAGCATGTTTCTGATTGGGAGGCTGTGGAGGCTCTTTTTGGGAGATGACGCTGAGTTTTGCCTTCCTAAGGTGGGGCATGAGTTGGAAATAACATTGCTCTCCTTGAGTAAGTCTCTCTCCAGAAGGGGGGGAATTTTATTTCCTAGTGATCTGAGCGATCCTTTTAGGTAAACGTGGGAAGTTCTGAATAGAGAGACCACGGATGAATTTAGGCTTCCCAATGGAGGTTAGACTTGCGGGCTATAGAAAGGATGCAAGCATATTTATCCTGAAGGTACTTCGCCAGCAAATAACACTTGACCCGAAAGCGAACCTATTTTGTTCGGGGAGGAAAAGAACCCATTAGAGGCATGAGAGGGAGGCACTCAGACCAGGGCAGCCTCATGTCTTGTGACATTATGTCTTGTGACGTTATGTCTTGTGGGTGATAGGCAAATAGCTTATGTGGTGATGTGTTATATTTTCACTTTGGGTGCTGTAGGGAATCTCCAAGCTGTCTCTAAGAAAATAGTTATCATTTCTTCAATTTCCATTCCTACAACCATAATGTTGAAAATACGTTGAAAAGCCTTTGGGAACCACACACCCAACACTTGGCTGTGTTATTTAATTGTTTAACATGCTTACATTTACCCAGTCTACCCCCATGTTTCCCAGTGGTGGCAGAGTGTCTGAGGAACTGTAATCTCAGCGCTGGGGAGAGGGCTTAGTGGTTCTGTGTTTTTATTTCTCCTATAAATCGCAATCGATCCTTGTTTCTTTTGAAGCTGGCACTGGTTTCTTTTTAAACTGTATCATTTCTTAGACCACCTTGTATGAATGCTAGCATTTTAGATCACCAGAATGTACTTTACCTCGTTGTCTGGGTTGTGTCTCAAAGGCACAACTACTCCCTGACTCCATCTTTTATTAATGCTTAAGTTTGCATCATAGTCTTCCAATGGGTGTGTTGTTCCCTAGAAATTAACTGGGCATTTCAGGACGCAACAGGAGCAACAGCAGCAGCAAACTTCTCGTATCATTAGGGTATTTTGGGGATCTCAAAGTCATAAATTCCCAAAGTTATCATTCCAGTGGCCCCCTTTACATCTAAGGAAGAGTGTCTACTTTGGAACAATACTTTGCACATTATAGGAGCTCAATACATGCATTTAAATAATTTAATGAACTGCTTAGCTATAGTATTAGAATTTATTGGTAATAAAATGTTATCCATTCTTTTCTGGGTCTGATATAAAAAGTGGAGCCTCTACCAGGATTTAGCCAAGTCCAGTTAAATGGATCCTAGAGACAAATACTTATTTATTTCTTTTGGGGGAATGCAAATAAGGCTTTTCCTTAAGGTCTTCATTCTGTAAACAAACAGATTGAAATGGTATGTTGCAAAAGGAAGAAGAGAGAGGAGTATTTAGATTACAAATGTACTTCAGAAAAATGTCCAAGCTTGAAAAATAAAAATTTTGTTCTAAGATATAAGTGCTTCTGTTAGTTTCTTGGGTTTATAATAGTTTGGATTTTTTTTTTTTCCCACAAAAAGGAGGTTCATTTGTTTCTGCATTTCAAGGATTCAGTAAAACTACATTCTGTTCTATGAAAAAAATGATCCTTAGCAAACATTCTGATCTTCATTGCTCTGATGCCTTTGCCCTCAGGCATCTGTCATTTCCAAAATGGCAATTGTCACAGTGGAAAGTAGTTACTGGGAAAAAAAAAGGGAAGAGTGGTGTAGAAACCAGCCTAGATCAGATAAGGCAAACAATCAGTCAACTTGATATATTTCTCATTCAAAATCTTAGTGTGAAAAGGAAGTAAAGGGAAGTGAGACATCGCCATAAAACACTGTGCAGAGATTAAGTGGGGATACAGTTAAATGCAGCAATTTCTGAACTCCACATTTTTTCCCACTATAGCAAAATAAGTTTTTTCCTTTCATTGAAAAAAAAAGGCCCATTCCATAAACTTTTTGACCTTTCTGTAATTAATTACCTAATCTCATGTCTGCCTGCTGTGAATTAATAACTTTGAAAAGGGGCTGATGTGTAATCATGTTCACTTAGAATATTCAGTGTTGACCTGTATAAATGAACTTTTAAACTTTTTTTTTTAAAGATTTTATTTATTTATTTGACAGACAAAGATCACAAGTAGGCAGACAGACAGGCAGAGAGAGAGAGGAGGAAGCAGCCTCTCCGCTGAGCAGAGAGCCCGATGTGGGGCTTGATCCCAGGACTCTGGGATTATGACCTGAGATGAAGGCAGAGGCTTTAACCCACTGAGCCACCCAGGCGCTCCTATAAATAAACTTTTAAAAAGTAATTAACTCCTGTTACAGGAATTCTCTTATTATCTAGAAGTCTCAGCAGTTTCAAAACCTTTGGATATAATTGCAATGTAGGAAGCAATTGAAAGGAAACCTAGAATCGGCCAAACCAGCCTTCACAAATCCCAAACACTAGAGAGAGGCAGAAAGGAAGAGTGAAGGCAAAACTCCCCCAGAAATTTCTAGGAGACTTCGCCTTGCAAGTAACTGATCTTGACCTTGCAAGACCTGTGGGAAACTGTAGTATTTTTAGCTAACAGTTCACTATTCCCAATATACCTAGGATTCAGTTTGTAAGGAAAAAAAGGAGGGTGGACATTGAGTGGGAGGTCTGGCAATCCAAAGACTGTGGTGGTCGCTGTAGTCTTTTGAGAACTTCTGGCCTGGATGTGATCTCACTGAGCACCAGCCTCTGAGACTCCACCTTGGAGACTCCCCTGGGTCCTCTGAATGTCGCACTTTTAATGACCATGCGGGGGAAAAAAAATTGCTGCATTGGTGGGACTGTTTGCAAAGGCCAGCCCTGGGATCTTATCTTTGCTGAAGCATATGGCATTCCTGTCGTGACAAGTGTCCTTTTAGTGAATTGCAATAAATCTCTCCTTGTTGAGTTGACAGGAGGTTGGGATGGTGCCTTTTGCTCCTGCCAAACCCCTATTCGAGAAGGTAAACCCTGCTGTGGTCTGGAATAGGACAAAGAGGGAGCCCCAAGATCTGGAAATAATCCCTTAGCAACCAGAGACATGTTTAGAGGGGGGGAAATCATGCTGATGAAGCAAGACCACTGCAGGGGCAAAGAAGGAACATTAGGGATCCTCCGTACCCCCAATCATGACTGGCAGTAGCATTAAGTCGTGAAGAGAAGGTCTTCCAATGTGTTCTTGCCTGCACAAGTAAAATTCGGCTATACCAAGCCACATCTGCAAAGAATGAGGTTTAATCCCATTTTGCATTTCCAGTGTAAGCCCAGGGCTGGAAGTGCAGGCAAGCCTGTGACCTGATTTGCCCTAGAACTTTAGCAATGAGTCACATTGCGATTCACATACCTGTACCCCGGGGGTTAAAATATATGTTTATAAAAAATAAAAAAATTTTAAAAAGATGTGGATATTTAATGATAATAATAATTACTAATATCGATCAAAAACTTCTTTGTTCTAAGTACAATTTATTATCACATTTACCTTACAAAAATCTTATGTGGTGGACAGTAAGATTACCCCATATTATTAGAGAAAGTAAGGATGTGAGAGGTTGTACAGCGTATATTAGTAATAAAAAATAATAGCTCACGATATTGACAACATTATGAACAATAAGCTGAATGATTCATTCATTCATCCAGAAAATACATGTTGAATACTAACCTTGTACTAGCTACTGTCATTTGTGGGCAATGTAGACAGAGTTCTAGATCTTACAGTGCTAACAATCCAGTAAACTAGGCAGGACTATCTTATGCCAGCAGGTTATTCAATAAAAAGCTAAAATGCAGCTTTGCAAAAGACATGTATTTGTCAAAAACAAACAAACAAACAAAACCAACAACCAAACCAATGTGGGTGTGATTTGAAAATGATCAAACTTTAGCTTAGATCATAACCACTTGGGCACAGTTATTTGTAAAGCTGTCCCAGATGTCTCAATCATGGCCAGATTCTTGTGAACAAAATGTCTAGAATGGAAGGACATGCTTAATAAGAACTTTCTGCTAACCGTTGATGTGCTGGGAAGGCATCGTCAGACACCACACAGACATGCATTGAGAAGTGACTGGTTCAACAGGCCTTTCCAGATATTATATATATAAAAACCTCTGAAAATGAAACTTCTGGAGGGTCATTCCATTGAAACCATCACTGACCCTCCTTGTCGGCTTTCTTCCCATTAGGGGCGTGTACTCAGTTCCCTTCCAGTGGTATGGCCTCATCCTGTTGGGGGCTGGTGGGAGAGCTGCTAGGTGTGAGTACGAATAAGACCTTAGGTATCATGAAACTATTAAAATAATAACGTTTTGTGGATGATTTGTTGTCATTTTTAAAAAAGATTTTATTTATTTATTTATTTGACAGAGAGAGAGAGAGAGAGACACACACACACACACACAGTGAGAGAGGGAAAACAAACAGGAGGAGTGGGAGAGGGAGAAGCAGGTTTCCCGAGAAGTAGGGAGCCTGATGCAGGGCTCGATCCCAGGACCCTGGGATCATGACCTGAGCTGAAGGCAGAGGCCCAGTGACTGAGCCACCCAGGAGCCCTGATTTGTTGTCATTTTTTATTTTTACTTTATTTTATTTTTTTCAAAGATTTTATTTATTTATTTGACAGAGATCACAAGTAGTCAGAGAGTCAGGCAGAGGCAGAGAGAGAGGAAGGGTAGCAGGCTCCCCGCTGAGCAGAGAGCCCGATGCGGGGTTCGATCCCAGGACCCCGAGATCATGACCTGAGCTGAAAGCAGAGGCTTAACCCACAGAGCCACCCTGCTGTCATTTTTAAAAAAGCTTTTATTATGAGAAAGAGAGCTCAAGCATGAGCAGGAGCATGAGTGGGAGGAGGGGCAGAAGGAGAGGGACAAGCAGACTCCCCACTCAGTGGGAAGCACAACACAGGGCTTGATCCCAGGACCTGGAGATCATGACCCAAGCTGAAGTCAGATGCTTAACCAACTGAGCCACCTAGGTGCCCCTTCATTGTTGTTTTCAAGACTTTAAGTATCTCCATGGGGCACCTGGGTGGCTCAGTGGGTTAAGCCTCTGCCTTTGACTCAGGTTATGATCTCAGGGTCCTGGGATGGAGCCCTACATTAGGCTCTCTGCTCAGTGGGAAGTCTGCTTCCCCCTCTCTGCCTGCCTCTCTGCCTACTTTGATCTCTCTCTCTGTCTAATAAATAAATAAAGTCTTTAAAAAAGAAAAAAAAGACTTTAAGTATCTCCACACCCAGCGTGGGGCTCAAACTCACAAACCCAAGACCAAGAGCCATGTGCTCCACAGACTGAGCCCACCAGGCCCCCCTGGATGATCCAGTTCTGCGTCGGGCTCCCTGCTTGGTGGGAGTCTGCTTCTCCCTCTCCTCCCTGCTCGTGCTCTCTCTCCCTATCTCTGTCTCTCTCAAATAAATAAATAAAATCTTAAAAAAAAAAAGACCTCTAAAAAATCTTTTAAAAAATCTCATATAGACACACACACACACACACACAAAACAAAAAAGAAAGAAAGAGGAAAGGTTTAAAAAAAAATTTTTTTGTGATAAGAACTTTTATTATCTGCTCTCTTAGCCACTTTCTAACATACCCTACAGCAGTGTTGGCTCTAGTTACCATGTCTTCCATTACATCCTGGCTGCTTACTTATCTTATAACTGGAAGTTGGTTCCTTTTGGTTATTTTAACCCAATCTCCCTTCTCCTGCCCTGTGTCTGGTGGTCACAAATCTGAATTTTTTTTTTGAGATTTCACATATAAGATCACACAGTATTTGTGTTTCTCTGTTTGACATATTTCACTTAGCATATGTCCTCAAGATCCACCCATGTTGTCACAAATTGACGGATTTCTTTCTTTTCTATGATCGAATAGTATTCTGTTGAATATATCCACCACATTTTCTTTGTCTATCAAGCCTGGTGGTTTTGAATGAGCTGGAGAGAAGAATGGGACCATTGTGAGAATGTTTTCAAGAACAAACGTTTGCAAGACCTTTAGTGATGAGAAGCAGTAGCAGAGAGGAAAGGCAGTTCTGTGCTGCACCTGACGCCCCACCTCTCTGGGCTCTCGGACATGTTGGGCTGGCCTCAAAAACCCAAGCTCAGCCCTATGTCAGCATTGAGTCATAAATCTGTGGTGTTGACAGTGAACTTCCTGATCTCTGAACGCTTTCCTCCCCAGAGTGGCCTCCTTTCTACGGGGTGTTTTCTAAAGAGGGGAAGACCTCGGAATGGTCTGGGGTATCATTTTCCACCTCTCTTGCATGACCCACTCCGTAAGATTTCTCACGTAGTTGGTGATCCCCATTTCCCTCCCAGGACAGGACGGGAAGACATGGTCTCTTCAGTGCGCAGGAGCTGGTAAGACAGTTTTCCCCTGTGGACCACAGTCAAGTTGGACCTTGTCCTCACACTCTGGCGCTATACATAGAAAGCTGTTAGGCTTCTCCTCTCCTTGCCAGGGATGGCCAACCTGGACCCCGGGTAATAACCTGTTTCCAGAAGCTCAGTCTAGCTTACTATTTCTTTTACATATAAGCATCTAACCTCTCTACGTGACCATCGCTGCTTTGTCTTTCCTCTTCCTCATTCCCTCCCAAGCACATCACACACCCACAGACATGTAGATATTCATTCATTCAAAAAAGTATTTATGGAGTGCCCACTATATGCTGTGTATTTTTCTAGGCAATGAGAACAGGGTAGTGGATGAAATCTCCAATTAACTCTACTATCGTGGAACATGTAGTCTAGTGATGGATGGGAATGCAGGCATAAGTGAAGAAGGAAATATCTTATTTATGAGATACTGTATATTTGTTTACTATTGATACTGTAACAAATTACTTCAAACTTTGTGACTTAAAACCAAACACATTTATTTTCTTATAGTCAGAAGTCTGACACTAGCCTCACTGGGCTCAAATAAAGTTGCGGGGGGGGTGCCTGGGTAGCTTGGTTGGTTGGGCATCTGCCTTTGACTTGGGTCCTGATTCCAGGGTCCTGGGATCAAGCCCCATGTCTGGCTCCCTGCTTGGTGGGGAGTCTGCTTCTCCCTCTCCCTCTGCCCTGTCCCTGCTCATGCTCTCTCTTTCTGCTCTCTCTCTCAAATAAGTGAACAAAAAATAAAGTAAAATAAAATGAAGTAGCTGGCAGGACTATGATCCTTTCTGGAGGCTCTAAGGGAGAATTGTGTTCCCACATTTTCTGTCTTCTAGAGGCTGCTGCCTTTTCAAAGCCTGCAATGAAGAGTTGAGTCCTTCATCCATCACACCATTCTGACCTCTTCTGCCTTTTCTTCCACTTTTCTGGACCCTTGTGATTACATTGGGCCCACCTGGACAATCCAACATCATCTCCCTATTTTAAGGTCAGCTGATTAGTGACCTAAATTCCGTCCGCAACTTGATTCCCCTTTGCCAAGTAACAGAACGTGTTTATAGATTCTGGAGAACAGGAACGGGCACATCTGTGGGGGCTATTATTCTGCTTATGGTGATAAGTTCCATGGAGGAAAACAAAGCAGATCCAAGGGAGAGAGTGCAGGGGGACGAGGCTGTGAGGCCTCAATGACAAGGTGACATTTGAGTGAAGACCTATAGCTGGTGTGTGGGAGAGAGCCATGTGGGCACCCGAAGAAAGAGCATGCCAGGCTAAGGGACCAGAAAGGACCGAGCCTCTGAGACAAGCCTGCTGGATGTGATTTCAGGATGGAGAAAGCTCAGCATGGCTTAGTGGTCCAGGTGAGGATGGGCAGTGTGGGAGATGAGCTCAGAGGGCAGTGGGGCCCATGGGAGTAGGACTTTCTGGACTGTTGTGAGGATTTTGCCTTTTAGTCTGAGTGAAATGGAAATCTTTGGAAGGTGTCAAGCAGAGTCTGATCATAAGTCAGATCTGATCAGACTCGTGTTCTAAAAGGATCCCTTTGCTGTTACATGAAGAATTCCTTGCAAAGGGGTGAGAGTAGAGTGAAGACCGATTAGGAGGCAATTGCAATACTGCAGGGGAGAGATGCTGCAGCTGGCAGGAAAGAACAGGAGTGAGATTCAAGATATGTTATGAAGGTAGACCAACAGGACTTGCTGACGGATTGGTTTTGGGGATGGAAGAATGGACTTCTGGCCTGAGTGGTTGAGATGGATGATGTGGCCAATTCCTCCCCTGGGGACAGATGTGGGTGGCACGAGTTGTGAAGTGGAATAGGGAATGTTCCATTTTTAGATACATGAAGTTTGACACATGGAGACATTTAAAAGGAAAGACTAGACCATTGAAGAAATGAGTCTGGACGTTGAGGAAGTTAGAGAAGAGTTATGAATGCGAGGATTCTTAGCAAATGGGTGATATTTGGGCCATGAGAATGGGTACGATACTCTGGGAATGAGTAGACACAGACAATGTAGGGAATAGCTCCAAGAGCTCAGCCCTGGGTCTGCCAGCATTTAATCCACTGAGCCACCCAGGCGCCCCCAAGGGTCTGCCAGCATTTAGAGTGAGGAATGGGTGGGGATGAGAGGGAGCTATCTAGGAAGACAGAAGGAGTGGCCAGCAGGGCAGGGAAGAAACCAGGAGTCTGCGTGCCTTGGAAGCCAATGAAAAGGATTTCTCAAGGAGGAGGGAGCCAAAGGCTGCTGGAGAACTGAGTAAAATGAAGAATGAGAATTGGCCATTGGGTTTAGCAGCATGAGGTCACTCATGACCTTGACAAGAGAAATATCTGTGGAAACAATGGGGCCAAAAGCCTTACTGAAGTGGGTCTCCAATCAGCATGTATAGACATCTCTCTTGAAGGGTTTTGCTGCCAAGGGGAACAGACAAGTGGGCACTAGCGGAAGGGGATATGGGACCATGAGAAATATTCTGTAAGGTGAAGAGAAATCAGAGGGCCTGTGTGCGTGCTGTGAGAATGATCCTGGAGAGAGGGGGAAAAGGGAATGGTGCAGGAGAGGAAATAGAGGCTTTAGAAGATTGTTTTTGAGAAAGTAAGAGGTTGGGGGTCGCCCTTCAATTGCAGGGATACTGACCGCACACGCTCAGAACAGGAGGGAAGGTGGAACAGGCAAGTGTTAAGTTTGGCGTGAGAACCTGTGGAAGTTCTCTTCATTTTCCCCCGAAATAGGAAACAGGGTCACCGGGTGAGAATGACAATGGGAAGGGGCACTGGATGGTTGAAAGGATGTTTAGGCCAGTGGGAGAGACAGCGGACAGACACAGGAAGCGTGCTGGGCTCCCTGGGCAGTGAGCAGCGCCACTTACAGGGGTTGCTGAGGAGCATGTTTTAATTATGTCTATGTGGTCTCTTCTCCTCAACAGCTCTGCTACTTAAAGTTCCTAGATGTAAACAACAGAAGCTCTTCCAGCTAATTTAGCAGAAAAGAAATTTATTAGAGCCTATTGGGAAGCTCACAGAATCTCCAAGAAGGTGCAAGTAAGTCTTGGGGTAACGCAGTTGGGACAACACCCAAATCCCATGACGTCATCAGTGAGCAGAAACTCCACTGCTGCTGTCACTAAGCTAGGACACCACAGATGGCAGCCTCTGGACACCAGAACCTTTGCCACTGCTGCCCCTAGAGCTGGACACCTCGGCCAATGGCCAGGATCCACTTGCTTGCATAGCTCTGTTCCGAACTGAGCCCTGACACAGGTGTCTCTGTTTGGTAGAAACTTGTGCCGCCCTAAGTGTAAGGGACGGTGGGCAAGTAAGGTTCTGGTTTCTACTTAAGGAGAAGGAATTGTGCCAGGAAAACATTGTGAGCCATTGGACAGCTGTTGAAAAGATGCTGGACTCTCACTGAGGATGAGAAACATCCCAGATAGCGGTTGATGTTTTACTTTACCTTTAGTTATTTCAAACATTTAGACATTGAACTCATTATACTTAAATTCACATGCTTCTATTTGAAAGAGCAGCTGGAAGCTGCTGTGTGTTATTATTTCATTGTGGCAATGGTACCTGGATTGCCAAGGCATTATAAAAACACCTCCATTTCCAGCATTTTTTTTTTTTTTAATTGTGTATGCAGGGGCGCCTGGCTGGCTCAGTCAGTAGAGCATGTGGCTCTTGATCTCAGGATTATGAGTTCAAGCCCCCTGTTGGGAGCCTACTTAAAAAAAAAAATTGTAAAATTGGGCATGCATTAAAAATAAAACACTTAGGTAAAAGGCATAGGAAATAAGCAGGAGACCAGGAAATGAGACATTAGCTGCTTTTCCTTTATCACCCAGCCCACAGTATGAATGAACGGACCTTGAAACGTCAGCCTTTGTGGTTCTCTACCTGAGCATTATAACATAACATTTGAATTTCCTGCTTGTTGTTGACTTGGGGTTAATTCCATCCTTTATATACATTTATTTACATCTTAGAATATTGTCCTCCGCACTGTAATTCTCAGTCTGAGGCACCAGATTTCTTCTGGTCCCTGACAGAGCAATCTTTTTTGGGAAAGATCCGAGGAGGGTAGTAGATCAGACCAAGGGGTTCCGGTTAATGTTCAAGGGGCCAAATGCAGAGTTGGCAGAGTAGCTGGATTTACTGCCACACTGAGCGAAGCTGCTCCCGGCCACTGCTTATGGGGTGGTGTCCATCACGGGAGCGGCTGCCTGAAGTCTTATTAAATTGGATTCAGAAACTCCCGTGATCCATATAATTAGTAAATAAGTAGGCTTTGGGGATTTATTCATGTTAAGCTCACTCATAGGAGACTAATCTACAAACCAGTCTCAATTATTCATTGGGCAACTACCCGCTGAATGCTTATTCTCTCCCTGGCACTGGGCATCGCAGCAGGGCAAAGCACAGTGTGGGAGCTGCCCTTCTAGTGCACATTGTCTGCTGGGAAATCACACAAGGAGAAAGTCCTTGTGGACCATGGTGGGAGGGTTGGGAAGGGAGAAGCAGGGGAATTCAAGACAAATTTTGGTATGGAGTCTGTAGGACTTGCTGATGTGGAGCCCGGAGGAAAGGAAGAATTAAGACAAGGAGGATAGAGAGGGATGATGGTGTGGAAGAGACATCCAGATGCTAATGGTTTTTGTTTTGTTTAGTTTGTTTGTTTTTGTTTTTTTAAAGGATTTTATTTATTTATTTGACAGAGAGAGATCACAAGTAGGCAGAGAGAGAGGAGGAGGAGGAAGCAGGCTCTCTGCCAAGCAGAGAGCCCAATGTGGAACTCGATCCCAGGACCCTGAGATCATGAACTGAGCTTAACCCACTGAGCCACTCAGGCGCCCCAATCAATGTTTTAATGTTCATTGGGAGATAAGGCCAAGTTGAGATTCAAAACTAATTATCCACAGATGAGATGCCCTTTGGGGTATGTAGACTACCCAGGAGACAAATAATTTGGCTTCAGCTAATTGAAAAATTTAAGGGCATATTACTTATATTTCTATCTCCCTTAGCTGTGTTAAGGATCACACACACATGATACAGCATGGTGATGAGAGTGGGAGCTCTGGAGCCAGTCTGCTTGGGTTCAAGTCTCAGTTCCTACAAGAGCCATTCTCTTCTGAGCATGACCTCACTCCCTTTATCTGTCCACATATTTGTCTCTCTTCTGGGGTCTCCTAGTTATGTAAAGTTTCCAGTCCGTTTCTTCTTGCTCAAGCCGGACACTGGGAATCATCAACGTGATGACTGGCCTTCATTTTTCACATTAAATCATTCATGAGGATTTATCTAGCCTCTCCACACGCTTTGATTTTGTCCATTTCTCTCCACCCCCACTGCCCCTCTCTGGTCCAAAACACCATCATCTTTGGCTTAAACACCTGGTAACTGGTATTTCCGCATCCCTCCCCCAACCCAGTCTGTTCTCCACTGCAGCTGACTGAGTGATCTTTTCAAATACATCTCTGCCTCAATCTCTTCAAAGGCTTCCTATTGCCCTTGGAATAAAGTCTCAAATCCCAGATCCTTTACATGGCATATGGGGGTCTTAGATATTCACATCCCTATCTCTATTGCCAGCTTCATTCTTAATCACCATCTTCTAATCACTATAAGCTTCGTCTGATTTTTTCCACTGCAGGGCCTAACCTAGGAGATTCTGTCTTTAAGCCATTCCCTATTCCCCACGCAGCTGGTCAATTCCAGGTCTCAGCTTAAAAGTCACTTCCACAGGGAAAACGTCCATAATTCACAGAAAAAGGTTAAGTGATGCTCTTGCTTTTCTCCTTGGTACCATTCATCTCACTTGTGATTACTTTTCTGTGTCTATCTGTCCCTCTTGATTGTGAATATTTCTTTCTCTCTTCTTCTTCTTTCTTTCTTTTTTTTTTTTCTTCAAAGATTTTATTTATTTATTTGAGAGAGAGAGAGATGGTGAGAGAAAGCATGAGAGGGGAGGTCAGAGGGAGAAGCAGACTCCCCATGGAGCTGACACCCTGATGCAGGACTTGATCCTGGGACTCTGGGATCATGACCTGAACCAAACGCAGTGGCTTAACCAACTGAGCTACACAGGCAACTTCTTTCTTCTTCTTTTTAGAAAATATTTATTTATTTTAGAGAGAGAGAGAAAGCGAGAGCACACATTACAGAAAAAGGGGGAGGGGCAGACGGAGAGGGAGAGGGAGAACCTCTAGTAGACTCCCCACTGAGCAGGGAGCCTGACATGGACCTCCATCCCAGGACCCTGAGATCATGACCTGAGCCGAAATCAGGAGATGGACAGTTACCCGACTGAGTCACCCAGGCGCCCCTATGTCTTCTTATTTTTTTTAAACAGGCTCTCTCCCCTACTGGAGCACAGGTTGCATGCTTAGCTCTGGATCCTGATGTCTGGCCCAGGGTCTGACATAATGTTTGAGACTATTTGTTGAACAACAACAAAGAAGAAACAAATACAGATTCCTCTGTATTTTAAGAAGTTTTTAAAATCAAAAGCAAAAAGAAGACACCAACAGTCAACTGGGACCAGTGATCTTTCTTCCTCTAGACAGGGATTTGTTACATAACTAAATAATTTGCATGTGAACTCTCTTTCTTCTGGCCTGTTCTGTTTTTGCCCTTGTTGTAACAATCATGTGTCTCTCTTGTCTTGAACATACACATTCATAGCAGATTTTAATTCATAAGTTAAAGAGAATTTTCTGACTGATTACATTTGGCACTGGTTCCTTCTTGACGAATACAGAACACGTTCAGGACAAAAAGGGAGCTTTCTCCACGACTGGCTACAGGAAAAGCAACTTCTGGGAGGATCTTCGGCAGAAAGTAATGAACAAAGGACTATGCATCTTCTACAGAAGTCTTGCCCATAAGTTTGGGGACTCACTCTACATTTGGTCCAGGATCCACTGCTGTCCTGACTTGCTCATGCCCCAAAATGTCTCAGGGTCACTGACCCACTGAAGACTTCATCATGGTCCTTCCCTTATGTGCCAAGGGCAGGAGCCACAGTGCCTGGAGCCCACCATATTTTTAGTGGTCCACAAAAAAGGTTTCAACTTTTTTTAAAACCGAAAGGACATGGGGCACCTGGGAGGCTCAGTGGGTTAAGCCTCTGCCTTCAGCTCAGGTCATGATCCCAGGGTCCTGGGATGGAGCCCTGCATTGTGCTTTCTGCTCAGCAGGGAGCCTACTTCCCCCCCCATCTCTCTCTTTGCCAGCCTCTCTGCTTACTTGTGATCTCTGTCTGTCAAATAAATAAATAAATAAAATCTAACAAAAAAAAAAAAAAGAAAAAGAAAAAGAAAGGACAAACAAAAGAACTTTCACATCAAAGAAACTTTCTTTTTTTTAAAGACTTTATTTATTTGACAGACAGAGATCACAAGCAGGCAGAGAGGCAGGCAGAGAGAGGAGGAAGCAGGCTCCCCACTGAGCAAAGAGCCCGATGCAGGGCTCGATTCCAGGAATCTGGGATCATGACCTGAGCCAAAGACAGAGGCCCTAACCCACCGAGCCACCCAGGCACCCCAAAGGAAGTATTTTAATATGGTAATATTTATATATTTGTCTTTATACTAATGCAGCCTTAAAGAATAATTTTTAGGAATTGTTTTGTGGGAAAAGGGTCCTATGAAGGCAGGAGTACTAGGGTCTGTGAAAACCTTTCAGAGTAAGGTGGTGTCCATCCCTTTGCCTTCTCCCTCTGGAGCCAGTGTATTGTTTCAGCCCTGCTTTCCCCCCTCATGATTTTGAGTGTTTATTTGGATTTCCTCCTTAACCTTCCTCATTGTTCTAAAGTACAGGATATGACACTGCTCAGTTACTAGAACAACTTCTATAATATCCATGACTAGAATATAAATATCCAAGTGACTCCACATCGTAAAAAGCAGATAGTCCTCTCAGCTGGTGCCGCCTCTCCTCTGTGGAAACCTCTGGGGTCCCCCTGCCGGTCTGACATGAATCCTGTCCCAGGCGTGGGTGCTGGGGGAGGCCCAAATCTTGCCCACAGGCCTTGTGCCAGAATGGCGCCACCAGGCTGTTGTTGGGGCCATTGAGCCCTGTCTTCTCTGCGTTCCTCTGTGCCTCGGGGACACTGGCACCACAGGAAGTCTTAAAAATAGCTGATGTCTGAATTATCCAAGAACAAACAGAAACGGTTTGGGCTTGGCTGGAAAGGGCAGTTTATATTATAAGAGCAGCTGAGTCGTTGAAATCCGTCCCCCTTCAGAGCAGCACCAAAAATCTCCTGTGATTTTTTTTTTTTCCCTTTCCTGTCACACGTTTTAACAAACTCTGGGGAACTTTAGACCCCATATGATATGCAGTTTTATAGGCCTTCCAATTGCTTCCATCTGGGTCTCCTTTCCAGGCCTCTAGCTTCCCTCTTTTACTGTCAGGGCTTCTGGCTTCCCTCAGCACTTTTCATTGCCCACTCCCCTCCTAACTGGAAAACGAGTCTAAGGGAAGCTGTAGAAATACTTTGGCCACTCTGTCGTTGATAGAGAAAACTCTGTGTGGCGGTGGGATTTGGAGTGTGATTCCACTGAGATCACGGAAGCTGATGTTCTCTGGGGGGAAAAGCGCCGGCCAGGCCCTGGAGGCCTGGGTTCTACCCTTGTTTCCTGTCACCTTGCTGTGTGACATGTCTCTTTATCCCCTGGTCTCGAGTTTCTTTCTCCTTTGTCCAACAAAGAGCACAGCATTTCCAGCACGTCTACCACGCACAGCACAGAAAGAGGAAGAGCTAGAGTTAGTATGAGAGACTTTCTTCAGGATAAGTCAACTTCTCCTTATCCCAAAGAGTATTACCCACTTGAAGCTCACCCAGGCTGGCCTAATTTCCCAGTCCTGGGAAAACAGAGAGGGTGGAGGTGTAGCGGGTTGCATGAGGAACTGGAATGCTTCAGACTGTGTTGGCACAAGCACGGGCTGATTGAACCAATCTCAACAGGGTGACCTGTTGTCTTATACAGTGTGTGTCTGCTCTCCTTTCCTTTAACTTGGAGAAACGGTATAAAAAGACCGAAGGCGCTAGTATATTCTGTAGGAGGTGATCACAAAGCTAGAAACGATTTCACTCCCTGAGGAAATAACCAGTGAAGTTCCTTTTGATCTGCCGTCATACTTGATTCCGATGCTTCGCTGAGTTGTCATTGATCCAGGCGGTGCTGACGGAGCATCCATTTTGTGTCAGGCAGTATGCTTAGAGCTGGGGCAGGAAGATCAGCTCTTGCTTCCTACGTTCTCTTTCTATCCTTTCCTCACTACGATCTGTCTCTGTAAAGAGTTAAAGTGATAATTTAAATACGTAGATCCTTCTCTTCCCTGCTCCCAACACCTTCATTTTGTATTCAGGATAACACCCACCCCCAAACTTTCCTACTGGAGGGCCCTACAGCTCTACAGGGTCTGACCTGAGACCGCTTCTCTGACTGCATCCTACCTTTTTTTGTTGTTGGGGACACCAATGTGATTCCTAAATCAGGGCCTTTTCTCAGCCGTGATGGTGGTGCTGGGGAGGATCTCAGGCACACTGAGTTGAGCTGACACTTCTCAGTACAAGGCACATTGTCGTCAGAAGTTCCTTCTTTTTGCTTTGGATATGTATTCTCTTTTATTCCCAGCTCCCCAATTCCCAATTTTATCCCAATTCCTCTCGCTCCATTGATGACCTATCTCTAAAGTGTATCTTTCAGTGTGTATGTGCTCCAACAGAAAGTGATATTTTGTGGACATATATTTTATTTATTTTTGGAGGGCATATATTTTATTTTATGTTATTATTATTATTTAGATTTTATTTATTTATTTGACAGAGAGAGACACACACACAGTGAAAGGGAACACAAGCGGGGGGAGTGGAAGAAGAAGAAGCACGCTTCCCGCTGAGCAGGCAGCCAGATGCAGGGCTAGATCCCAGCATCCTGGGATCAGGACCTGAGCCAAAGGCAGACGCTTAAGGGCTGAGCTGCCCAAGCCTCCCAAGGGGGGCATATATTTTAAATGTACTTGGTATATGGTATACTTTTCTCACTCTGCACTAGGCCTTTGAGATCCAGCCATATTGTTATAGGCACATTGCCTCACACTGTGAACACATTTTAACTATTCTTTGCACTTGCTATTCCTTTCATCTGAAATAGTTCTCCCCTGGGTCCTTGAAGGGACTTTCTTCTTCTCATTAGTGAGATCCCAGCTCAACTATCACCGCCTCCCAGAGGCCTTGTCCAAGCTCACAGTTATCCCCCCAACCCACTCTCCCCAGGTTACTCTCCAACATTTTTATTTCCATTTGTTACATCTTAGCATTTATCACAACTCGACCTCATCAGTGATCACTTATTTATTATCTGTCTTCTCCACGACAGCAAGGGATGTTGTCCTGTTCATGAGGCATCTAGCATAACCCTAGCATATGGTTGGCTCTAGACAAGTATTATTGAATAAATGAATGAAACAATTAAGATAAATAAATAGTATTGTGATATCAACCTGTTCAAAGCTCTATGGTTAGAAAAGCAAGGGCCATAACAGGTGTGAGACGTTAGGAAACTTCTTTAAAGGCTCCTAGAAGATAGGAGGCTTACGTCGTCAGCCCCTTCTGCACTTGGTCCGGTGTGTAAGGCCAAACGTTTAGGCCCATCCCCTGCCTTTTTTTTTTTTTTTTTTACCAAGTTTCCGCTAGACCACACCTCTAGGGCGGGCAAATCCCCGGAGGCTCGCAGGGGGCGCCCAGAACGTGATGCCCGGTGAGAACTAAAACTACATTTCCCGGCATCCCGCGCGCTGCCGACCCACTTCCGGAGTGCGCGGAAGACATGGCGGCGCCCGACGAGTGTGATTCTGCGACTGAAGCGCCTCAGCCGGCCGGGCAGGAGGAGGAAACGAAGACGTTTAAAGATCTGGTGAGCGTGGATGACGCCGGCTCTTCTTTGTACTGCTGGCACCAGGCGCAGACAGAGTCCGGGTCTCTCACATCCTGGTTGGCGGTGTACAAAAGCATCTGGCGCCTAGCTTGGCATTACCTCAGAATTTCCGAAGCTTGGGCTCCGACGCTGTCCCTAAACCTCCGGGTTTGAATGGTGGGAGGGCTCCCGGTCCTTGAGAGTTGCCATTTGCGCTTTTCTCCATTTTGGTGTGCCCACTTTTGTATTCGCCAGGAGACTGTCCATGCGGCAGTCCCCCCACCCCCACCCCCACCCCGCCGAAATCTTGGGCTGCGCAGTAAGATGACACGGGTTTGGAGTCTGACCCAATTGCTAACTAGGGGCACGTCGTTACCTCGCACTGCCTCACATTGCACATCTGTAGATTGGGGGTAGTAATAAGTACTTCACAGAGTTGTGAGGATTAAATGAAATAAGACATGTGGAGAACTTGACTTTGTCTCTGAGTAGAAGGTGTTAAGTCTTGGGGTGGTGTCTCAGTGCTTACAGTTCAAGAGCAGACCGAGTAGGCGCGCGAAACGTTTTGAATCAAAGGCTAAGGGATGCACTTGTCATCAGCAGGGTGCCTCTGACATTCATTTAATTAGTAGGGAGGCAAGTGTGTGTGTGTTTAAGATTTTATTTATTTATTTGTCAGAGAGAGAGAGAGAGAGAGAGAGTGTGTGTGTGTGTGCAGGAGAACACAAGCAGGCAGAGCGGCAGGCAGAGGCAGAGAGAGAAGCAGTCTCCCCACTGAGCAAGGAGCCCGATGCGATGCGAGGCTCCATCCCAGGACCCTGGGATCATGACCTGAGCCGAAGGCAGAGGCTTAACCCACTGAGCCACCCAGGCGCCCCTGTGTGTTCTTTGCTAAAGTTTGTTTTTCTGAATTCTAAGGGTGTGACAGATGTGTTGTGTGAAGCCTGTGACCAGTTGGGATGGACAAAGCCCACAAAGATCCAGATTGAAGCTATTCCTTTGGCCTTACAAGGTAGGTTGAAATTAAACATGTGGCTCAATACAGGTTCGGTGTGAGGTTATACTCAATTAAATACCATGTTTGAGAGCTATTGCATACTTCGAGTAGTATAAAAGTGTGGCCACTTTTTTATAAAATTTGTGGCTTATTGGCTTTTGAAAAAGTAATTCTCTTCTTCTGCTGAGGTTATTTTCTGTAAAGGGATTTGTTTTCTGCAACTGATGCTGACTTTAAGGAAACACTGGATTAAAGTGTACTAACAAGAAACTTGTTAGAAATTATGAGTTGGTAAGTGTGGATTTACATATAGGGTACCTGGAACATCTGTTAGTATCCAGAGGAGTTGAGAGCTCTTGCTTTGTGAGACATATTTATCAGATTTGCAGAAGAATGGCTAACATTTTGGTTGATGACTAGTGGGACTGATACTAACAGGAAGAACTTTCATAGGTGTAGAGGCAAAGTCCTGCTCTTCGATTCCCAAAGCCCAACTTCACAGGATCAGGGTTGATGGTAAAAGGGACCTAGCAATGTTAACTGAAATTCGTTAAGATCCTTAGAAAAAATGAATGTTACCTTAGCTATAATAAGATTTTTTTCCCAGAAAAAAATGTATCAGTGTTTCTGTACATAGAATTTACACCCTCTTCCCCCAATTCCTCGGCTCCATATCCCAGGTTAAGAACTCTTGAACTAGCTTAAAGAGGAAAAAGTGCCTTGTATTGGTTAGAACACACCTAGAATATTATGCTTAGTTCTGAGGACCAGTTTTGAGGGACCAACTGAGTGGCATTGAATGTGGTACAGTATCAAGAGTACAAGTGCCTGGATGGCTAAATGGGGCACCTGGGTGGCTTATTCGGTTGAGCGTAGGACTCTTGATCTTGGCTCAAGTCATGATACTGTGGTCCTGGGATTGAGCCCTGTATAGGACTCCATGCTCAGTACAGTCTGCTTCAGGTACTTTCTCCCTCTGCCCCTCCCTGTGTGCGTGATCTCTTTCTCTCTCAAATAAGTAAATAAAATCTTAAAAAAAGAAAAAAAGGTCCTAAACAGTTAAAAGAGCTGAGTGCATTTGGTCTGGAGAAGAGTTAAGCTGGGTGGGATATAATAATTGGCTTCAGTGATTTGAAGAGCTGCCATGTGGAAAAGTAATTAATCTTACTCTGTGAAATTCCATTTGTTCTTTCCATAAATAGTAAGTATCTAAGTGTAAGGCACCAGAAGTTAAGATTTGGCCATCTCCAGAAACTTCGAGTCTACTAAGGAGATAATTAAAAATCTATTACAAGGTGAACAGGGGCATAAGAAAGTTACATTCCAAGTGTTCCAAGTGCACTGAGGGAGGAGAATAGATTATTACTCATTGAAATGGGTTAAAGAAAACTTTATCTTTTGGCAGGGAAGATTGGAAAGACATTCGAGCTGAACCTTGAAGACTGAATAGGATTTAGACATTCATGTCTGGTGGGAGGGGAGGACTTTCTAGGCATAGGAAATAGCATGAAAAAAAAGCAAAGGAGGCTGCAAAGCACGGGCATGTGCGGAGGCCTGCAAGTACTTAGCAGAGAATGGGGGGAAAGATTAATAAAATCATTGGGGCCAGATTATGCCAGACTTAAATGCTGGGCCAAGGAATTTGGTCTTTGTTCCACGGGCACTGGAGATTATTTTTTTAGCCAGAGAATGAAATCCTCAGAGTTGTATTCTTGGGCTGTTAATCTCATAGCTTTGTAAGGTAGTTCAGAGATGAGTGACCAGAGACTGGGGCACTAGTTAAAGTATTGTGGTAATTTTGGCAATGAATAAAGCGTAAGCTAGTGGTAGTGAGAGTGAGAAAGAGAAAATGATAGAAAAGGAATCATTGTGATTTTATAATCAGTTCGTTAATGGAAAGCAAGGGGTGGGGAAATCGAAGATTATTGCCTGTGCACTTAGGACATATTATTGGTGTAAAAAGGAGCATAGGAGGAAAAATAATTCTGGGGAAGTTGAGGCATCAAAGAGATAGAATTAACTAATACACAGTTGGAATCTGGGGATTAGAGCTTGCTTAAGAGGCCAGAACAGGACACCATATCCAAAGTGAAGGTGTAGCTGAAACTGTGGGTATGGATGAGGATGCCACATAAGGGTGAAGAGATGGTGGAGGCTCAGTAGAGGGTTGAAAATCGTGAGAGTATGATTTCATACAAAGTAGGTGAGGGGGAGTGTTTCAGGGAAGGGACAGCAAAGACTTTGAACTTGTTTAGAGAAGCTAAACTGGATAGGGACTGCATGAGTGGGGAAGACATTTCAGTAGTCAGCACTAGTGGAGCTGCTTTCAAATAGCAAATAGAAAGTTTGGTGTGTTCCAGCATTTTCCTGCTTACCCTACAGCAGTCGTTGGAGGGAGGAACCCAAATTAGGTGGTGGTAATAATTCTGAAATTATTCATAATGTTTTTCAGTAAGAAGTTTATATTGAATACAGAGAATGTAGGAGTCAGTGAAAGGATACCAGGAACTGAGTAATGTGAGGGACATCGTAATCATGGAAAAAGTCTTTATTCTTATTCTTGAACTTATCTCATTCTAATGAACAATTTATAAATGCTTCATTTAAAAAAAAAAGAAAACCTGTAGTTGCTGGCCCTAAGCAAGAGATTTAAATAATCTAACAGCATTTTTCTTCTATAAAATGAACTTTAAATTTTTAGTTTAATTACTAATGATGGTTTCAGTTTCAACAAAGTTAAGGAGTTCTGGGTGCATCCATCATTCTTAAACCTTATAACAATTCTGAAAGTTAGGATTGATTATTTTATTCGTGAAATTGAAGGTCAGAGGATTAGAGTCACATAACTAATTATTGTTGGAGCTAGAATTTGAATATAGGATGTTCTAGCTAAAAAGCCCAAGTTCTTGGCCCTGTATTACAGGGTTTTACAACAGAAAGATCAAAACCTTTTGATGTTTTTTTAAAATTTTTTATTTTTTATAAACATATAATATATTTTTATCCCCAGGGGTACAAGTCTGTGAATCACCAGGTTTACACACTTCATAGCACTCACCATAGCACATACCCTCCCCAATGTCCATAACCCCACCCCCCTTCTCCCAACCTCCCTCTCCCCAGCAGCCCTCAGTTTGTTTTGTGAGATTAAGAGTCACTTATGGTTTGTCTCCCTCCCAATCCCATCTTGTTTCATTGATTCTTCTCCTACCCCCTTAACCCCCC
>NC_081562.1:55944747-55945262 GCF_022355385.1 Mustela nigripes
AAGTTTGTTTTGTGAGATTAAGAGTCACTTATGGTTTGTCTCCCTCCCAATCCCATCTTGTTTCATTGATTCTTCTCCTACCCCCTTAACCCCCCATGTTGCATCTCTACTTCCTCATATCAGGGAGATCATATGATAGTTGTCTTTCTCCGCTTGACTTATTTCGCTAAGCATGATACGCTCTAGTTCCATCCACGTCATCACAAATGGCAAGATTTCTTTTCTTTTGATGGCTGTGTAGTATTCCATCGTGTATATAGACCCCATCTTCTTTATCCATTCATCTGTTGATGGACATCTAAGTTCTTTCTATAGTTTGGCTATTGTGGACATTGCTGCTATAAACATTTGGGTGCACGTGCCCCTTTCGATCACTACGTTTGTATCTTATTTTTTTTTAAATATTTTATTTTTTATAAATGTATATTTTTATCCCCAGGGGTACAGGTCTGTGAATCGCCAGGTTTACATACTTCACAGCACTCACCAAAGCACATACCCTCCCCAATGTCCAT
>NC_081562.1:55945662-55985961 GCF_022355385.1 Mustela nigripes
TTTTTTGAATGGCTGCCATATCCCAAAGCAGTTGTTTTAGGTGCTAACCGTGTGATCAAGGTGAATGAATTTATTTTTCTCTTATGGGGTATATATTCTACACAGACACTACAGACACTACCAGAGGGGCTTAGGGGTTGTGAGAGGAAGAAGGGAGATCATAGAGGCAAATCAGTCTCACAAAGCGAGTATTGCTTTGAGGGGATCATAAGAGAACCGCAGGCAGTGCTGGCCTTCACTGGGGGTGGTGGGCGTCGTTCACAGCCACATGAAGTGAGAGACTCAAGCTCCTTTACTTCCCTAAATCTTTCTTGTATACTCCTTTCTTCTGAAATTTTTAGATTTCCCTTGATAGAAAAAGGGACAGATCCCACTGTTTTTGTTTTTTCCTATTCCAGAAGGCACGCTGGACCCCGGCAGGGAGGGCAGAATTCCCACAGAGTGGAGGAAAAAAAAGCTTTGGAAGCCCTTAGCTCACAATTAGGGGGATGCTGTTGCAGTTTGTTGTCACTTACCCTATGGCCAAGAGGAACAGTAAAGTTAGTAAATGAGGGAGAAATTTTATCCTTCTGTTGCCATTTGTTTTTGTGACCTTAATAAAATTAGTCCATTGTCTGGACTGACTTATAATTCACATCCACACCTGTACTTTTATATGGAAAACATTGATGTTACTGTTAGAAGGGTAAAGGTTAGCATTCACTAGAATGTGCTGTTGTTTGGTCTGGATGGCCAATTCTTGTTTAAGTGATTAATGTCTAAGAGATGAATATCAAAAAGTTTTTCTATTTGATATTAATCACTCTCCTTTCTTGAAGCTCTCTTTCTCCTCAATTTCAAGTCAGTATTTTCTCCTGTCTTTCTAGCTGTTCTTTCTCAGTTTCTTCTGTTTTTTTTTTTTCCCTTGCAATGTTAAATCTATCTTTATCCTTTTTTTCTCACTCTAAAACACCAGTAAGATTTCTCATGTCCTGAACCTTTAACACTGTCTGCGTCAGTAAATTTCAGCCAGTGTTCATCAGATTCACCTGTGGAAATTGTAAAACAACAGAAATTTCTAAACCCACTGAATCAGAATTTCTATATATATATATATATATTTCTATATATATATAATTTCTATATATATATTTCTCTCTATATATAATTTCTCTCTATATATATTTCTACGCATATATAGATATATAAATCTCGTAAATTATTCTAATGTGCCTTGGGGGAGCACCACTGTTTGGATGCTGATGGCTCCCACATCTGTATTTCTAGCCTATACTTCTCTACTGAACTCCAGACAAGTTAGATATTTCTCTCTGAGCCTCTGGCATAAACCTTAAGTTCCTTATGTTCAAACCAGAGTCACTGTTTTCCTCATCAAGAACTAATTTTCCAGAAGCCCTTGTCTCAATTTATGGCCTTTGAGTTTCCCAAGCTAGAAACCCGTGTGTCAACCACATTTTTTTTTTAAAAGATTTTATTTATTTATTTGTCAGAGAGAGAGAGAGAGAGCAAGAGCGAGCACAGGCAGAGTGGCAGGCAGAGTCAGAGGGAGAAGCAGGCTCCCTGCGGAGCAAGGAGCACGATGTGGGACTCCATCCCAGGACGCTGGGATCATGACCTGAGCCGAAGGCAGCTGCTTAACCAACTGAGCCACCCAGGCGTCCCATCAACCACATTTTTTTGAATGACTTTCTACATCTCACTTCTTTCTGTCCTCACTGCCTAACCTCAGTTCAGATCACCTTCCTAACCCCCCTGGTATCCTCATTGAGCTCTCATTTTCCTGTGTGTTCCCCATTCTGTTTGTTTGGGTGATTTTAGGTCATGAAGAAGAGAGTTAGCTAACCTCAGGAAAAAGGAGTTTATTGTAGGGTTAATCCCTAGGTAAGGAAATCTCACCAGTTGTGTACAGTCAAGGAACAGTGTGAGCATCAACTGGTGGAGGGCATTTTGCTAGGATGTATTCCCAGGGGCCGCGGTTCTGGTGCACGGCGACCTTATAAGCTGTAGCCAGCCAGCCTAGAGATGGTGGTCTTGCTTTGGGAGTTAATTTCCAGATCTTACTGTTATGGCTTTGATTGGTGAGAACAAATCTCAGGGACCTTTTTTTTTTTTTTTTTTTAAGATTTTATTTATTTATTTGACAGAGATCACAAGCAGGCAGAGAGGCAGGCAGAGGGAGAGGAGGAAGCAGGCTCCCCGCTGAGCAGAGAGCCTGATGCAGGGCTCTATCCCAGGACCCTGGGATCATGACCCAAGCTGAAGGCAGAGGCTTTAACCTACTGAGCCACCCAGGCACCCCTCCAGGGACTTCCTCTTAAGGGATCACTTATGGCATTCTTCCCTCAGAAGAAGCAATAGAAATGGCGTGTACTGTTGAGATCCTTGGCTCCTTATGCCATCAGGCCTAGGGTTTCTCTTCCTAAGGAATAACATTGGTCATCAAATTCCCTGCTTTTAAAATCCTTCAGTTCCTCCCTTTTAAAAGAAGACATCAAAACTCTCTAGCGTGGCTTACGAATTTCTTTTCTAGTCTCATTCTTCTCCCTTTACACTTCTTTGTTCCAGCCACATTGTACTTCTCACTCTCCCTACACATGCTGTGTTCTTTAAAGCCTGTCCCCTCTGTCCTCATATAGGGATGTCCTTCCTTTTTTTCTTCGCTTACTTGAATTTACCCATCACCCCTGTTAGCCTTTCCTGACTCCTATGGACTGTAAGTTACTCCTTCTTTTGTGTTCTCACTATATTTTGTAGGGGCCTGTTCTAAAGTCCTTATCACATACCATCTTTGTGTATCTCCCCCAGATTTTGAGCTTATCTAGGACAAGGCCATGTCGTCTGTCTATTCAGTCTTCCTTTCCCTCCCATTCATCAAATGTTTATTCATTGTCTCCTTTGTGCCCACATGCCATCATTGTAGAAAACAGGGAAATAATGCAGAGAGCATTTCTTTGCTTTTAGATGTTTCCTTTTTCTTTCTAGGTCGTGATATCATCGGGCTGGCAGAAACTGGTTCTGGAAAAACAGGGGCTTTTGCTTTGCCCATTCTGAATGCGCTGCTGGAGACGCCCCAGCGTTTGTTTGCCTTGGTTCTCACGCCCACTCGAGAGTTGGCCTTTCAGATCTCGGAGCAGTTTGAAGCCCTGGGGTCTTCTATTGGTGTGCAAAGTGGTAAGTGTCTGAGAGGAAAGGAATCAGAGTTTCATTACAAGTTGAGAATGAGTGTAAAAGGAGAATAGAAGAAAGTATTATTAACATGAGTTCATTAACCTTAAGAGCCAATTTGGTATTTTAGCTTTGGGGAAAGTTGTACAGGAAGAGAAATTTAGGTAGAAATCTAGCACTGGCTTCAAAAAGATGTTCGGTGAACTGTGGAAAAAATAAAGGGTCTCTATTCTATATTCTATATTCTTTTTATTTCTGTAGCTGTGATTGTAGGTGGAATTGATTCGATGTCCCAATCTCTGGCTCTGGCGAAAAAACCACACGTAATAATAGGTGAGTAACTAACAGAGGTAGAAGGCACTAGTGATAATGAATTGGAGAAAATCTACAGATGTTGAGTGTAACTTACTTGTGTGGAAAGACTTTGAAGAAAGGACTTTTGTAACTTTAATTTTTTTAATTTCTGAAATTTGGGGGTTGGGGTGGTTGATAACTTTCTTTTTGTCCTTGTTCTTAAACATTGTCTTTCTCCTCAACCTTTCTTGATAGCAACTCCTGGTCGATTGATTGACCACTTGGAAAATACAAAAGGTTTCAACTTAAGAGCTCTCAAGTACTTGGTCATGGACGAAGCAGACCGAATATTGAATATGGATTTTGAGACAGAAGTGAGCATTCAATTTCTTTCCTCCTCTTAGGGCATCTCAGGTGCCCTGTTTCAAAATTTAATTCATTGCACATCTGCTCTATGTGGAGCCCTGTATCATCATCAGTTAATGTAAACATCCCTGCTGCCTTTTCTCATTCTTAGTGCTCCTCTCTATTGTCAGTGCCTCAGTATCCTCCCTAGAATCTAGTTAGATTTTGATTTCAGACGTGAGAAATTTCAACCAGATTTCCTTTCCATTTCGTTTGATTTCTACCTCTTTCATAGACTTTGGGATACCTCTATTTTAGGTCAGCTGTTATCATAGCTGACCCACTCATCACAGCTTAATTAGTTGATGAACACTTATTCTTGACTTTTTTCTTAGATTAACTCAACTCTAATTTAAACTTCTTAGATTAACTAAACTCTAATTTAAACTTCTTTTCTCTCTTTCTATTTCTTTTTAAATAGACCCTGGTATGGTATCAAAAAGTAAATATTCATTAAATTTTAGCTGAATTGAGTTTTTGAGTCGCCGGATCCCACAGTGATACTTTTGGTTTTTTACTCTCTGTCCCCTTCACAGAGAGCATTTGCAAGTATCCATTCTGACTGTTATATTGGTATCCTTTCCTCTTTGTGCCTTAGGTTGACAAGATCCTCAAAGTGATTCCCCGAGATCGGAAAACATTTCTCTTTTCTGCTACCATGACCAAGAAGGTGAAATTTTCTAGGACTTAACATTTTCTTCTTTATTAAGTGATAAATTAGAACAATAGCAATCATAAAAATAGAGCACTTGGGCATCAGTGTACTATTCTGAGTTTTCTTTCTTTAGGTGCAAAAACTTCAGCGAGCAGCGCTGAAGAATCCTGTGAAATGTGCTGTTTCTTCCAAATACCAGACAGTTGAGAAATTACAGCAATATTATCTTTTTATTCCCTCTAAATTCAAGGTAAAGTGTTTACTTTGATCATTCCTGCCTCTCCCTCTCCTTCCTCACCAAAGCAGCTGAAAGTTCGTCCACTTTTGATTAGCTGAGAGCTGTGCTCCTGTTTGTTTTAGCGTGCTTACTGTGCTTATATTTATCACTGATAAAGTCAGATATTCCGGGAATTCATAGCACGCTAAATCACAATAATGATGTCATTCCTTTCCCAGCCCATTCTTGAAGTAGCTTTTCTTTTGTCTGCTGATTATGTGGCTTTTATAGGCAAGGGACCCTAGCTTTGTGCTTTGATGTCGGGACTCTTCCTGGTTGCTGACGACAAGGAGTTGTGCTTGGCTTTAGGCTGCGTGTGAGATTCAGAGTTCACAGACATGATAATGCTGCTTCAGGAATGCAGAACTGGCAATCCAATGCAGATCTGGAAAATTGAGAAGCAACTATATATAGGCTTAGTGTTTTACATAATTTGTATCCCCAGGACTCTAGTCTTTTCTCCCAGGTTCAGTTACTTACATTGTTTTGGGTTTTTAACTTAGGATACCTACCTGGTTTATATTCTAAATGAATTGGCTGGAAACTCCTTTATGATATTCTGCAGCACCTGTAACAATACTCAGAGAACAGCCTTGCTACTCCGAAACCTCGGATTCACTGCCATCCCCCTCCATGGACAGATGAGTCAGGTAAAGACTCTTCGGTGTCATTAGTGGTGAACTGGTGGCATGAGAAAGGTAAACTTTATAGCAGTAGATCTGTACAAAAACAGCATGAAACATTAATGCATCTTTCCAGAATTAATCAGATTTTATGGACTTTAAAGTGTTGCTCTGGATGCCTCCTTCCAGGATAGGAGAGAGGCTCAGACTCAAAGATTCCAATTATTTGTCTGGTGTGGAAGCTCTTGAGTTGATTTATTCAGCTCTAGTGGTAAAAGTGGTTCTTTGGTCTCAAAAGAGTTTTAGTAAATTATTTTTCAACTATCTGTCATGTTAAATCATCCTTGTTTCATGTTAGTATTTTCTAGCCTTAGTATTAAATATTTTTTTTTGTTGCTTCCATGTTTCCTTTTGACCTGTGAAACCCAGTCTGGACTTAGAGGGAAACAGCCTTTTAAAAATTTCTCTTTCTGTTCTTATATTTAGTGTGTCTATTCTAGATTGTAAGATTCCTATTGTTCCAAAATTAAATTTTTTTTCATTTTTTTTTTCACCATCTCAGAGCAAACGCCTAGGATCCCTTAATAAATTTAAGGCCAAGGCTCGTTCTATTCTTCTAGCAACTGATGTTGCAAGCCGAGGTTTGGACATACCACATGTGGATGTAGTTGTTAACTTTGACATTCCTACCCATTCCAAGGTGAGTCCTGTCACTGACCTGACTTCCTAGTCCCAAAGTGTATTTCTTTCATTTTTAAATTGAGGTGTAATTGACATATAATATTACTTTCAGTTGTATAACCTAATAATATGATATTTGCATATATCATGAGATGATTGCCACAGATCTCATTAACATCTGTCACCATACATGGTTATGAGTTTCTTTCCCCCCTTGGGATGAGAACTTTTCAACTGTACTCTCCTAGCAGCATTCAGATGTGTGATATAGTATTATTAGCTATAGTTGCCCAGCTGAACGTTACGGCCCCATGACTGACTTATTTTGTAACTGGAAGTTTGTGCATTTTGACCCCCTTCACCCAGTTTATCCATAGTCCCATTATTTCCACCTTTGGCAGCTACGAATTCTGTCCTCTGTATCATGAGCTCAGTTTGTTTTTGTTTTTTAATTTTTAGATTACACATATAAGTTAGCTCATATGGTATTTATCTTTCTTGGACTTATTTCACTTAGCATAATGTCCTTAAAGTCCATGTCTGTTGTTGCAGATGGGAAGATTTAATTCTTTTTTATGGCTGAATAATATTCCATTGTATCCAAATTGTATTTCTTTCTTTTTTTTTTTTTAAGAGTTTTTATTTATTTATTTGAGATTGAGTTGAATGGGGGGAGGATCAGAGGGAGAGGGAGAGACAGACTCCCCACTGAGCAGGGAGCCTGGCATAGGGCTCAATCTTAGAACTCCAGGACTATGACCTGAGCCGAAGGCAGATACTTAACCAACTAGGCTATCCAGGCACCCCCAAAGTGTAATTTTTAAAAAGATTTTATTTATTTACTTATTTATCAAAGAGAGAGAGAGAACATAAGCAGGGGAGTGGTAGGCAGAGGGAGAAGCAGGCTCCCCGCTGAGCTGGCATTTGGACCCCAGGCTCTATCCCAGGACCCTGGGATCATGAGCTGAGCTGAAGGCAGGCACTTAACTAAGCTACCCAGGCATCCCCCAGAGTGTATTTCTATTTTTTTTTTTAATTTTATTAATTTATTTGACAGAGAAAGACAGTAAGAGAGGGAACACAAGCATGGGAAGTGGGAGAGGGAGAAGCAGGCTCCCCACTGGGCAGGGAGCCTGACTCAGGACTCGATCCCCAGGATCATGACCTGAGCCGGAGGCAGACGCCCAACGACTGAGCCACCCAGGCATCCCGCAGAGAATATTTCTTAATGGGATGTTTTCTCATTAGTTACAGCATCATTTTTAAAATTTATTTTGTTCGCAGTTAAAGGGAAGGCTCTTGATTTATTCATTCTCATTATCTTGCATGTGCCTGAAGATGTGATATTAATAAATGTGAAAGAAGGTAGCCAAAGAGAAGTACTGGGTGCTCATAGCCCACAGGGGAGGTGCAACATATGCTGATCTTTGTCAGTCCCATTTCTTCAAAATGGTCAGCTTGTAGTTTTTTGTGTGTCTCAGGGTTTCTCATCTTTGGCACCATTAACGTTTTAGGCCAGCAGATTCTTTGCTGTGGGGCTGTCCTTTGCATTGTAGGATGCTTAGCTGCATTTCAGTTCTACACACAGGTGACATTGTGACAACCAGATATGTTTACTGACATTTCCAAATATTCCCTGGGGAGGACAGAATTGTCTCCAGATTAACTCCCACAAAGTAATCTTTTGGCTTTGTGTGTAACTGCTGTCTCATTTGATTTTGAAAATGGCTCTGAGCTTGGGCATGCATTCTATCCTGTTTTATAGAGAGAAACAAATTCAGGGAGACTCTGTGACTTGCAGACAGTGGTGTAGCTGGTAGGTGGTAAGACCAGAACCATGATCCAGGTCTGCCTCTGTATCCAGTGCTGTTTTCCTCTAGACCATGTAAATATACTTTAGATTCGTCTTTCTGTAAAACAAAAGAAAAAAGAGTCAATGTAGTGCTGCAAGGAGAAGAAAAAGAGAGGAAGTAGGGGTGCTGGGTAGCTCAGTCAGTAAAGTATCTGCCTTCGGGTTGGTTTATGATCCTGGAGTTGTGGGGTCAAGCCCCATGTCTGGCTCCCTGCTCAGCGGGGAGCCTGCTTCTCCCTCCTCCTTCTCATGGCTTGCTCTTGCTCTTTCTCCCTCTATCATTCTCTCTCAAATAAACAAATAAAATATTTTTAAAAAAAGAAAAAAAGAAGTAGTAGATATATCTAAATCTATTGCCCAATCCATTTTTCCATGTTTCAGCATGAGTATTTTCTTTCAGAGGTTTGCAGTAAAACCTTATGTTCATTATTTTTTGTTTATGTTTTATGTAACTCAAATTTACACTTTTTGTTTCAGGATTATATCCATCGAGTAGGTCGAACTGCTCGAGCTGGGCGTTCCGGAAAGGCTATTACCTTTGTCACACAGTAAGTGAATTGATTTCCGGGGGAGAACAATGGAGAGAAAAGAGTAGAGCTTTTTCAGTGGACTGACCTGGCGCCTGACTTTGCCATTTACTCTAATTGTCACTTAAACCTCCCTCATACTGTTTTCATCATTTATAAAATGGAAATAATAATACCTACCTAGCAGGGTTTTAATGAAGGTTGGTGATACACAAATAAAAGAACTGGTGCGGTGTTTGGCATACAGAAGCATGCAGACAAACCCCTGCTGTTTCTTTCAGCTGCTGAAACTGGAGCACAGTGACCTTTCCTTCAACTCAAAGTATTAGAATAATTATTTTGGTCTTGTTTCTAAAAGGAACAAATTTTTATGTAACCAGGGTTTTTCTAGGAGTAAATAATACGTTGGACATTTTCTAGTGGACTGTGTACAGAAGGTGGCATCTAATTAGTATTCTGAAGAGGAATAATGGATTCGGTAGTGTTTAAAACTGGCTTCTGGTGCATCATATCACATAATGTATGCTTTTGGAATGGGCAGACATTTGCATTGTCAGCCAACCAAAGCCATGCCCATTTTCTTTCCTTAGGTATGATGTGGAACTCTTCCAGCGTATAGAACACTTAATTGGGAAGAAACTGCCTGTCTTTCCAACACAGGATGATGAGGTTATGATGCTGACAGAACGTGTGAATGAAGCCCAGAGATTTGCCCGCATGGTATGCAACTTATTTTCTCACCAACTTAAATGCTGACACTGTGAGCTGTGTTCTAGGTGCTGTTGTATGAATCCTCAAAATCACAGGAACTCAGTATTATTTTATTCCAAATTTAAGATGAGCATACTAAAATACAGGGATGGTAGGTAATTTGAATTGGGGTTTGGACTCAGTCTGACCACAGTGACCACATGCTCAGCCTCTCTTTGTGTTTCACATGTGACAAGAAAACCTTTGGATATGCGGTCAGAAGACTCAGCTGTGAATTGGACATTGTGGGTTTGGATAGTGCATCTAACCTCTCAGAATCAGTTCCTTGCCCAAAAAACTGGCAATAATAATTTTCTTGATACTGTACAAGGGCTTTTTTGGTGCTAGATAAGCTAACGTGACCTGCATAGTAACTAACTAAGTAGTGGCAATAAGGGTGGGGATGGATGGGAAGATTCTAAAGGAGACTTTAGCAAGTGCTGTCTGCTCGCTAGAGTTGTCGTTTGAGGGATGAGGCAGCTGTGCCCCTGGGGTGCTTTCTGAGTAGTCCATGTGTGGACTTGTTTTTGTTTTTCTGCTCACATGGAATTCTTTGGTATTTTCGCTTATAACAGTATTATATATACATTGAAAAAATTTCAGAAAATACAGGAAAGATTAAAATAGTAAATTGAAACATACAAGCTACCCTGCATAGAGAACATTTGGCTATTTTCCCTTTTTTAGCCATACTTAGATTTTTTTTTTAATATTATTTATTTATTTATTTGACAGAGATCACAAGTAGGCAGAGAGGCAGGCAGAGGGGGGGGGGGAGGCAGGCTCCCTGCGGAGCAGAGAGCCCGATGCGGGGCTCGATCCCAGATCCCTGAGATCATGACCTGAGCTGAAGGCAGTGGCTTAAGCCACTGAGCCACCCAGGCGCCCCAGCCATACTTAGATTTTTATCTGATTGTATAGGATTAACATTTTTCTATTTTAACAAATGGGGAGCCATGGGATCACTTCTTCATGGCTAGAGAAAATTCCATTATGAATATATAACATGACTTGTATTGGTGCATATATGTTTATGCTTTTTCACATGTTTTGTATTTTAAGTGGTATGATGTTGGACATCCTAATATGTATAGCTTTGTATACTTGTTTCTTTTGAAAAAGTTCCTAGAAGTAGAATTAATTGTTGGGCTGAATTAATTGTTGGGCATTCATCGAGAATGCCAGATTTCCCGCCCCTTCCCCCTGAAAAGCTATAGCTGTTTAAACTGTCAGAGACAAAGTATGTGGATGTTCCCACATGTTGACCAGTATAAGGTACTACCTCTTAAATCTTTGATGGCCTCCTATTGAAAATAATAGCTTATTGTTTTAATTTTCATGTGAACATTTTTATGTATTAGGATTTTGGTCTTAGCCTTTGCGAATGTGAGGTGTTAGGGAGTTACTTAGTGTTTGATTTTAGGGAGGGGAGACAAGATGTGTTACCCTCAGTAACAGTAACTTTCACTCCCATCCTTTCTCTTTTCTTGCAGGAGTTAAGGGAGCACGGAGAGAAGAAGAAACGCTCACGGGAGGATGCTGGGGACAACGATGACACAGAAGGTGCTATGGGTGTCAGGAACAAGGTGGCTGGAGGAAAAATGAAGAAACGGAAAGGCCGTTAATTCTCTTGTGAAGACTCAGTTTCAGCCTTCTGTTCCATAAAAGGGGATTGTAGAAGAGAATGAAACCTCCTTGGTCAGAGTTCCTTAGATCGGAATCTGTCAGAATGATGTCCAGAACCTCCTCTAACTCAGTTCTCGTTCCCCTTCTATAGAGCTCCATGACTGCAGACTGGCTTTTCCAGTGCTGAGGTCAGCTTTGGGTCCTTGGTCATGACCTGAGTAGGCTGTGCTCTTCTGTCACTTCACACAGACCTTTTGCTTTTTTAGCTACAGGTCAAGGACTAGGTTGATGAAGCGCTGGACCTGTTGTTATAAAGGGAAGACGCTCCTATGTCTGTAAAATGGTGATCCTTTAGCAGTCTCAGCTTGTGCTTCATTAAACCTAATGTGGAATAATAAATTTAAATATTATTTTTAAAAGATTCAGTACTCCTTGAAGTCTTTTATAAGCTGAGGAACTTTAGAGATTTAAGTAAGCTCTTACTAATAAGTAAGAAACTGGCAGTGGCAATTATGTGGCAGATTCATTGCTCATC
Organism: Mustela nigripes; assembly: GCF_022355385.1. Lineage (NCBI taxonomy): Eukaryota > Metazoa > Chordata > Mammalia > Carnivora > Mustelidae > Mustela > Mustela nigripes. The sequence goes on from NC_081562.1 coordinate 55,957,053, forward strand.
CTTAATTAAGATAAATATTTATGATTAAAAAAAAATCTACAAATGAACAAGATGATGGATGGCTTTGAAAGGAAAGTCTTGATTGTGTTTTTCTTGGTGATGAACCAAAGTTCATAAGTAAGACGGCAGAGTCTGTTAGATCACTGAATAGATTCACTTCCCTGACTTCTTGGATTAAACACTTGGATAGGAAGACTGGTTTCTTATATAATAGACTCTTATTCCCAGGTAATTAGAGTAAAATCAAGAAGCATCAGAAATACAGGGTAATTCCAAAACCCAATTTCACCCCCTTGTCATCGAGGCTCACTGGCTAATACCCTTTCTTTTGTCTCCATCTGCTGGGTGATGAAATTCAGGAGAAGTAAAGCTGGACCATCAGCTCCTAGAGAGAAAATAGACTGTGGCTCTGTAGGGACTGGGTGGGACAGGGGAGAGTTGATGGAATTTAGAAACAACTATGGGCTTCATGGTCATGAACAGTGTTTTGCTCTTTTAACTCAGAAGATGCCTAATCATTTTTGTCAAATGTAACAAGTTTATTAGAAGAGGATGTGTCTAGAGTGGCAGAACCAGGGTGAAGAGTTTCCAGTGATTTAAGATTGAGAATGAGTTTTCGCAGAAGAGAAACTTTCCTTATGTATCTTAATGAGAAGTATAAGTTCCAGGCGCCTGGGTGGCTCAGTGGGTTAAGTCTCTGCCTTCGGCTCAGGTCATGATCCCAGGGTCCTGGGATCGAGTCCTGCATTGGGCTCTCTGCTTGGCGGGGAGCCTGCCTCCCCCCCCCGCCTGCCACTCTGCCTACTTTTGATCTCTCTCTGTCAAATAAATAAATAAATTATTAAAAAAAAAAAAGAAAAGAAAAGTACAAGTTCCAATGATTGTATTTCTTAGAGTCATGAGAAGTGAAAAGTAGACGTCAGTAAAATTCTCTGTGGTAGTCAGATGTGGGACCGTTGATTGCAGGAAGATCTTTATAAACACAGGTGGTAGGGTACATTCTGCCACAAATGCATCCAAGAGGAATGCCTGTGGATAAGAAGGCATTTATAATTACTTGAAATCTAAACACATGGCTATTCTGTTGTTTAGTTTGCTTCACATTTCATTGTTCCTCATTATGGTGCATTTGAGTGAAGATTAAGTTAGAGAAGTTAGGATTCAATAAGAAAGAAGGAAAGCAGAAAAAGAATAGGAGAAAGGGTGAGTGGGTCCATACTTGTGACTGAGTTGTGTTTACCACTGGAGGCTGATTCTTCCTGAATGTATTTTCCTGATGGGACTCTCCAGGGGGGCTTAGGATGATAACAGCTCTCTCTCTGTGAGCCTTTGGGTAAGAGTAAATGGATGGTTGCCATTTCAGTTCATTGGGGGACTTCAGAAGCAAGCTGGTATTGAATTGGGGGATGGGTTGTGGGTAAGGAAGAGAGATTTGAATTATCCTAAAGGAGTGTGAAGTTTCTAAGTAGGTAGGGGTCTTTCATATAGGATCTGTAGATGCCTGAAGTGTATGCATATTTCTGGGGAGACCAAAAGGGTTAAGAACTACTGCTCTAAAGCTAACTGTTATGCTTTGCTAGGATGGGACAATAGGACACTCAGTGAAGAAATGTGAATGAGGGGCGCCTGGGTGGCTCAGTGGGTTAAGCCGCTGCCTTCGGCTCAGGTCATGATCTCAGGGTCCTGCGATCGAGTCCCACATCGGGCTCTCTGCTCAGCAGGGAGCCTGCTTCCCTCTCTCTCTCTCTGCCTGCCTCTCCATCTACTTGTGATCTCTCTCTGTCAAATAAATAAATAAAAATCTTTAAAATTAAAAAAAAAAAAAAGAAATGTGAATGATTTGTTTTTAGGCATATTAGGAGATCCAGACCATAAGCCGGGGTCCCATACGAGGTGAGTAAAGATGTTACTGCAAAGGACAGGAGGCATAGAAATAAATAAATGTGATCTGTTAGTGAATACGGACAGAGCTGTGGGTTTATACCACTAATTGGATCTGTTCTTCTACCCATATCCTCTGAGGCAAGGTTACGAGGTCTTGCTGCTAAAACCCTAATCAAGGTGTGTGTTAGTTTCTTAGGGCTGCCATAACAAGGTACTACACACTGGGGGGCTTAAAAACAAATTTATTGGCTCATGGTTCTGGAAGCTTCTTAGAAGTCTGAGATGAAGAGGTCAGCAGGGCCTTGTGCCATCTGGAACCTGTAGAGAAGACTCCTTCCTTGCCTCCTTCCCAGCTTCTGGTCATTGCCAGACATCCTTGATGTTCCTTGGCTTGTGGCTGCATAACTAATCTCTGCCTTCATCTTTACATAACCTTCCTCATGTGTCCATGTCTTCATGTGACCTTCCTCTGAGGATACCAGTCATTGAGCTCAGGGTGCATCCTAATCCAGTATGACCTCATCTTAACTAATTGTATCTGTGAAGACCCTATTTCCAGAAAGGTCATATTCAGGAGTTCCAGGTGGACGTGAAATTTGGAGGGAGAGTATTCAATCCAATACGGACCCATCTTTCTGGACTGCTATGTTTGGGGTTTAAGACTATATGGTGAAATAGAATTTGATGACAAAGAAAGTGGAGAAAAGGCAGAAGGTAGGTCTTCAGAAATGGTTAAGGTGGGTGGAAGCATAAAAGTTTAAAATGAGGGGCACCTGGCTGACCCAGTTGTTAGAGTACGTGACTCCTGATCTGGGGGTTGTAAGTTCAAACCCCATGTTGGGTGTAGAGATTACTTAAAAATTAAATCTTAGAAAAAAGTTTAAGATGATACTCTCTTAAATGAAATATAAATTATCTTTGCAGTCAAGGTACCAAAGGTTCTAGTTTCAGGAGTAGGGGGGGTGTTTCTAGCATTTCTTCTGTTTCCTTCTTGGTGTAATTCCTTAGTTCTGCTTTCCTGATTTAAGAAACAGAGCATTGGGGGCACTTGGGTGGCTCAGTTGGTAGAGTGTCCGACTTGATTTTGGCTCGGGTCATGATCTCATGAGTTCTCATGAGATTGAGCCCTGTGTTGGGCTCCGTGCTGGGGTGTGGACCCTGCTTAAGAGTCTCTCTCTCTCCCTCTGCCCTCCCATCACCCCCTCATCTCTCTCTCTCTCTCTCAAAAAAAGAAAGAAACAGGGTTTCAAAATAACCAACCACCCTCACCCTCTCCTCCAGTTGCAAATAATTTCTACACCTAACTTGTATGACTTCATAAAGAAAGTAACTTACAATAGTCATGTAATGCTGGCCCAGATTTCCCTTTTATTTCTCATCTGAATCATGAAGCCACTTTATATAGTATTTGTTGTATCATGGCTTCATAATACTAGCTAGTCGCTTTTTATTTTCTCTGTCTAGAGCCGAAGTGAGATGAGGAAACTATCTCTGCTTTTTGAAGGGGTCCAAGGATCCCATTGATAGGGTTTTAGTTGGGCTGGCTATTCCAGACTTAAAGCAGGCCCAGAATTCTACGCACTCTGGAACTTAAAGGTACTCTGAGGGGACTCTAGTAGTTGCCAGGAGGGGTCTAGACTCAACCTAGCTTACGATGATTCTTCTTTAATTTTTTTGAATATTTTATTGATTTACTTGAGAGTGCACAGAGGGAGGGGGACAGGAGAGGGAGAAGCAGATTCCCCGCTGAGCAGGGAGCCTAATGCAGGGTTTGATCCCAGGACTCAAGATCATGACCTGAGTTGGAGGCAGACATTTAACCAACTGAGCCACCCAGGCACCCTGATTATTCTTTCTTAGTCCCTTAATATCCTAAAACTTGGCTGGCTTTATAAAAACATCTGGCTTACAGCCAAAGTGTTTTCCAGGTAGCTTCCTACCTACAGATAATCAAAAACCTAAATTGGGGCGTCTCGGTGGCTCAGTCAGTTAAGCATCACCTTTGGCTCAGATCATGATTCCAGAGTCCTGGGATCAAGCTCCACATCCAGCTCCCTGCTCACAGGGAGCCTGTTTCTCCCTCTCCATATGCCTGCCACTCCCCTTGGTTGTACTCTCATTCTCTCTTTCTGTCAAATAAATAAAATCTTAAAAAAAAAAAAAAATCTTAATCAGAGACTCTCCACCCCAGCTCCCTCAAAGCCTGGGAAAGGAGACCAGAAAGAACCACAGGCTCTGGCATTGGTGGCAGAAAATGAAGGCATCCAAGTTATCAAAAGCAGGTAACAAAGTAATGTCAAGAAAGTATGTTCTGGGGCGCCTGGATGGCTCAGTGAATTAAAGCCTCTGCCTTCAGCTCAGGTCATGATCCCAGGGTCCTGGGATCGAGCCCCACGTTGGGATCTCTGCTCTGCAGGGAGCCTGCTTCCTCCTCCTCTCTCTCTCTCTGCCTGCCTCTCTGCCTACTTGTGATCTCTGTCTGTCAAATAAATAAATAAAATCCTAAAAAAAAAAAAAAATAGAAAATATGTTCCAAGAACTTGAACACAAAATTAGAGAATATACAAGAAGTTCTAATTCACATAGTTCCTAAGGTGAAATCTTGCCTCAGGGCAGATAAGTCAGGGTATGAGTCATCTCTCTTCAGTTGGAATGACAAGAGACCAAAACCTTGGCACTAGAGGTTCAAGGGTTATCCGCACCCACATTCCTTTTCATGCCTCACCTGTCCCAGGTATGCACTAAAACTCCAGCTAAAAATAACTACAGAAACTCAATCTCTGGGAAAGAGCCCTGAACAGTCTAACCCTAAAGTGAGAAGCTGGTTTGTGCCAAATGGAACAGAGACAGGAAGAAAATGGGCTCATGTGGGACTGCGTAGTCTCTAGGACATGGGCCCTGATGTCTGTTTTTATTCTTGGAAGTTTTTTTTTGTTTTAAAGATTTTTATTTATTTGACAGAGAGATGCAGTGAGAGAGGGAACACAAGCAGAGGGAGTGGCAGAAAGAAGGACAAACAGGCTTCCCACAGAGTGGGGAGCCCGATGTGGGGCTTCATCCCAGGACCCCTGAGCCTGAGCCGAAGGCAGACACTTACCGACTGAACCACCTAGGGGCCCCAATTATTCTTCGAAATTTTAATCTGCTCCCAGCCCTACCTCCACCTGATACCTTCGTTAACCTGCAGATGCCATGTAGGGGCTGGTAGAAACTGGAAGGATGGGGGAATGCAACAGAGTGTGGGCAAAATGTTAGTCAAGAGACCTGTTGACTTGCTGTGTGACCTTGTGGGAGTTACCGAACCTTGATTTCTCTCATTTGCTAGTATGGAAATAAGAGCATCTATCCCATCTGTCTCCCAGAGTCTTAGGCCTAGTTTTTGTGTTTTATGTTTTTTAAATTCTGTGGTCTCCTTCCTTTCCAGTATCTGCTATGTCCCAGCTACTGTGCCCGGTACCAGGAAGACAATTCTGAAAAAAAGTCAGGTGTTCCCTTTGCTGAACTTGGCCTTCGGTGAATGCAGTCTTAGCACTGTACTGTGATTATGCTTGCCTGGAGGGCAGATACTGTGGCTTATTCATGGATGCAATTTTAACATCTTGTAGTGCCCAGTACACAGTGAATGTTCAATATCTGTCATTTTCTGGAACATACTATATGTTGGCAACTTTATATGTGTTGTCTCTAGTTCCTTGAACAATCCTGAAAGGTAGATGTTATTGTTCTCATTATAAGCTGTGGAGCCAGATGGTCAAATCTGCTCCTTATTAGCTCTGGGACCTTTGGCAAGTTATTCAGCCTTTTTTTGTTTCAGTATTATCAGAAGAAACGCAGATAGCAATATACCTACCTTACAAGGTTGTGAGGTGTAAGTGAGGTAGACTGGCTCCTCATATGATTAGTGTGTATTAGCCATTATGTTACTATTACTGTAGATGGCTAAGTAGTGTGCCCAGGTCATACAGCAGGTAGGGGGTCAAGCAATATTTGGTTTCGAGGCTCTACCCTTGATATTACATATACTGTGTGTGTATGTCTATAACTTGATATTCTCACTCAGTAAGTGCTTATTGAATGAATGATTGAACCATAATATGTTATGTATTTAATCTTTTGGAAAAATTTCTTCTACCAGCAGATCAGTACTACCTAAATGAGCTTTCAGACTCCACAACCTATTTGCAAATTGGGAACAGCCTGGTGGGAGAATATGAAATTTTCATTTCCACCAGTAGATGGCAGAAGGAAGAAAAAATACTTGTGACGGGGCAAGAGTTCTCATCCTGAACAGAATGATTAATAATGAGACACAGGGTCTGATTACAAGGGCTCTTGGTGTCATGTCTGGCCCACAGTGACTAAGAGGTGGGAACCAGTGTGGGTATGAGAACTCACCATAGGTATTTGAAGGGTGGCAACTTTTGAGAAGATCTAGGCTGACCCACAGGATGGGTCCTGGGAGACTCAAGTACACAGAAGTTCAGATGTAGTAGGAAGAAAAAGTTGTCTTCTGCTCTTCTCTGTGCTCTACAGCCTTAGTCCACATTCCCTCCTTTTCATCTTAAAAGCAGCTTTGTTCTTTTCAAGACTGCCCTTCCCTCCTAGGGTTTTGATGAAGTCCCTTGCCCTCTCTTTATGCCCCGCCCCCCACAAGCCTGTAACCTATGGGTACTGTTATTCTCCCCCTGCCTACCCCAGTACATGTTGTTTGTGTTTAGAAACTAAATTCTCTGAGCCATTAATACCTTTTGTTATCTCCGTCTCTCTTACTGCCTATCCATCTGCAGAGCTTTGTTGGCCTCCCTCTGTCAAGCCAGCATGGTGCTGGTTAGTGGCAAGCCACTCATTCATCCGTTCTGTCCTCTTTCAGCTCCAAGTGATGGGGATGTGTCCCTCTGGTTCCATAAGAGCAGTAGAACACTCAGGCATAGTGGTCAGAGACACTGGGTTAACTGCCCTCCCTGATGTCTGTGCTGGCTCTTCTCCAGGCATTCCTTTGAGGGAGTAGTCTGCTGGTGATTCCTGCTCAGTACCTGACATCTTAGAAACTTGAACCCACCCTATTCAACCCCGTGCCAACTTAAGACCAACATGCTTGTTGTGTTTTCTGGGTGGGTCAAGAGAGCGGGGAGCACCAGAAGATTTCTCATTTGACATACTCTGTTGGCACATTCATAATGGTTTGTTTGTGATTCTTTATAATAAGGCTGTGGAGAGCCCACTGTGTGCGGGGTACTTGCTAGGGGCTTGGCATATGTTATTTCATTTATTGGAAGTAATGACTCACTTCTTGAGGAAACCTAGAAAAGCTTGTTTATGGTATATTAAAAGCACAACCTGATCATTCCTCATTGTGCATCCTCTGTATTTCATACGTGCATCCAAGGGTGTTCTGGAGCTTTTGCAGGGAAGGCTTATGCAAACAAAATGAAGTGGAGGTTCCGTAACACCATATTTAATCTCTGGCCTCTGTTTCTGTTTCATTGATTTGGGGGGGAGTCAAAGAGCTGGGGGTGAGGGGGAAGTGAGAAAGATGACCCTCTTCACTGTAATTTTGTGTTTTCACCAAATCCCTAGAAAATGAGTAACATTTGGACTCTGCCATAATACTTCTGTGTGCGTCCTCACACAAAATCAGAACCTGAGGGTTGAGAGGATCTTGGCGATCAACCAGATTGTTCATTTTTCCTTTGAGTCAAAGAAAGTATATGTGTGTTTATAAGTTTGGGTATGTTTTATATGTGTGCTCCTGAAGTTATAGCTACTTAGACACTAAATAGACTCCTGTTTTTCACAAAAGTTCTAGAGGAATTTTGTTTATAATAGTTGCCTAAGGGGAAAGAAAATGCTTGCTTTTAAGGACTAACATCTGAAGACTGGAGTCTCCTTTTGGAGAAGAGTGGTGGAAAAATGCTGGGCACAAAAACGTGTTTTAGAAAATACTGATCAGCCAAACCCATTTTCCTAATAAATACCAGTATTGTCCCTAACCAGGTTCTAGGTGCTGTCTCAGGAGGAGTGTGGGTAAGTCACATTTCATGCCTCACCTGAAGGGCATCTTTGTCCAGGTGAACTCCAATTACATGTGATCACCAAGGGAGGCCTACGGGGAGGCCGAAGTCGACATGAGGATGAGGGTCAGGCTGAGAAGTTCATGTGAGAATGGAGAAGAGCAACATACCTCTCTGTTGACCCCCTGGGTAGGGTGCAGGTACAGAGAGGAAAGCAGCGAGAGAAGCAGGTCATGTGAGATTTATAACCTGTACATAAACCGCAGAGTTTTATGGTACTTAGTGATACACTCATTTCCTGCCCCTTCTCCTCCACTCTTCACACTCCCTGGGTGGTTCTCTTGTGGGTCAGTGACCTGTGGCTGGGCTCCCTTCTCTCCCCGTGGCCTAGAGGACTGGTTTTCATGGGGGGACATGCATCCGGGGGGGTGCATGATGGTTTTTGGGGTGTGGGAAGAAGTAACTTGAATTTTTATTTAGACTTTTAAACTCATCCTTTCTTGATTGCTATTTTTGTGTGTCTTAGAATGTACATAAAGTATGGGAATAATTTATAAATATATACAAATATTGAAGTTTGTTAAAATGTTAAATAGGGGTACACTATCAAGATTTGAGAATAAAGCTCTAAGGAATTATTCTGACAACAGTCCTTTAAAATAAATATTTCATGTTTCATTCTGAAATTAATTTTTTAAAAAGATTTTATTTACTTATTTGATAGAGAAAGAGATCACAAGTAGGCAGAGAGGCAGGCAGAGAGAGAGAGAGAAAGAGGGAAGCAGGCTCCCCACTGAACAGAGAGCCCAGTGTGGGGCTCGGTCCCGGGATCCTGAGATCATGACCTGAGCCAAAAGTAGAGGTTTAACCCACTGAGCCACCCAGGTGCCCTTGAAATTAATTTTTAAACAAAACTCGGATACATCCGTATATATAGATAGATAGTTGTATTTTTTTTAAACTTTTTTAAAGCAGTTTTAGGTCCACAGCAAAATTGAGAGGAAGGTACAGAGATCTCCCAAATATCTCCTCTCACACACATGCACAGCAGAGAGTACATTGTTATGTACTACATAACAATCTGTTGTTATCTACACCCCCAGCAGAGAGTACATTGGTTACAATCCATGACTTTACGGTGACACATCACAGTCACTCAAAGTCCGTAGTTTACCCCAGGGTTCATACTTGGGGTTGTGCATTCTGTGCATTGAACAAATGTATCTACCACTATCGTATCATACAGAATATTTTCACTGCCCTGTAAACCCTGTGCTTTCTGCCTATTCATCCCTTCTTGTACCCCCAAACCCTGGCAACCACTGATATTTTTACCGTCTCCATAGTTTTGCCTTTTCCAGAATGTCATATAGTTGAAATCATATAGTAGTTAGCCTTTTCGGACTAGGTTATTTCACTTAGTAATATACATTTCAGTTTCCTTCATTCCTTCTCAAGGCTTGATAGCTCTTTTCTTTTTAGCCTTTAAAGTTGCTATAAACATCCTTGTGCAGGTTTTGCCCCCAATCCTTTTTTTTTTTTTTTTAAGATTTTATTTATTTAGGAGCGCCTGGGTGGCTCCGTGGGTTAAGCCTCTGCATTCGACTCAGGTCATGATCTCAGGGTTCTGGGATTGAGCCCCACATCAGGCTCTCTGCTCAGCGGAGAGCCTGCTTCCCCTTTTCTCTCTGCCTGCCTCTCTGCCTCCTTGTGATCTCTGTCAAATAAATAAACAAAATCTTAAAAAAAAGATTTTATTTATTTATTTGAGAGTTAGAGAGAGCATGAGAGGAGAGAAGGTCAGAGGAAGAAGCAGACTCCCCATGGAGCTGGGAACCCAATGTGGAACTCGATCTCAGGACTCCAGGATCATGACCTGAGCCAAAGGCAGTCACTTAACGAACTGAGCCACCCAGGTGCCAATCTTTTTTAATGTGATAGAATACTCATAACCTTTACCATCTTAACCATTTTAAAGTATAGAGTTATATGGTATTCAATATACTCATATCATTGTACCACCACCGCCGTTCCTCCCTGTAACTCTTTCCATCTTGTAAAACTAAAAGTCTCCACCCATTAAATTCCCATTCTCACCAATCCTCAGTTGCTGGCAATGACCACTGTACTTTCTGTCTTTATGATTTTGACTACTCTTAGTAGCTTACGTTAGTGGAATCATACAGTACTATTTGTGACTGGCATATTACACTTGGTATAATATCCTCAAGTTATATACATATTCTGGATTATTGCAGAATTTCCTTCCCACTTAGAGCAGGATAGTCTTCTCTTGTATGTGTAGACCACACTTAGCTCATCCATTCCTCTGTCAGTGGGCACTTGGGTTGTTTCCATGTTTTAGCTCTTGTGAACATCGGTGTTAATATCTCTTCAGTACCCTGCTTTCAGTTCTTCTGGGTATATAGGCAGAAGTGGAGTTGCTGGATAGTTCTGTTTTCAACTTTATGAGAAAGCACCACATTATTTTCCATAGTGGCTGTGCCATTTTACATTCCCACTGACAATGTATAGGTATTCAATTTCTCTACATCCTTGGCAACACCTGTGGTTTCTTTTGTTTTAATCGTGGTCATCCTGATGGGGTGAGGTGGAACCTCACTGTAGTTTTGATTTGCATTTCCCTAATGATTAGTGATGTTGAGCATCTTTGTGTATCTTTTTTTGAAAAATGTGTGTTTAAGTCCTTTGCCCATTTCTGAATTGGGTTTTTGTGAGTTTTTTTTTTTTTGCTTTTATTTTTAAATTTAATTTAATTTAATTTTTCAAGGTTGAGTTTTATGAGTTCCCTGTGTATTCTGGATATTAATTCCTTATCACATATATAATTTGCAAGTATTTTCTCCCATTCTGTGGGTTGCCCTTTTCATCTGCTGAGTGTCTTTTGATATGTAAATTTTTACAATTTTCATGGAGTCCAATTTGTCTATTTTTTTCTTTTGTTACCTATGCTTTTGGTGTCATACCCAAGAAATCATTTCCAAATCCAATGTCATGAAGCTTTTGGAATGTTTTCTTCTAAGAGTTTTATTGTTTTAGGTCTTGCATTTAGGTCCTTGATTCATTTTGAGTTAATTTTTGTATGTGTTAAGTAAAGGGTCCAACTTCATTCTTTCACATGTGAATATCTGATTTTCCCAGTAATATTTGTTGAAAAGACTGTCCTTTCCCCACTGAATGGTTTGGCACCCTTGTCAAAGACAAGGTATATGACCATATGACCATATATATGAGGATTTATTTCTGGGCTCTTTATTCTGTTCCATTGGTCTATATGTATATCTTTATGTCAATACCACACTGTATTTTTATTATTGTTAATTATTCATTTGAGAAAGATACAGAGACAGAGACAGAGCACAAGCAAGGGGAGAGGCAGAAGGAAAAGGAGAAGCAGAATCCCGCTGAGCTGGGAGCCCAACATGGGGCTCGATTCCAGGACTTGAAGACCATGACCTGAGCCGAAGGCAGACATTTAACCATCTTAGCCATCCAAGCACCCCATGACCCTATATTGATTACTGTAGCTTGTTCTAAGATTTGAAATCAGAAAGTGTAAATCTTCCAGTTTTGTTCTTTTTTAAGGTTGTTTTGGCTATTCAGGGTCCTTTGAGAGTCTGTATGAATTTTAGGATAGGTTTTTCCATTAAAAAAATTGGGATTTTGATAAGGGATTGCATTGAATCTATGGATGACTTCGGGTGGTTTTGACATTTTAGCAATTTTTAAGTGTTCTAATCCATGGAACGTGGGATGTGTTTCCATTTATATATGTCTTATTTAATTTCTTTCAGTAATGTTTTATAGTTTTCATTGTATATGTCTTTACCTTCTTGGTTGTTTCCTAAGAATTTTATTCTTATTTAAAAAAAATCTTTTTGATGCTATTATAAATGGAACTATTTTGTAATTTCCTTTTCAGATATTTCATTGATAGCATATAGAAATGCAACTGATTTTTGTGTGTTGACTTTGTATCCTGCTACTTTGCTGAATTCATGTACCCTAATAGTTTTTTTGGTGGAATCTTTAGGGTTTTCTTTTTTAACATAGAAGATCATATTATCTGGAAATAGAGATAATTTTACTCCTTTTTTCCCTATTTGGATGCCTTTTATTTCTTTTTCTTTATTTTCTTTATTTCTTTTTCTTGCTTTTTTCTTTTTTTTTTTTTTTAAGATTTTATTTATTTATTTGACAGAGAGATCACAAGTAGGCAGAGAGGCAGGCAGAGAGAGGAAGGAAAGCAGGCTCCCTGCTGAGCAGAGAGCCCGATGTGGGGCTTGATCCCAGGACCCTGAGATCATGACCTGGGCTGAAGGCAGAGGCTTTAACCCACTGAGCCACCCAGGCGCCCCTCTTTTTCTTGCTTTCTTTACTTGCTTCTTTTTCTTGTAGTACTATGTTGAATAGAAGTGGTGAAAGTGGGCATCCTTGTGGCTGATCTTAGAGGAAAAGTTTTCAGGCTTTCATCATTGAATATGAGGTTTGTTCTGGGTTTTTCATATATGGCTTTTATTAGGTTGAGACAGTTTCCTTCTATTCCTAGATTATCGAATGTTTTTAATTATGAAAGGGTGTGGAATTTTGTCAAATATTTTTTCTGCATTGACAGCATCATGTGTTTTTATCCATTCTGCCAATCTGTCTTTTTTACTGGAGGGTTTAAGCCATTTACATTTAAAGTAATTACTGATAAGAAAAGACCTTCTTGGGGTGCCTGAGTGGCTCAGAGGGCTAAGCATCTGCCTTCAGCTCAGGTCATGATCTCAGGGTCCTGGGATCTAGCCCCACATTGGGCTCTCTGCTGAGCAGGAAGCCTGCTTCACCCACCCACCCCACCACCTGCTGCTCAGCCTACTTGTGATCTCTCTCTTTCTCTGTCAAATGAATAAATAAAATCTTTCCAAAAAAAAAAAAAAAAAAAAGAAGAAGAAAGAAAGAAAGGACCTTCTTCTGTCATTGTGCTATTTGTTTTTCTGTATGTCTTGTGGCTTTTTAATCCCTCATTTCCGTAATTACGTGGTCTTTTATTTTTATGTTTAGCTGGTTTTTTTTTTTTTTGGTAGTGAAATATTTACATTCCTTTCTCATTTCCTTTTTTTTCTTAAATATTTTTATTTATTTATTTTTGTGCACGCATGTGCACACATGCAAAAGAGAGAGAGAGAGAGAATTAACATGAGCAGGGGGGAGCAGCAGAAGGAGAGGGAGAAGCAGGCTGCCTGATGAGCAGGGAGCCCAATGTGGGACTCTGGGATCATTACCTGAGCTGAAGACAGACACTCAACCTACTGAGCCACCCAGGCACCCCTCATTTCCTTTTATGCATATTCTGTAGCTATTTTCTTTGTGGTTACCATGGGGATTGCATTTAACATCTTACAATTATAATACTCTAATTTGAAACTATTCCATTTTAACTTCAATAACATATAAAAACTCTGCTTCCTTTATAGCTCTGTCCCCACTCCTTTGGTTGATGTCACAAAATTAGAACTTTATAAATTTTGTACCCCAAAACATAAACTAATAATTCTCTTAAATACATTGGACTCTTAAATTAGGTAAGAAAGAAATTCTGGAGTTACAAACCAAGGATACAGCAATTTTAGCTTTCATACTAACAATTTTTTTCTTTAAAGGTAGTAGTCTCTCAGATACATAGGAAAAAGAAGTGGAGTTACAAACCGTTGTTACAGTAATGCTAGCTTTTATAATTGCCCATGTATTTGCCCATATATATATATATATATATATATATATATATATATATTGTGTGTGTGTGTGTGTTTTCATATGTTTTTATCTTTTTTTTTTTTTTTTTTTTTGTTTTTTTCTTTTTTTCTTTTTTTTTACATTGCAGGAATCGCTCCCTTTTTTTTTTTTTTTTTTTTTTTAAGATTTTATTTATTTGTTTGACAAAGAGAGAGCACAGGCAGAGGGAGTGGGAGAGGGAGAAGCAGACTTCTGTAGGGAAGTACGGAGCCTGATGTGGGGCTCAATCCCAGGACCCTGGTATCAGGCCCTGAGCCAGAGGCAGCCACTCAATCAACTGAGCCACTCAGGCAACCCTACCTTGCAGGAATCTCTTGAGCATTTCTTATAGGACAGGTATAGTGATTGCCTAGCTTTTGTTTATCTGGGAACATTTTAATTTCTCCCCCAGTTTTGAAGGATAGTTCTATCACATAGAGGATTCATGGTTGACAGTTCTTTTTCTCTTTCTCCTCTCCTCTCTCTTTTCCTCCTCCTCTTCTCCTCTCCTCTTCTTAGCCAAGAGAGTTTTAGTTCTCTCTTCCCAATCTATATACCCTTTATATCCTTTTCTCATCTAATTTTATTATCAAGAATTTCCAGTATGATCTTGAAAAGGTGTGGTGAGAGGAGACAGCCTTGCCTTGTTCTTGATCTTAGTGGAAAAGCTTTGAGTTTCTCACCATTAAGTATAATGTTAGCTGTAGAACTTTTGGGGGGTATATATTCCCTTTTATGGTGAGGAAGTTCCCTGTATTCTTAGTTTGCTGAGAGTTTTTATCATAAATGGGTGTTGGATTTTATTAAATACTTTTTCTGTTGTATGTTCATGTGATTTTTCTTCTTTAGACTGTTGATGTGATGGATTACATTAATTGATTTTCAAATATTAAGCCAGCCTTGCACAACTGGAATAAATACTACTTTGTCATTGTATAGAATCCCCCCCCTTTTTTTTGTTACATTGTTATATTTGGTTTGTGAATGTTTTGTTGAGAATTTTTGCTTTATGTTCATGGGAGATATTTGTCTATAGTTTTCTTGTAATGTCTATGTCTGGTTTTGGTAATAGGGTAAGTCTGGTCCTAGGATGAATTAAGGAAATATTCCCTCTTCTATCCTCTGAAAGAGATTCCAGAGTTTTGGTATAATTTTTCCTTAAATGTTTGATTGACTTTATCAGAAAACTCATCAGGGTCTGGTGCTTTCTGTTTTGGAAGTTTATTAATTACTGATTAATTTCTTTAATAGATATAGGTCTATGCAGATAGTCTGTTTCTTTACAGTACTTGGATACTCTCCTCTCCCTCCCCCCTTCTCCGTCTTCTTTTTTCAGTCTCCTTGCTTTTCAGGTTTGGAAGTTTGTACTGAGATATCCTCAAGATCAAATATTCTTTCCTCAGCCATATCCAGTCTATAGATAAGCCCATACAAGGCATTCTTCATTTTTATTATAATGTTTTTCATTTTTGTTTGATTTGCATTTGATTTTTGTTCTTTGGTAGGATTTACACCTCTCTGCCTAAATTGCCCATCTCTTCTTACGTGCTATTTTATCCACCAGAGTCTTGAATATATTAATCATGGTTGATTAATTTCCAGTCTGATAATTTCAACATTCTTTCCATGTTTGGTTTTAATGCTTGTCCATGTGCTCAAATTGTGTTTTTTTTTTGCCTTATGTCTTGTAATTTTTTCTTGATATCTGGACATGATGTACTGAATAAAAGGAAGTGCTATAAATGGACCTTTAGTAATGTGGTAGGGTGTGGTGGGACGAGAAGTTTTCTGTAACTCTGTGATTAGGTTTTAGTCCTTTAGTGAGCCTATGTCTCTGGACTGCAAACTTCAAGGTGTGTCTCAGTTTTTTGTCTCAGTTTTTTCCCTCCCCCTTAGGTAAGACAGGATGGCTAGAGTGGGCTGAAGTTGGGTATTTCCCTTCTACATGGAAGGCTAGTGTTAGCTAGATTTGAGCCTCTCCTTTCTCTCAAGTCTGATAATACCTAGCAGATTAGGCTCTGTTTAACTAGTTTCTCTTGAAGATAGGCCTTATTAAGAAGAACTGCATGCTCTGATATATTTCAGATGGTTCCCTTTTTCTTCCCTCTGTTGGAAGCAGGGGGGTATTTTTCTCTTATTTTCATTGTGAAAACCTGCTTGAACTCCTAGAGGTAAATCTCACAAATTGTGGGGCTCCCTTCTGACTGGGCCCCCTGGAGTTTTTAACTCTCAAGAGTTGTCCACACTGAACCTCCAGCCATTCATCAATTACAGTTCAGGTTTTTCTACCCTGGTACTCATTCCCACTGTGGTTTGTTTTTTGAGTCTCTCCTCTGGAAAACCATGACTTCCTGTATTCACCTATAACTCTCCAATCTTGGGAGTAGCAGTTTGACATGTATCCTTACCTCTCTTATAGATCCTAGAAAAGTTGTTGGTTTTTGAGTGTGTTTACCTTTAACCTGTTGTTAGGATGCAGTGGTAACTTCCAAGCTCCTTACATGTTGAAGTAGAAATGGGAAAACATAAACTCACTCTTATGTTTTTAGATTCATGGGTTGTTAGAACTCAGTGTAACCTCCAAATTCTAGTTTCAAACCAGAGATTTCTCTGAAGTTCCCTAGGAGTTCACAGAAGGTGTGTGAGCTATTTTCGCTATTTCCAGAGCCCAAGAAAGTCTTTTATTTATCCAAAATAAGACTGCATAGGCCAACTTAAAGGTCAAGTGCTTTGTGTTGATTAGAAATATTAAGTAGTTGGAGTGGTCCTCTCATACTGATCAAGAAATGTAGCTATTTATGGGAATGGAGTTGACATTTGCTGCTTTGTTCCCAGCATTGTAACTCTCCCTCTATCTTGAGGGAGTTCCTCAGAAAGATGAAGTGGGACACACCATTCCTACATCCTGATTCCTGGACAGCGCTGAGTTTAAAACTGAACAAGTGAGGCCCTCCTTCAGGCCCTGCTTCTCAGGTGTTCCCACACTTCGAAGTTTGTTTCTTAAAATTTTCGAAGTCCCCCTTCCTCTTGTGTCTTTCTATTTCTATTGTGTTTCTTTTATTTTTATTTTTAAAAAGATTTTATTTATTTGACACAAAGAGAGAGATCACAAATAGGCAGAGAGGCAGGCAGAGAGAGGGAGAAGCAGGCTCTCCACTGAGGAGAGAGCCCGACGCAGGGCTCTATTCCAGGACCCTGAGATCATGACCTGAGCCGAAGACAGAGACTCAACCCACTGAGCCACCCAGGCGCTCCTGTGTTTCTTTTAAATAGCATATACTTGGGGTTTTTTCCCCCAGTGTGAAAATTTCTGTTTTATTATTGTAGGCTAGCTCATTTATTTTTAAGGTAACTTTTGATATGTTTAGGTTTATCCTAACATTTTGGTTATTCCTACTTGTCCTTTCTCTTGTTTGTTTCTCTGTTCCTCTTCTCCTGACCTCTTTTGGACAACTGGAATATTTTTAAATTTGCCATTGACTATTTAGCTAAATATCACCTTTTATTTTTAGTGGTTTTATTCCACAGAGTTTTAATTTTGCACAACCCACCTTTAAATAACATTATTATTGTTCTCAAACAATGTATAACTCTTGTGATGCTATAATTTTGCTTACTAAACTCCCATTCTTTGAGCCCTGGTTGTCATGCTGTATGTTGTACAATGCCATTATTGTGTTGCTTAAACAGCCAGTGGTTTTTATTTTTTTTTAAAGATTTTAATTATTTATTTGATAGGCAGGGATCACAGGCAGGTAGAGAGGCAGGCAGAGAGAGAGGGCCATAGGGAAGAAGGCTCCCTGACAAGTAGAGAGCCTGATGCGGGGCTCGATTCCAGGACCCTGGGATCATGACCCGAGTCGAAGGCAGAGGCTTTAACCTACTGAGCCACCCAGGTGTCCCCAGCCAGTGGTTTTTAAAAAACATACAGATGTTTTTTATATTTAGCTTTGTATTTATGGTCTCTGGGGCTCGTATCAACCATGCAAATCTACACTTCAATCTGTATCATTTCCCTTCTTGTAAAGCAGGTTTTATGAACATAAATTCCCCCAGCTTTGTCTGAAAATGTCTTTTGTTTACCTTCATGTTTGAAATATATGTAGATTTCTAGGTTGACAAGTTTCTTTTCTTTTAATTTAGCTCTTTAAGGGAGATTTTCTATTATCTTTTGACTTCCACTGTTTCTGATAAGAAGTCAGGCATAATTCATAATAGTTCTTTTTAATTTGGGTGCTTTTAAGATTTTATTTTTATCTTTAGTTTTTATCACTTTAACTATGATATGTCTATGTGTGGTTTTCTTTGTATTTATCCTGCTTGGGGTTCATTGAGCTGCTGTGGTTTGTGGATTGATTTCCTTAATCAATTTTAGAAAATTTGTGTCCTTTAGCTCTTCAAATAATCTGTCTCATTCTGTCTTTCTTTTTTTCCTGAGACTTCAAATACAAATATGCTGGGCCATTTGATATCATCTCAGCATCTTAGTTGCTCTGTCTGCCCCCCACCCCATTTTTCATCTCTGTTTTAGTTTGAATAATTTCTATTGATCTATCTTTAAGTTTACTGATTATGTCCTCTGCTGTGCGCATAATTCTGCGAAGACCATCAAATGACTGCTTCATTTCTGATATCATATTTTTCTATTTTTAGCAAATTCTCCCTTCTTCTCTTTTTTCTTTTCTTTTCTTCATTTTCCCCTTTCTTTCTTCCATCCCTGGCTCCCTTCCTTCCTTTCCTCCCTCCCTCTCTATTCCTCTTTCTTTCTTTCTTTCTTTCTTTCTTTCTTTCTCTTTTTACTAAAATTCCTGAATTGTTTAGACATAGGGTTTACTTTTTCCACTAGTTCCTTTGTCATATTTATCAAAGATATTTTAAAGTCCCTGTCTGATAATTGCAAAATTTAGACCTACTCTGTGCCTGCTTTTATTGACTATTTCCCCTCTTGATACTGGATCACATTTTCTTCCTTCTTTATATGCTTCATTATTTTAGAAATTGAAGTAATATTTATCCTTGACAAAGGACGTACTCTATAGGAGACTGAAATTTAAAATAGCTCTGGGTGGTGCACCTGGAGGATTCAGTTGGTTAAGCAGTCAGTCAATTCTTGATTTCAGCTCAGGTCATGATCTCAGGGTCCTGGCATCAAGCCCCATGTGAGGCTTACCACTCACTGGGGCATCTGCTTGAGGGCTCTATCTCTCCCTGTCCCCCCATGCCCCACTTGCTCTTTCTCTGTCTCTAAAATAAATCTTTAAAGAAAAAGTGGATCTGGGACTTTTCCTGTTTAGTTTGATTTAGGTCACCATTGGCTTCAAATTTTTTTTAATAATTTTTTTAAGGTTTTATTTACTCATTTAACAGAGAGGGAGAGTACAAGCAGAGAGAACAGCAGGCAGAGTGGGAGGGAGAAGCAAGCTCTCTGCTGAGCCAGGAGCTGGGTGTGGGACTTGATCCCAGGACCCTGGGATCACAACCTGAGCTGAAGGCAGCCACTTAATGAACTGAGCCACCCAGGCATCCCAGCTTCAAATGTTTTGAGATCAGGATGAGGACTTTTCCTTTAGCAGAGCTTGGGATCTGACATTAGTAGGACCACAGAGATCTCTTTATGCTTTATATCCAGCCACCAGCTTCACAGACCATGGAAATCTCTCTCTGTTTTTAGCACAGTTGCTTGGTTTGTGTTTCTGGGAAGTTCTCTTTGCTTTCCTGTCACGTTACTGGCTTCATGCACCTTTGGAAACTTTTTTTGCCTTTTGCCTTGCTGCTCTGTCCCCAGTCTTTGGAGGACCCCTAAAGCACTCTCCCTGAAGAGGAGTCCTCAGAGGGATTCCTTTCAGCTCTCTTCTCTTGGTTGTAGCTGTGCACTTAGAGAAGACCTGCATATTAGTGGCGATCTCTCTCAACTCTCCTGCCCTGTCTCCAGCATTGAGTTACTAGCCCTGCATATTTGGTGAAGGCCAGGGGAAAACATGGGTGGGTGGGTGCAGACTTGCACTATAGCTTGCCACACGCAGCCAGTAGAAGTTCATTGAAAGTTCAGCTGCTCTTCTTTTTTTTTTTTTTTTTTTTTTAAAGATTTTATTTATTTATTTGACAGAGAGAAATTACAAGTACACTCAGAGGCAGGCAGAGAGAGAGAGAGAAGGAAACAGGCTCCCTGCTGAGCAGAGAGCCCGATGCGGGACTCAATCCCAGGACCCTGAGATCATGACCTGAGCCGAAGGCAGCGGCTTAACCCACTGAGCCACCCAGGCGCCCCTCAGCTGTTCTTCTTATTCCCATCTTTTATAAATGTTTTATCCTTCAACATGGAAGCCCTTTATAACACTGCAGTTTAGTTCATTTAAGTTTCTTTGTGTCCTCATATCTCTGATGGGCTTTTTTTGAAGCTTTGATTTTGTAGATTAACCCCCTTATTCTCATTGTTAGGGTGTGAGTCTTATGATTCTCCACAACTCCATACATGTTTTAAAAATAATTTTAATTTTGAAACAATTTCAAGTTCATAGAAAAGTGGCAGGTATAGCAAGGAACCTTTTCCACCCTAAATCACTGAGAGAAAATTGTTGATACAATGCGTCATCATCCCTCAGTACTTCAGTTTATATTTTGTACAAAGGAGAATATTCTCCTACTTAACATAAATGCAACCATCAAAATCAGGAAGTTAACAGTGACACATTATTACAATCCAGACTTCAGATCCATTCAAAACTGCAGGCCATTTATTTTGTAGCACATTCCTTAATTTGGAATCTAATGTGTTCCTACGATTAGATTTGGGCTATGCACTTTTAACTGAATATGATAGAAGTGATGTTGTGTTCTTTACATGGCAGCTTATGAGATGGCTCCTGGTTTTGATTTTCTCATTACTGATATGGTCACTTTGATAATTTGATTATGGTGGTATCTGTGAGGCTTCTTTACTATGCAGTTACTTTTTTTTTCTTTTGTGATTAGTAACTTTTATGGAGAGGTGGTTTGTAGGAATATAAATACCCTCTCCTCATGAAGCTTTCAGTTTATTTCTTTATATCAGTAGGGACTTACGGCTTCCTGTTTTATTGTTTATGTTGATGCTTAAATTAGCCCAGACCTGGCCAGAGGAGAGCCCCCATTTCAGCTGGCTTTTGTGTCCTTTTGATATACCCCCATAATTCTTTAAGCGTGTCTTTATTTCTGGCACCACAAGGCATTCCAGGAAGTTTCTGTGCTTTCCTTCCACAGTTTGGAAAGAATCATTTCTTCAAGAGAACCTTGTTCCTTTTAGTAAATAACGACATTTTTTAAAGTTTTTTTTTTTTTTAAGATTTTATTTATTTATTTGATGCAGAGAGAGAGATCACAAGTAGGCAGAGAGGCAGGCAGAGAGAGAGGAGGAAGCAGGCTCCTCTCCGAGCAGAGAGCCCAATGTGGGGCTCAGTCCCAGGACCCTGAGATTATGACCTGAGCCAAAGGCAGAGGCTCAACCCACTGAGCCACCCAGGTGCCCCTATAATGGCATTTAGAAACCAACATCTGGGCTCTATGTGTGGTCAGTGCTACTGGGATGTCACACTCCTAGGCCCTCTCAGTGGACAGAGTTAGAAAATACATGTGTTTGTGTACATTTATCTCTATTTCTATGTCTATCTATATTGAAAAATGTGAGTTCATACCAATATTTCCAATTCCAATCTAACAGCACAGGTTTTATTCTAGTTTTCTTCCTTTCCTTTTTTCTAATTTCCTTCTCTAATAGTGATTACACTTATTGGCCTTCATATTAATTCCTTTTTTGATCAATCTTTCTGTATATAACCAATATCCCATAACTGCTACTAACCCCACTCCAGAGTAGATGACTTCATCACTCCATTTGGATGCTCAAACACTGTTCCAGATTGCCCCCCTGCTTGGACATCTTATTTACTACCCTGCTTGGTTTTGGACTTCTCAACCTCGACTGCCTTCAGGTGTGGATGCCTTCCCTACCTTGCTCAGGTTCCAGTATCCTACTCCAGGCTACCTCTCTGTGAGGACATCACCCTGCTTAGACTCTGATACATTGTGCCAGCCTATGTCATAGCATACACATACTCCTCATCTGCTTGGGGCCCCATATCTCATGTTGGTTCCTCTTCACACATATACCCTCTTTATACTACTCTGGCTCAGACACATCACACTGTGACATCCCTCTGTGGGGACACTGTTCATCTCCTCAGGCTCCAATTCTTCATGATGGACCATCTTGCCTTTTACCCTCTCTGGCCTCCTATGAATATTTTCCTCACCTTTCAGTTTCCAACTTGCTATTTGGGCAATTATCATGCAAGGACATTCTTCTAATCCTGCTTGGGCTTTAAAACCCAATATCTTGGGTCAGTCATACCCTTCTCATCCAAAATGAGATTTAAAACCAATCCCATGCCCTGTTCCAGATACCCCTCCCCACATCCTCCTCGCCTCCCATCCTATCTCACCCTTACTCTTTCTGGTCTGGGAATCATTCAGAGTTGGTTTTATTTGTTTGTTATATTTTGTTTTGTTATGTATTTGTTTTTAAGATTTATTTATTTTAGAAAGAGAGTCGGGGGGGGGAGGGGCAGAGGGAGAGAGAATCTCAAGCAGACTCCATGTCCACTGTGCAGCCCAGCTTGGTGCTTGATCTCATGATCTTGAAATCGTGACCTGAGCCAAAATCAAGAGTGGGACACTTAGCCAACTGAGCCACTGAGGCACTCCAGTGTTGTTGCTTTTTTTTTTTTAATTAAAAAATGTTTAATGGTTTATTGAAACATTTATGTAGCAAAAAAAAACCTGTTTTAATTGTACAGTTTGATAAGTTTCCACAAATTTATGCAGCCATTACCTAATCCAGTTTTAGAATACTTCCTTCATCCCCAAATTTTCCTCATGCCCATTTGCTTTCTGTCCTTATTGTTTTGCTCTTTCTTCTGCTTCTTTTTTTAAAGAGAAAAAAAATTATAAACTCACATTGTTATTTTCAACTCAGTTTGTCCTGTAGGCAGCATTTTCTTTTGCCACACCTAGTAAATCCAAGACAGGTTTGGTTTGTGTTGAACCTGAACCTGGGAGCGCCACCGCATTAAATGGTGCTTGACTATCACACTTCCCTTCATGGTTACCTAAGTCAGTACTAACAATACTCATTTATGTACTCCTTGAGCTCACTGTAGATTCAACTTAGAGTGGCTTGCTTGCTTTCCTTTTCGTCCCTGATTTTAGAAAAATACTAAGACCTAAAATGAGGATCTCTTCTGCAAGTTAGAAGCCAAAATAAATGCAGTGATGCCACATGAAGGTTTTCTAATTTAACTTTATCAGATGACAAAATGCATAAAGTACTGTACAAAGCACAGCAATAAACCAAGTCCGTAGTTAGAAGCGATGCAGTGGGAACACGGAGGCCAGGGAAACCCAGGAAATGTATGACACAGAAGCTTGTCTGACCTCACCTGACAGTGGAGAAGAGGTTAATAGGGAGAACAGCTGCAGTTCACTTCTGCACCATGGAAGCGAAAATTTCTGATGAAAGTCCCTTCTTTTCATCCTTCCTTTTTTGAATGAGGAAACAGCAAGTGAAGAATTCATATGATTTGCCTTAAGCCTCTAGCTAGGTGGAACAGGACACAGTCTCGTCTGACCCGGGCAGCAGACTGCTTGCTGCCTGTGGTGCAGGCTCAACGCAGGGGAGACTTGGAGGAATAGGGAAGGCTAAGGCATATCTTGCTCAAACTCAAGGGCAGGGCAGATCTGACTTCAGTGACGTGCCTTTGCTAGGTGTGTGAGGGCTGTGTCACGCTGGGTGCTTAAGCTCTACACTCTGCTGTACTTTTCCTTACTGTGAAAGGGGGGGTCATTGTGATAACATCACCCTCACACAGTTGTCATGAGGATTAAGAACTAATTCAGTACTAGTAGAAGACACTCAGTATATGTTAACCCTGATGATGATGATGACTTCTGTTTCTGGGTCCTGAGAGGTTTCTAAGCACACCTTCTTGGCATCTGCTCTTTGGACCACTCAACCCTGAAGGTCGATGTTCATGATTAGAACCACATCCCTCCTCCCATGTTTTCCACCAGCCCACATCATTCTTCCACGTTTCTGTGCTGCTTCCGTGATTCAAAATAAATGAAAGCAGAGGCAGGGCAAACTCTGAAGATCTAACTGATGAACAAGTATTTAGATGAGCAGCATATTAGATGATGAGAGAGGGATCAGTTTTTGCCTTTAAGGAACTTTCAGTCTTAATTGAAGAGTTAAAATTGAGAAGTGCACAATTAAAAGATGATTCAAAATTAAACGGAGTGCTGATTATATGGCATAAGTAATTAAAGAATAAATCAATAGAAAATTAATTCTTAAGATGTAATAACAAAATAACAGCAGTTAATATTTCTGAGCCCATGCTATGTATCAGATGCTTTAAGTGCTTTATGTACATGATTTAATTTAATTTAATTTGCCCAGAAGTTCTCTAACATAGCTATTATTAATATTGTCCCTTCCCAGAAGAGGAAGCTAAAGCTCAGACAAGTAGCTGCTTAAGGTTTTACATAGCTGGTAACCAAATAAGGGGGATACAAATAATACAGAATAAATGAGTTTAGAGGAGGCAGACAATGTCCGCCCAAGTAGATGTTTGTCATTAATTCTGGTCTTTTTTCAGAGTTCCCCTCTAGCTGAAACAACCATGTCAATCCTCAGAAAGACTAACTGACAACTAACTCACCCAACCTTCCATGTCTATCCATTGCTCTTTGGAGAAAGGATAAAGAAAAGTCCACTTAACAAGGCTTGGCATGTCTCCACTAATCTCTCCAGCAACTCTTTTACTTGTCTTCCCTCCCCCATGGCATTTTTAGTCCCTAAGCTTCTGCCTGCCACAGGCCCTTTGCACATGCTATTTTCATCTGCCTGCTCTCCTCTTCTGTCTACTTCACCTATGTAACTTCTACCCATCCTTCAGATCTCAGCTCAAGCATTTCCTTCTTCAGGGAAGCCTTGCCTGACATCACTGACTAGGCCAAGTCTTCCTACTGGAAACTATGATTGCATGCTGCATCTCTATTTTGTAACCCTTGTCATAGTATTATATTTGTCTGGTTATTTGGTATCTATCTCTCTCACTATATTATAAGCACAATGAGAGGTGAGACTGAATCCATGTTTATTCATCATTAAGCACCAAACAATGTGCCTAGCACATAATGGCACTCAGTCAATATTAGTAGAATGGATTGAAGACTAAGTTAAGAAGGTTCCACAGAGGATCTAGGACATGGAGGGGCCTAAAATAGAAAAGAGATGGAGGGGCACCTGGGTGGCTCAGTGGATTAAGCCGCTGCCTTCGGCTCAGGTCACGATCTCAGTGTCCTGGGATCGAGCCCCGCATCGGGCTCTCTGCTCAGCGGGGAGCCTGCTTCTCTCTCTCTCTCTCTGCCTGACTCTCCGCCTACTTGTGATTTCTCTCTCTGTCAAATAAATAATAAATAAAATCTTTAAAAAAAAAAAAAAGAAAAAAAGAAAAGAAAAGAGATGGAGAGGTGAAGGGGAAACATTTAAGGTAGAGGAATTAGTGGGACAACTAGTAAGTAATCTTGCATTAATGAGCTGAAAACAAAGAAGACCTGAAAATGGCAGTCCATAGACCCAAGTCAATGCCTATTGGCTTGGTCAGCCTCTCCCACATTTTTGGAGTTACATTTATTGCTAAAAGCATATCCATATATATAAAACTACTCACTAAATTATGCCTTTACTCAGGATTGCACACATTCTTCTCTCCCTGCCACTTCTGAAATGTCTGGACCTCAACCAAATATAGAGGTTGGTTTTAGAAACCAGAATGTTCTAGTTCTTCATCTTTCCCACTTCTCAGCTGGTCTTGGCAATTGCTGCATGCATGGTGAAGCAGTTTCTGCACATGTCATATTTATGTATAGAGGAAACAGAAGGATAAGCAGTGTTCTTCAGTGGGTAGAATCATGTCTCCCAAAAAGATGTGTTTTTTAAAAAAGATTTTATTTATTATTTGAGAGAGAGAGAGAGAGGAGCACACAGAGGGAGAATGAGAGTTTGAAGCAGACTGCCTGTTGAGCAGGGAGCCTAATGCAGGGCTTGGTCCCAGGACCCTGAGATCATGACCTGAGCAAAAGGCAGATGCTTAGCTGACTGAGCCACTCAGGTGCCCCACCCCACAAAAGATGTTTCTGATTCTAATCCCCTGTACATGTGAATGTGACCTTATTTGAAAATAGGGTCTTTGCAGCAGTAATCATTGATGAGATCACACTGGATAAGGGTAGGCCTTAATCCAATCACTGGTGTCTGTGAGAAGAGAGAAATTTGGGCACAGAGACAGAAGACACACAAGGGAAGGGCCATGTGATATTGGAGTATGAATCTAGGAGAAAATGAACACCAAGGATTGTAGGCAACCCCCAGAAGGTAACAAGAGGCAAGGAAGAAACATCCCTTAGAGCCTTCAGAGAGAACACAGCCCTGCTGACACCCTGATTTAGAACTTCTAACCTCCAGAACTGGGAAAGAATAAATTTCTGTTGTTTTGAACCATCCAAGTTTGTGGAACTTTCTTATGTCACTCCTAGGAAACTAAGCCAATTATCTCTGGACCCAAAGCAGTTCTCAAAGCTCAGAAAAACAATTAGGACACAAATAAGGAAGCCCGGAGTCTACCAAGTTTTGGTAGACCAGAGCAAGCAAAAGCTAAGTTCAGTGCTTAGTAGAACTCAAGAAATGACAGATACTCTTGACATTGGAGTCTACATTTATTGTCTGGAGCATTGCTATGTATAGACAACCTTTCATCTTGATTGCATAAGAAATATTCAAGGGTTTAGGGGGTGGTTTAGGCTGAAATTATAGCTAGCTTGATAAAGCATGTAAATAGAACAGTGGTGACAAAGCCATATGAAATCACCAAGGTGAATCAGAACTTTCTGTGATCTGTCTTTAGACTCTACGATTGCTTGCTACCAGGCAGGGTAAGTTGGGCATCTAAATCCATGCTTACTTCTGTGTGTGACTGTCAGAGACAGAGCCCTGCTATGGAGAACTTACCAAGAAAATGCCTCATTCTCTTTCCCATATGAAGTATTATTAGTTTGCCTTCCTTTCATACATAGGTACTATGTCAGTTATCACTTTATGGCCTCTTAGCTTTAAATGCACCCTTCAGTACCTGCTCTGTGATGATAGGCTGGACTCCAGGCATTTCTTGAACATGCTGAGAATGATGTTAAGTTGTCTCAGTAGAGGGCAAAGGAGGGAACTTGAAGAGGAACTGGTAGGCTTTTCTTCGTAGTTCTGGTGCATTGTGGTTTTCCTTTCTTGCTCTTGCAGAACAAGTAGTCAGTGGTGTGGCACTTTAGGACAATGGTGCTCCGTCCTCGCTGTTTGCTCAGAACATGCAGTCTCTTGGAGACAATGCAGGCCCAGTGACCACCTTCTTGTGGCCCTTTCTATGTGGCTCTGCATGCTCCTGGCCTGCAGTGGTGCCCTTACTCCCTCTGTCCACCCTCCCACAAGCCTCAGCTTGCATGTATCCTGAGGAGTTGCTTCCTGCCTGCCCAGCAATTGTGAACCAGCTCTGGCCTGGGCAACACAGAGGAACTTCCTCTCCAACCAGCAGCACTAAACACATCTTCTCCAGTGAAATTTGAAGCCCAGCCTCAGGATGCGGCCTCCGCTTCAGGCTTGTCTCTCCTTGGATATTCTCCCTCAGCCCTAAAGCATCCTTTACAGTTCTCTTTCATCTGACAATTATGCTCCTATCACAGTCTTATAATCCTTACATTAAACTTTCCCTATTAGAATTACTATGTGGTTTCTGCCTCCTGACTGGACCCAGACTGACCTAAGTACATCCCCACTTTGACAGGGAGCTGAAATGCACAACCTTCTCTCTCTCTCTCTCTCTCTTTTTTTTTTTTAATATTTTATTTATTTATTTCACAGAGAGAGAGAGAGCGCGATCACAAGTAGGCAGAGAGGCAGGCAGAGAGTGGAGAGGAAGCAGGCTCCCCGCTGGGCAGAGAGCCCAATGTGGGGCTCCATCTCAGGACCTTGGGATCATGACCTGAGCCGAAGGCAGAGGCTTAACCCACTGAGACACCCAGGCGCCCCCAAAGCCTTCTCTTTTTGTAGAGACGTTCTTTTTCTCCTGACATCTTGCTGGATTTCCCAGATCCGGATGCCTGTCATGCATAAATTGCAAATTCAGTTATGGTATTGAAGGGATCTACATGCCTGGCCCTCATCCTACTCCCCTTACTGGGCAGTTACGTCAGCTACATTGCCTTCACCGGCTTATTTTAGCTTTCAAAGGTTATTCATGTAGTTACGGAATAATTAGAAGAGAAGCTCTGCGTGGCAGTGAAAGTCTTCCCTGTAGCCAACTAAGTCAAGCCACACTTCTGCTTTCTGAAAAAGACTAGCCTCAAGTTTATGGTACAAGTAATATAAAAGAAGGTGTTGAATGCTGGAGTGGTTTCAATCAGAAGAAAATATATTGCCTAAGTCCTAGGATGGTTATGAGAAGTCAATGAGATATTCTAGGTAAAATGCTAAGCTTAGTATTGGCACTATGTACACATAGTGCCTCAACCAAATATAGAGGTTGTGTACATAGTGTACATAGTGAGTACTCTTTTTCATTCATTCAATCATTCATTCAACTCATATTTAGGAAGCAGTTACATATTGTGCAGGTGCTATTATTAGCATGGGGAATGAGGATGAATGCGATTTCACTTCCTGTCCTCCAAGAGTGGCCAGTCCAGTCTCTTGTTTAGTATACACCAAGGTATAAGCAATAATCCCCTTCTTCATCCTCTCCCCAAAATATGGACTTTCAAGTAAGTGGAATATAAATCATGATTTAGTTATAAAATGTGCAACACGGAGACAAGTTCCATTCATTGAGGGAGTTTTCTGCTAATAGTTTGATGTGAGCATTGATAAACCCGGATTATTGTTAGAACATACTCTTTTTCAGTAATTAACTCTATTTAATCACATGTGTTATAGATGTTATATACAGAATGTTACCACTTAATAGGCTATGTGATGAACATCATGAACAGTACTTAATTAAACCCTTAAAACTATCTTATAAACTGGGGGGAGGAGTCAAGATGGCGGAGAAGTAGCAAGCTGAGACTGCTTCAGCTAGCCGGAGATCAGCTAGAGA
>NC_081562.1:55990961-56066546 GCF_022355385.1 Mustela nigripes
AAAAAAAAAAAAAAAAAAAAAAAAAAAAAAAAAAAAAAAAAACTATCTTATAAACTAAGCATTATTATCACCATTTTATAAATGATGAAGGTGTGGCTCAGAAAGTTTGAGAAATTTTCCATAAGTCACTCAGAATACAAGTATAGGGCCAGGATTCTAACAACTTCATCTGACTCAAAAGCCCCATGTTTATATCAAAAATATAATATTGCTTTCTTTTGTTAATTTTCAGCTTGGTTGTGCTAAGGACTAACTGTCATTCCCTTACTCCTTCTCCACCACCCAAATTCATTATACCATCTTGTACTTGCCAGTTTGCTTGACTGTCTTTGCCATTAGGCTAAGACTTCCTTGGGGGTAGACACAATCTCCTGTTCACTACTGTATCCCCATTCTGGTTATCTATTCCTGCTTAACAAAACCACACTGAAGATTAGTGGATCAAAATAACAAATCACATTTCAGTGCATTGATGCAGCTTAGCTACAAGGTTTCTTCTTGGGGTGTCTCATAAAGTTGCAGTCAGGTGGTGGTTCAGGCTGGTGTTATCTGAGGTTCAACCAAGTTGGCCATCTATCTTTCTTTCTTTCTTTCTTTCTTTATTCCTGTCTTCCTGTCTTTCTTTCTGGCTGTACTTATTTATTTTGAGAGAGAGAGAGAAATGGAGCATTAGTGGGATAGGGGGAGGGGAAGAGGGAGAGAGAAGCTCAAGCAGACTCTACGCCGAGTGCAGAGTCCAATGTTGGGCTCCATCTCACAACCATGAGATCATGACCTGAGTCAATTCAAGAGTTGGGTGCTTAGCCAACTGTGTGATCGAGGCGCCCTCCAGATTGTTTCTTTATCACATATCTATTGCATGGCCTTTGACAGCTAAAATTGCTGACGACTGGCTGGGCCTCTTTCTAGCTCCACATAGTTTTCTGTGTGGTTACCTTGGCTTCCTCACAGCACGAGGCACTTCTTATGTAGTAACTATAAGATTTGCCCCAGAGTGAGTGTTCCAAGAGATTTGGGTGGAAGCTGGCTTTTTATGACTGAGGCCTAGGAGTTACTCAGCATCACATCTACCATACTGTTGTGAGTCACAGGGTCAACTGAGATTCAGTATGTAAAGGCAACTACATCAGGGCACATATGGGAATGCATCATTCATTGAGCGCCATCTTTGGAAACTTCCACTGAGCAGGGAGGGCTATCCGAGGAGGGAAAACTCAGAGGAAAAGATACGTCTGTGGGAACGCTCAGACGAAGATTTCCAGTTAGCCAACTGAAGAAAGGGTGGGGAAGAAAAAGAAGGAGAGTGTGAATGGTCTTCCAGGCAGAGGGAACCCATGTGTAAAGACATGGAGTTAAGAAGAGAGGTTGATAAGCATGGGACATTCAGATTCTTCCATTTACTTGACAAGTGACTTTGGATAATTATTTAACTTTTCTACATCTCGGTTTCCTCCTTTGTGAAATGGAGATAATCATAATTGTTATCTATTAGCTCTGAAATGGTTAAATCAGTAGTGCATGAGGGGTTCTTTAGAATAGTATCTGGCACATGGAAAGCATTCAGTAAGTGTTGGTTATTGTTAGTATTATACAGGGAAATACGGAAGTTAAATATGGCTGGAACAAAGGACTCCAGAGGATGGGGGCGGGGGGAGGTTTGAGTCTAGAATAATAAGCAGGGGCCTGAGCATGACTTTAAGTTGTACAGAGGTGTTTTCATTGTATCCAAAAGTAAATGAAGAGACATTGCAGATTTGGGGGAGGGGAGATTTGACCAGATTTAGTGTAGATATCTACACTAAAGGTCTCCAGGGTGGGAAATACTTGGAGGGTAACAGAAATGAGTTGGAAGCTGCTGTGGGGGACATAGTGGCCTGGCCTAAGGTTATGGCAATGGGGATGGAGAGAGGAGAACCTACTAAAGGTCACAGTGCTGGCTTGTGACAGAGCAGGGACTGGAGGTGCCGACTAATCACATTAGGAATTTCCTACCAGGAAATTAGCCTTTTCCACTTGTTTACATAGGCACAAGTGTAATATGTGCTATTTGATGGAGCCAGATACGTAGCTACAAAAAACTGGGCAGGGATGGTCCAGGTGGGACATATGGTTTCCAGGTTCATTGCTTATGCTTACAACTGCTAATAATAAATAGATGTGCTGCCCCACCGCCCAAATCACTGCATCCAAGGGAAACTGAGCAAAGAGAGAGATTTTCTTTGAAAGAAAGCTTTTTTCCCAATTCTGTTTGAAGGGTCACACCCCATTTTCCCATAACTGCCTCATTTGTCCTCCTTTGAGTCAGAATTGGAGTTTTGATTTGCTTTTTGTAGTTTATTTGGCACATGGAACACCAGTAAGTTCTGATTGGCTACTCTGTGGGGGCACTCTTGCCCTTTCAAGCTGTGTTTCTCAAACACCCTCTGTGGACACAGGTTGCTCATGGAGTCCATAGTTCTTAGAGGGACTGGGAACAGCTGAGAATAAGTGACCCTAGTGGCTGCTACTTGGAGGAGTGGGCTCCTGAGAAGAGACATCTGAGGCAAGGGTGGCTGCTGGGATCATGGGCAATGAATGAGTCAGTGTGTTCATCCACTGACTTGGGGGACCCTGAAGGTCTAGATGATATTCTAAATGACTCTAATCTCTTCTCTTGTCCACCAACGCTCCATTCTTGTTCGTGGGTCCATGTGGGACCTTCCTTGGTCGAGTCCTACATGGTCTTCAAGGCATAGCTCTGGTCCCACATCTGTGGGAGCCTCCTGTCACTCTTCCAGCCCTCCTGTCACTCCCAGACCCACCCCTGTCCCTGTTGGAAGAATAGGCACCCTACAACTCAGTGCTGACTCTCATATGCTGGGTATATTGTTCTCCCAGCTTTACAGGAAGCCGGCTGAGGGTTGATGGTTTTCTCCTTCTTGTCCCCAGAACCCCTGTCAGAGTTTTCAGGCAACCTCTATTGACTGACAGATCCAGAGGTTTGGAAGATGTGTTAGCCGTGACTTACAGATTGGGAAGCTGAAGAGGAAGGTGTTAAGTCACCTGCCAATGTTGTGAAGGTTGGCATTCACTCAGAAGCTAACCAGGAACACATTTTGCATGTATTTGTTGTTTAATCTTTTTAGCAACCCTAAGAGATAAGCCTTTTATCCACATTAGGCTGCTGAGGAGACTGAAGCTTATGGTTTTTAAATAACTTGAGAGCACTTCTGGCCTCTGGCCAAACCCACCCAGAACTAAAACCCAGATGGTCGCACTCCTCACTGTTTCGCATTTTCAGCACTCCCCACACTGCAGCCCCAGTTTACCTACCTGTCTCTGCAAATTAGACCGTTACGTTTTCTAAGGGTAGGGGGTAGGCTGTTGTTTTTATTTTAATCTTGGTAACCCCAGGCCTAGCACAGAACCTGATGCCTAGCTCAGGATCTAGAAGTCACTGTTAAGGAAAAGCTAAGTGAATAAAGAGCCAGTGATAAAGCTTATTTGCAGTTCAAGTCAGTGCAGTCTCCCTGAGAAGACTAGGGTTGCTGTGCTGCCTTTGAGAGTAGGATCTCATAGGAACCTCTGCTCGCCTCAAGGTGATATCAGAAACATGTGTGAGGAGAAATGTGGCTTCCTGGTTTCTTTTGGAAGCCTGTGGGAGGAGGTTGGTGCTGTGCTGGACAAGCAGCTCCTCTGGGGAGTACAGGGAGCCTGAGGCCTGCTGGGCTGGGCCTCCCTTCAGATGCAGGGATTAGTCTCAATCCAGGCAAACCCTTGGAGATAGTTTTTATGGATGTGCATCAGCTTCAACGATGACGTGGTGATGAGAAGCTCGGTCTCCGGCCAGAGAGATTTGGGGTTGGTCCTGGCTCTTCCCCTAGCCAGGTTTGTGGCCTTGGGTCAGTTATTAACCTTATGAAGCTTCAATTTTCTTCCTGCAGAGTGGAACACAAGAACTGCCTCCCTCATGGGGTTGTTGTGAGGATTCAATAAGAAAATGTGTGTGTGGCCCTTGTCAAAGGGCACAGTGGATGGCAGCCATGGCTGTCTGCCAGTCACAGGCCTGGGGAGGAACGTGGCGGAGTGGCAGTACTAACAGCACCAGGCACTGTGAAAACCCTCAAAGGGTCGTCCCAAGGCAACACTGTCAAACCCTGGGAATTTATTTTCCAGGCCTTTCCATCTCCCATCTGTGGCTTCCTGGTGCAGCACGTCCTCTGTTGGTATCTGTCGGTCAGGCTCTGTGAGGAGGTGCTCCCCGGGGGGAGACCAGTGGGACAGCCGGACAGGGTAGAGGAAGAAGCCATGTAGGGTGAAGCCTTGCAGGGGGCAGTCTCGGCCTGGCCTGCCGGAAGGTAGGGAGTTCGGTAAGGAGACCTGACCACACTGGAGCCAAGGGACTTGGAACTTTCACACCCTGCCTCCACACCTGCACCCATCAGGGCTCAGCCAGACCTTGGTTCAGTGCCACAGACAGGCATCAGTTCCTGGATGCCGCTGGCTTCTCACGGATACAGGCAAAGTGGACTCCGAAGCAAGAAGATGTCTAGCAACTGTTCAGAGAGGAGAACTGGATTATATTTACATACAAGGTATGAACCATAATAGATTAATATACTAGCATTTCATGCCATATTTACATTTTGAAATAAGACTTATTAGTGCTCATGGCCCACCTTGGTGTGGAGGACAGAGTTCCGGCAAGAGATTTGGAGGGTTAGATGGGCTTTCCCCATAGAGCTCATGTCAAAGGTTGGCTTTCCCTTAGCCAGGTGGGGGAGTAGACTTGAACTTGTCTTATAAACCACTCACTCACAAACCTCTGCTCATAAAGCACCCTCCACCCCACCCAGGGTGTTTGCAATGCAAATTATCTTTTTCAGTCTGGAGAAAGGGGCAGGGGGCTTTGACTCTGGGTGCTTTGACTATGCATTAGTGCCATCATGGAAGGGGAGGCTGGGAAGTCAGAGCATAGCTGGTAGCTCACATTG
This sequence comes from Mustela nigripes, assembly GCF_022355385.1. Classification (NCBI taxonomy): domain Eukaryota; kingdom Metazoa; phylum Chordata; class Mammalia; order Carnivora; family Mustelidae; genus Mustela; species Mustela nigripes. The sequence continues at coordinate 55,995,935 of NC_081562.1, forward strand.
GTGCTGGATTGGTGTTTGTTGAGTGAATGCTTGCAGGAATGAAAAGCAACCCCGTAGTGAGACACATGTTTTAAGCGTCTTCTTTGTTACGTCTCATCTTAACTTACTCTGATCAGCTCATTGCATCTTTCCTGCTTTCTTTATCCCTCCAATACAAATTGCTCTCTCTATTAAATTCCTGGTTTATTCACTTCTTTGTATTGCGCTCTCTGTATTGCGATCCTGTGCTTTTAGGTCTGTTTCTCTTATTAGATTATGAGGCCTTAAAGACAGGACTTACTTATGTCCTTCATCCCAGAGCCTGGTTCCAGGTGGGATAGTAAGTACTGATTGAATGCACACATGAATGAAGCCAATGGCTAACCCTGTTGTCTTAAGTTATAATATGAATGTGTATCTGTGTGTCCTTAAAATTCATTTAAGGCAAATCTAGCCAAGGAAACGAAAGAGTTGACTTATAAGCAGTAATAGCAAAGGAACACCAAGTGGACAAGGCTAACTAAGAGATGGGTTAGACCCCGAGCCTTCCAGTTCAACCAAGTGCCTTAAGTAAAGTCACCTAATCAATCCTTCTGTTCTAGTCCAGATTGATGCAGACTGAGCAGAGGATGGAGTGAAGGTGGGGACTGGGTCCTTCTGTTCCTTGGGGCCACGACACGCCTCCATGACAGATGGTAACAGAGAGAGGGGGCTTCACTTAGCTATGTGTGTCTGTATTAGTTCTGTTTTTATGTTCTTACTTTCTACAAAATATCTCAACGTCTGGGGGCTTACCTTATAACTTACCTCTGTATAGCAGTCGTCCTTACCTGCTAGGGTGTTGTAAACCCTTGAAACTCTCAAAAGGATACGAAAGTTCTCTCCTAAAAATTGTACAGAGACATTTATGAACTTTCGGTGGTGTTGGGAGTCCAGGAGCCTCCTTCGGGTAGAGAACTTTGGTGTTGCAGGATGAGCACAATACCCTCACATAGTAGGTACTTAGTATGTACATTGGGCGGAATCAAACTGAGTAATGATATTTGCCAAGTCTTGCAAAAGAGGAACAGGTGAAGGAACACCTGATAATATGATTCAAGGTCTTACAGGAAAGCGTTCCCAGCTTCCCAAACTAAACCAAACCGTTTCCTTCCTCACCTGGCTTACTAATACTTTCATATTTATAAAGACAGCCTCACGCTTTGGTGTAGATCCAGTTTCCACTAACGCGCCCCAGGGGTAACTTATTAAACCTTATCTGTTCTATATCCCTTGCCATGAATGTGTTTAACAGCTTCTTGGCATGGAAAATGATTGTGATAATGGATACAGAGCAAGTAATGCAGTGCCCGGAAGAAGAAGGTGCTCAGCCGACGTTAGCTGAAAACAGAAAAAGACAAAAGGGCAGATTAGAAGTGGGAAGGTGTTCAGAAAACAGAGGAGATATGGGGAAGGATATGGAATTAGCAGGAGTGGGGCAGTGGGGTGGGCAGGAGACCCCGGTCTTAGACCATGCCCTTCCCAGCCTGGTGTAGACTAGACTGGTCTTGTCCGCCAGGAACTCCTAACATGACAGGTGAGCTGGAGACCAAGGAATGAGGTGAAGTCCCTCACTGATACTAAATAAAGATACAGCCACCTCACGGGTCTGTGGTGCATCTTAGAATGCACGGAGATAAAATAATAGCAGCAAATATGAATCATGGAAAACAGGCTGCGAATGGAGACATTTGCTAAGAGGTGCCAGCCTGGCCCCAGTGAGGTCAATTTCCCCAGCTATTTTCACTGGGGAAGGAGAAACTAAGGGAGGAGCTGCAGTCCCTGCCAAACCTAACTGTCTACATGTCTAAAAAGCCAAGTGTTTAAGGCGGCTGGGGAACACCAGCTGCAAATGAGCTCAGCAGGGCGAGGCGGGCAGGGAGGCCAGGGCAGAGCTGGCTGGGGAGCACAGGGCAGAAAGCACACAGCCTCAGCGTCCCTGCAGTCAGTCATGTTCTGGGCCAAGGGGCCAAGGGCAGAGGGACTGGGAGGACAGCCTGCCTGCAGGGTGAGGGGCTGGGCTGTGTGGGCCTTGCTAGTTCTCTGAAGGCTGACCCACGTCAAGGCCGCTTACCTCTCCTGGCCTCAGTTTCTCATCTGTAAAATGAAGAAAATAGCATTTGCTTTGAACGGTTTCTGTAAACGTCCAGGATGAGACAAAGAAAGCCCAAGTGTGTGGACACTGAAAATTCTGGATGCCAGTTGTACTAACATGAAGAAGAAACGGAACGGCTTGTATTGGTCAGCCCAGGCTGCTGCAACAAAATATAGACTGGGGGGCGGGGTGTGTGTGGCTGGGGCAACAGAGTATATTTTCTCACAGATCTGGGGCCTCCAAGTCTGAGATCAAGGGGCTGGCAGGGTCGTTTCATTGGAGGCTTCTTCTCTTGGCTGGCAGGAGACTGCCATCTTGCTGTGTGCTCACATGACCTGTGTGTGTGGGGGAGATGTGTGTGTGTGTGTGTGTGTGTGTGTGTGTGTGTGTGCATTCGCTCATGCATGGGGGCGGGGGAGGTGGGTAGACATACATACAGCAAGCAAATTCTCTGGTCTCTCTCTTTTTTAAGATTTTATTTATTTGACACAGAGACACCGCGAGAGGGAACACAAGCAGGGGGAGGGGGAGAGGGAGAAGCAGGTTCCTGCTGAGCAGAGAGCTCCATGCGGGGCTGGATCCCAGGACCCTGGGACCATGACCTGAGCCGAAGGCAGACACTTAACGGCTGAGCCACCCAGGCGTCCCTCTGGTGTCTCTTCTTGTAAGAGCACTAATCCCATCATGAGCCCTGCGACTCTACCCTGCTCTTATGACCTCATCTAACCCTAATTACTTCCCAAAGGCCCCATCTCTAAATATTATCACATGTGAGAATTTGGATTTTCACATGTCAACTCTGTGGAAGACACAAACATCCAATCCATAATACCAGTTAAAAAGAAACTATTCCTTCGTATGAATATCCCCCCCAATGTATTTTATGTTTTTATTTTTTTAAGATTTTATTTATTCCTTTATTTATTTATTTAGAGAGCACAGGCCTGAGTCGGGGGAGGGGTAAAAGGAGGGGGAGGGAGACTCTACAGCAAACTGTGCTGAGCTTAGAGCCTGGCATGGGGCTCAATACTACCACCCTGAGATCACAACCTGAGCTGAAATTTAAGTCAGATTCTTAACTGACTGGTGCCCCTCCCTGATGTATTTTATTTTATTTATTTTTTAAAGATTTTATTTATTTATTTGAGAGCAAGTGAGCGGGCACAAGCATGAGGAAGGGTACAGAAAGAGGAACAAGCAGACTCCTCACTAAACAGAGAGCCTGAAGTGGGGCTTGATCCCAGTACCCTCAGATTATGACCTGAGCCGAAGGCAGATGCCCAGCTGACTTAGCCCCCCAGATGTCCCTTAGAGAGAGAGAGAGAGAAACCCTTGGTTTTTATAAAATACATTTCCAGTAAAATGTCAAAATAGGGAAATATTAATCCCCTGATCGTGGGTTTCTCAGCCAAACATTTGTTGGTATATCACTGCTGTACCTTTTAAGCCACTTGTAGGGATGTCCCTTTACAACTGAGAGCCAGGAAAAACCTGATCTGTGCTGGTAGGTACAGTGCCGGGGACATAGGTTAATATTGGTTCTGCCTTTGATTGCTCCATGGATACCTTTGAGAGGGGTTCTCAGCTTGGAATCCCCCTTTGGATCCCTGGTGTGGCCCATGGATCCAGCTCAGTTTCTGAGTCTCTGCTCTGGAGAAAGCAGGGAGCGCTGGTAGTCCTTGAGAATATCAAGGAAGTTTCTTTCATGATTTGTGGGTAGGAGTAAGAATGCAGATTTTTTTTTTTTTAAAGATTTATTTATTTATTTATTTGACAGACAGAGATCACAAGTAGGCAGAGAAGCAGGCAGAGAGAGAGAGAGAGAGAGAGAGGAGGAAGCAGGCTCCCCGCTGAGCAGAGAGCCCGATGCGGGGCTCCATCCCAGGACACTGGAATCATGACCTGAGCTGAAAGCAGAGGCTTCAACCCACTGAGCCACCCAGGTGCCCCAAGAACGCAGATTTTTAAATTGCAGAATGTAAAAGAGTGTGCTGTCTGAGTTGTTATCCTTAAATAAAACTTGATGTGGGATTAGGGTGATAAACAGCTGGCTGCCTGGGAGTTCTAGCCCTGACTAGAACTGCCCGAGTTCTAGCCCTGACTAGAACTCCCCAGGCAACTAGAGGGGACGTGCTCCACATCCCTTTGTCTCTGAACTTCAATCTTGTCGTTGGTCAAGCTTGTTCTCACTACACCTGCTTTTATGGATGTGCATCGTGGACAAGACCTAGATGCCAAGTGCTACCCACACCCCCAAATATTATTAACTAATAGTTCAACATTGCAAAGCATGGATGTATAACACACACACACACACTCACACACTCACATGCTGTTCTTTTGTGGGAAGAGAGCCATATTTCTTTACAATGGGAAAATAAGCTTTCCCTAGGTCTCCTTTCGGAAGTTCTTTCTCAGGTGATCTAGGACAAGCCTTGGTTCGGGGAACCTGAAAAGTCTTACCCAGAAATATCTGGGGCCTTCACCTTGAACAAGATGAAGGTGGCTACGTCTTCTCCCGCTTTCCATTAAAAATCATCTCCTTTTCTCAATACTCGCCTTTGTCCGTGCCTGTTTACACTGTTCCCTCCCCAGGTCACACCCATCCGTTTCTTGAGAAGGTGTTTCGAGCAGTCGTGGTTTGGGGTAGGACAAGAGAAATAAGGAAATGGATGGCGGGCAAGCGGCAGCCCCAATGGCACCCTTGTTCTGGCTCCGCACCTTCCACCGCTGAGGGTGGGTTGGGAGCTGCCATGGCCACCTGTCCCTGTTGGCGGGCCCCAGGGTGTTCCCTGAGTGCCAGGCCAGAATCTTTCCACAGAAGTTTCACTCTGGTTTGGGTCTGTGTTGTCTTTGGAATTCGTTAGTTCATTAGTCTCCTGGGTTCCTTGGAGCCATTGGCCCATCTCTGGGATGAGACCAGAATCAGACCCAGATGTGGCCTGGGGCTGGAAAGCAGACCGGGGGCCCCTCTCATCCCACCCCCAGGGGACACTAGTCCTTTTGGCCATGTTCCTTGGGGTCCCCCCATCAATGCACTGAATAAACTAATAGCAACGAAAGAACAAGCAACGCAAGGTAATAATCTGCTGATTTTCCAGCCCAAGAGAGGAGACTAAGGACATTTTGATGCCAAGGTGATTTATTGATTTGGATAAGGCTCTTTTACTCATTGATTCAGTTTCATCTGAAAAACTATACGTACCCGACACACAGTAGGCATATTGGACAAGTTTGCTGAGAGAATGTACGGAACCTTCTCTTTAGTGCTTTTGTGCTAGAAAGGGGGAACTGACACAAAGTGGGCCTTCAATCAGTATGTGGTTCTTAGCTTTTCTTCCCTCAGGTTTTCATTCTTCCCATGACTCAGGATATCATGATTGAGGCTGTATTAAAAAAATATATATATATGTATGTATTTTATATATATATATATATTTATATATATATATAAATATATATTTTTTTTTTCAAAACTTCAGACTGGTCTGTATTGGAAAGCCAAATATTTCCCCCGCACTCAGAGGAGAATGGACTTTATTTACTGACTTTCTTATCTTGGTACGAATATTTTTCTCAGTGCCAGTGTCTCATTAACTAAGTTTTGAGCAAGTCCTTTTTCTTCTGTGGGTCTTAGCCAGGCCTACCAAATCAGGAACAGAGGGAGACTGGGGTCATTTGACAAGTTCGTTAGAAAACAGTTTTGGAAATAAAGGTCTTCTGCGTCTTCCTAAGTTGAAAGTCTGGAGCGCTCCAACCTCTGTGAGTAGAAATGTTTACATCCCTTTCGTCTTACTTTATTTGCTGAGCGATAAATGCTGTGATAAGGCAGAGGAAAGAATGTGTGGTTCTATGCTGGGACTAATGAATCATTGCTTGTAAACCCTTGAGAAGAAAACCCTTTGACTTTAAACTCGTGGAAGATGGCACCAGAGAGGATAAAAACAATACAGAAAAAGTTGTCATTTTGGCTCCTGTCATATTTTCCCCCTTTGACTAAATGATGACCGACTTATTCTAAATCGCTCTGGGGACTGACAAACTTCATGTGAGTTTCTAAATCTTAATATCTGATTGTGTCACCAAATCACTTCTCTACAAAATTATTCTAATTCACCCAGCTCAGCCACGACGGCACAAGGGCCTTGACCAAGAAATAATTCATAATACCATGATGCTTTTGAGAATCAATGAAAAAATCGCTTCTATAAATCTGTTGGGGAAAGTTGGTTTGTAACATTTTATGGGATCATCCCAGTTTCAAATATTCATCCCATGGCTGGTCCCATAGGCCTTTAAAAATGTCTTAGAAATTTCAATATTTAAGTCTTTATATTTTTGAAACTGCCTCTTGCACCTGTGTGCGACACAGCGCTGTTTGGTGGCCCACGCAATTTCATTTTTAATTTTAAAAATATGGTCTTTTAGTTTAGAGAATAATTATAACAAAAGCCCTAGTTGTTTCTTTTTGAAGATTTTATTCACTTATTTGACAGAGAGAGAAAGAGAGAGAGAGCAAGCACAGGTGGGGAGGGAAGGCTGAGGCAGAGGGAGAAGTAGGCTCTGCATCAAGCAGAGAGCCTGATATGGGGCTCGATCCCAGGACCCTGAGATCACGACCTAAGATGAAGGCAGATGCTTAACTGACTGAGCAACCCAGGTGCCCCTCAAGTTGTTTCTTCATAACACGTATATAACAAAAGGATTTTCTTTTCGATTGCAGTTGACTCTCGAACAACACTGGTTTAACTGTGTGGGTCTACTTAAATGTGGCTTTTTCAGTAAGTCTATTTCAGTGCTGTAAATGAATTTTCTCTTTCTTTTGATCGTCTTGATAACAGCTTGCTTTATTATAAGAATACAGTGCATAACACAGGTAACATGCGAAATATGTGTTAATCGACTGTTTCTATTGTTACTAAGGCTTCTGGTCAACAGTTGGCTCTTAGCAGTTGAGTTTTGGGGGAGCCCAAAGTTATACTTGGATTTTCCACTGTGCAGGAAGTCAGCCCCCCAACCGAGCGTCAGCTATATATGCAAAACCTCAAACCTTAGACAAGTCCTTGACTCTTCTCTCCTTTCCTATCCCACATTCAATTAATTAAGTTCTGTTGGCTTTATCACCAGAATGTATTTGGAATCTGGCTACTTCCTACTGTCCCCACTGCTCCAGCTGCTCTCTGCAGTCTTCCTCCTTCTCTCTCCCTTGCACCTTCCTCCCCAGTCCCTGGGGCCTCCTTGTTGCTCTGTGAACACGCCAAGTTCAGGGCCTGCACTACTGTTCCTGGATATCCGCAAGGCTCACCCCATTACTCCGCCTTTACTCAGGTCTTTGCCCAAATGCAGCCTCCCCCTCAGGATCTCCCTGGCCCCCTAGGTAGCATCTGTTCCTCCACCTCCTCTGCCCAGCTCGGCTGATCAGAAGTGATTTATCTCATTGCTGCTTTCTTCCCTCCACTAACATGTAAGTTCCGTGAGGATAGACTTTGTCTTGTTCGCTGTGGACTCCCTACCTTCTGGAAGAGTGCCTGGCCTGTAGAGATACTCAGTATATATCTGTTGTAAGATGAAATATCACTCACACTGGGGAGTGCGGAACAAACAGGCAGGAGTGTGGGTCATCACAGAGCCCTAAACACTCATGTGTCCGAACACATTTCCAAAATACCTTCTCATGTCTGGAAAGGTTTTTGCCAGACCAAAGATTTTTGTTCTTCTGAAATGCCTTCCACAAACCTGGCTCTGTTATCCTCCATTTCCCTAGAATTCTCCTCTCAGTGATAAATTTTTTAGTGTTAGGCATCAACCTCTTTCGTGGGCCTTTTTTTTCCTTTTGTACTTATCCTTATGGACGGAGCACTTACATATAATAGAATGCATCATTTTTAAGGGCTGGTTTGTTGGTTTTGACGAACACACACAGCAGTTTAACAACCACCCCAGTGGAGACAATCGAACATATCCATGACCCCCCAAAATAGTCCCTCATGTCCCTCGGCAGGAGGTCCTCAGTCCTAAGCACTGGCTCTGAACAAGCACGGATCTGCTTCCCGTCATCACAGATAAATTCTGTCTGTTCTAGAATTGTGTATAACTGGAAGCATACAGTATGTACTCTTCATTTTCTTGCTCCTTAGAATGTTTCTTAGACTCATCCATGATAGTTTCCATATCAGTGGTTCGTCCTCTTTACTGCCGGGTGAAATTAGCAGACCATTCTATTAAATAGAAAACCCTCCCAGGGTGGGCAGTTGGCAATCGTGGGAGTCCCTTAACACTTTAGTCTGAAATGAATTTCTTTCTTTCTTTCTTTCTTTTTTCGTTGAGCAATATATGGAAAGTATAAGAACATTCGGGTAACTGGAAATGAGGAGGGAGGCCTGACAAAGGCAAGAGGCTGAAAGGCAATTTTGCCAGCATCACCAGTTTGCTTGTCTTTCGTGTACAGACTCTAGAAGCTGCCTTCCCGCCATCAGTGCATGAAATCCAAGAGTGAGTAAATGAGTCTTGCTGAACACTTGCTAGGTGCTGGGTGTAATTCTATTCGATGTGCTTGACAACACTGTGAATTACATGTCAGGTACTCCCTTCTTTCAGATGAGGAAACAGCCCTGGAGCCATTAGTGGGATTCCAGCCTGGTCTTCCTCACTCTGAAGTTCAATCATTCAAGCTCATTTTAAGTCCCTGGAGGAAGTGCAGCCCAGCTGGAGAGAGGGGGAGGGGAAGAAGAGGGAGAGAGGAAAAGAAAGCATGAAATGGGAGAGGAGAAGAGAGGTCAGGACAGATCCTCTGAATGAGAGAGAGCTCCTGGGAGGGGGAGGAGATTCAGGGAAGCTGCATTGGGTTTCCCCGCATGGAACCAGTCTGGGCACTTCATGGGATGCGATCCTCTAACCCAGGCTCAGGGTTACTGGCAATGGCTCTCTGGTTTCATTCAGCATGGTCGCCTCAGCGCAGAACTTCCCTCTGGAATTCAGACACTGAGTATGGGCGCAATCGTAAAGTCAGTTCCAAAGCCGGTGGGGAGGCCTGGGCTGGCCCGGGGCCTGCTTCCTAGCCCGCTCACCAGAGCCAGCGTGCTGACCTGACCGCAGGCACGGGCTCCCTGCACCCTGCATTCCCGGGCTTCAAGTGTCATCTCTCCCGAGCCACACGTGTTTACCCTTTGCACACTCCACTTCTCTCCCTTCCACCTGGTGGAGGTGGGAAGGCAAACCTGGGCCACTTCAACCTGAAGCCCTTGAGATGCCCGCTGTGCTAGGTCGGCTCCCTTTACCATTTCCCATCACCAGCTGCTGGTGGTGGGAGGGAGGGTGGGGGGGGGTGATGAAAGATTGCCCACATTTCAGAGGTGTATTAGTTTCCTAGGGCTGCTGTCACAATGTATCACAAACCAGGTAGCTAAAAACAACCCCAGTTTATTCTTTCATTTCTGGAGGCTAAAAGCCTGCAATCCAGGTGTTGGCAGGGTTGGTTCCTTCTGGAGCTCTGAGGGAGAATCTATCCTGCCCCTCCCTCCTAGCTGCTGCTGGTTGTTAACCTTGCTGTTGCTTGTGGCAGTGTGACTCCAGTCTCTGCCTGTGTCCCATGGCTTTCTTCTCCATCTCCTCTGTGTCTGGGTCTCTCTGTATCCTCTTCTTCTAGGGACACAAGTCACTGGATTTCGGGCCCCTGGAGTTGCTGTCCATCTTAACATGGCTTCCTCTTGGGCCCCTGCTTCCTGCTCCAAGGAATGAGCCCTGCATCCGGCCCCTGCTCTGCGGGAACCCTGCTTGCCAGAGGAGTCTGGGATTCCGCACTCAATCTGGCCGCTGTCCACTTGTCCAGCTTTGCCCCCCACTGCCCACACTTTGCCCTCGGACTGGAATGTTCCCCGCCTTCCTCAGCCCTCTTCCCTCTCCAGGTGAAAAGCTCTTAGGCATCCTTGAAGCCTCTCCCCTGCGTGAGGGCCACCCTGAGTGCTGTGGGGAGTGTTGACTGTGGCCTTTGTCCCAGCTGTGGTCCTTGGGTGTTTCTCCCATGCAACACCCAACACAATGCATTGCTTTCCCTTCGTTATCGCCCACCTCCCCACCAAACTGAGCACCTTAAAGGCAGCTACCATTTCAAGCCCCCACAGTGACACAGAAGATGGTCCACAGCTGTTCAATGGCTGAATAAGCATGGACATTCCCTTCAGGGCATAGAGACCTAGGAGCATATTTCCCATACTTGTATTATATTCCCTACAATGCTTGGTGTGCAATTGGCTCTCCGAAGCTTCCTGTGTGGTTTAGCCATTGAATGGAAAAGCGACTGAAGTGAAGGGAAAGAAATGGGGGGAGCCCTAGGCCTGAGGTTCCTGAATTCTGAGGTAGTGCAGCTTAAGGGGCCAGAAGCAGGGGGCGCCTGGGTGGTTCAGCGGTTGGGCGTCTGCCTTAGGCTCAGGTCATGGTCCTGGGGTAGAGCCCAGCATCAGACTCCCTGCTCAGCGGGAACCCTGCTTCTCCCTCTGACACTCCCCCTGCTTGTGTTTTCTCTCTCTCTGTCAAATAAATGGATAAAATCTTAAAAAGAAAAAAAAAGGGGGGGGGGGCAGAACCAGAACATTGGTTCCTGGTTTATTTCTGCAATCAAGAGTGGGGATCGGGGGGCGTCTGGGTGGCTCAGTGGGTTAAAGCCTCTGCCTTTGGCTCAGGTCATGATCCCAGGGTTCTGGGATGGAGCCCCACATCAGGCTTTCTGCTCAGCAGGGAGCCTGCTTCCTCCTCCTCTCTCTCTCTGCCTCCCTCTCTGCCTACTTGCAATCTCTACCTGTCAAATAAAATAAATAAAATCTTTAAAAAAAAAAAAAGAGTGGGGATCAGGGGGTGCCTGGGTGGCTCAGTCCATTAAGTATCTGACTCTTGATCTCAGCTCAGGTCTTGATCTCAGGGCCATGACTTCAAGCCTTGCGTTGGGCTTCACACTGGGCATGGAACCTACTTAAAAAAAAAAAAAAAGAAGAAGAGAGTGGGGATCTAGGCAATGTTGGATGGTGGGGTGGGTAAGGGGGTGTCAGCGGGGACTGGGTTCTGGGACCCCCAGCCTGAGGCTGACCCAAGCCCATCCCCATGGAAAGTGACCCCTTGCTGGCCTTACAGCTGAATGAAGGTTCTTTCCAGCATCAGACCAGCCTCTTTTTTGGGGGAACAAGGCACCCTTATTGTGAGGCTCTCTCTACTCATCTCATTTCCAGTCATGTGAGCTTCTCTTCTGTGTTCCTTCACAATGCTACCTGTCACTGGAAGCCAGGTAACACTCAAAGGAGGCTGGTTCACTAGAGTTGGAGTCACACCTGGGTCTCCAGATTCCCTTTATACCATTTCTTCCACTGATTTCCAAGGGCCTTCAATCTTGTTCTCCAGACCATTTTAGTCTCGAATAAGAGACCTAGCAAACAAATTATTTCATTTAGTGGCCCCCTCCTTGTCCCCATCAGGGGTAACTCAAAATGACTCAGCTCTCCCATACTCCCAGGTCTCCACCCCAGCCACCCCCCCCCCACCCCACAACCAGACCCCACAGGGCTTTTGTGGGGCGGAGCAGGGACTAGTAGAGGCAGGCAAGGTACTCGAGGCTCACAAGTGAGTGCTTAAAGAAGCACTCACTCTCAGGGCTGCATAAGTACCTCCTTAAATTTTGTATTCTGGGGTGTCCTGGCTTGGTGCTGGGCTGGGGTGTTAATAAAGGGATGGGAGGAGAAAAAGAGATTGAAAGGAGGGTAGAAGATTGAGTGCTGAGAAAACAAGATGGGGAATCTGAAATCGTGGCAAAGTGAAGAATAATGGGTGTTTCCTTTAGGTAGATATCTACTAGTGCAATTACTGGATCTATTTTTAACTATTTGAGGAACCTCAATACTGTGGAATTTAAGAAACAAAACAGATGATCCTAGGGGAAAAAAAGAGAGAGGAAAACTGAGAAACAGACTCCTAACTATAGAGAACAGACTGATGGTCTCACCCAGGTGGGGGGTAGAAGGGGTTAATAGGTGATAGGGATTAAGGAGGGCACTTGCCATGATGAGGACCCGCTGTTGTAGGTACGTACATGTTGAATCACTAAATTGGACACCTGAAATGAATATTACCCTGTATGTTAACTGAATTTTATTTTAGTTTATTTTTTAAAGATTTTTAAAAAGATTATTTAAGCAATTTCTACACCCAGCATGGGGCTCGAATTCATGACCCCAAGATCAAGAGCTGCGGGCTCTACAGACTGAGCCAGCTATTGGCCCCCAATATCTGGAATTTAAACAAAAACTTAAAAAAAAAAAGGCAAGAATAATGGGTTCATGTGGTCAGGGTAACTTTTCCCACAAAACTCACATACATACAGTTTCAGATGTCCCAGATGTTACCCAGAGAAAAAGAAGCGGAAGAGAGAACAGAACACAGTCATCCCTTTCTCATTAGGTTTCCCTGAGTTTCTTGTCCCAGGGAAGTCAAAAATTGGAAAGAAATTTCCAAAGTCATGTCCTCTTTGTTTTCACTCCATCCTCAGATACTTGACATCTTTTCTGGACATCAGGGACCTCGCCCTGGGCTTGCTGATTCAGAGTCTTAAAATGCCTGAGCTGGAGAGCCCTTAGGGTCTCCTAGTCCTGGGAGACACTAGCCACACAGGGTTTCAGAGCACCTGCAGTGTGGCTCCTCCAAACTGACCAGTGCCGGGTGTAAAACAGACACGGAGGTTCTGAAGCCCTAGTTTGAAAAAAAAGAGTGTAAAATACCTCACTAATTATCTTTTAAAAGCGTGACTATACTGAAATGATAATGTTTGGGCTCTAATGGGTTAAATAAAATATAGTAAAATTAACTTATTTTAAGTGGCTGCTGGAAAAATATTTTTTAATTAAAGATTTCTTAATTTTTAATTTTTATTAACATATAACATATTATTAGCCCCAGGGGTTCAGATCTGTGAATCATCAGGTTTACACACTTCACAGCACTCACCATAGCACATACCTTCCCCAATGTCCATAACCACACCACCCTCTCCCTACCCCTCCAAACCTCAGTTTGCTTCCCGAGATTAAGAGTCTCTTGGGGCGCCTGGGTGGCTCAGTGGGTTAGGCTGCTGCCTTCGGCTCGGGTCATGATCTCAGGGTCCTGGGATCGAGTCCCGGGATCGAGTCCCGCATCGGGCTCTCTGCTCAGCAGGGAGCCTGCTTCCTCCTCTCTCTCTGTCTGCCTCTCTGCCTACTTGTGATCTCTCTCTGTCAAATAAATAAATAAAATCTTTAAAAAAAAAAAAAAAAGAGTCTCTTATGGTTTGTCTCTCTCCTGATCCCATCTTGTTAATTTAAACATTTATAAAATATATTAATTTTTTTTTTACACGAATCCTTGTATGAGGGGCTAACTTTCAGTAGATCGTGTGAGGGAGTTGCTCTGCTACCTACAGATGCCTTGCCCAGAAGCAGGTGGTCTAGGAATGGGTTAGTGCCCAGTTCCCCATTCAAAGGGCTTCTGGCCATGCCCCGTTTCCCTGGAGAGGCATTCTCTGCACACTGGCTGCTAGAAAATGTAACATTACATATGTGGCTCCCATTTGTGGCTTGAATGGTAGATCTGTTGGACTCGGCCGGTCTTGTCCAACTTCCTCCTTGAGAAAACACGAAACAAGAAAACGGGGGCCAAAGACCTCACTTAGCAGATGGCACACACTAAAAAACACTGTCATTTTCACCAGGCTCTCAGTTGCCCCTACACACACACCCCACACACACCCGCATCCCCACCCCTGGGAGCCTGGGAGCCTGGGAGCCTGGGAGAGGAGCCGGCAGACCACAGAACCCTGGGCTGGAGGCCTCAAGCAAAATGTTCCAAGACACACGATGTTGGCTGTGGTTTCTTGGGAGTGAAAAGAAAACCGAATAAAATCACATTTTAAAAACCCAATAGACTCTGGAAGCTTGGGGTGTGGGAACAAAGCTGGGGAGACCTAGGCCTCCCCCTATGAATTCACAGGCACAATAACACAGATTAGTTTACCAGGTGTGACAATTGGCACCTTAAAAGCCCAGAACCCCCCAACCCCCCAACCCCATGACAGCTGGGGCGGAGCCTTTCCTGAGACCTGACACGGAGGGGCAGCTACTCAAGGATTGTTTGACAAGTAAACAAAGCCAAGTTTCACTAGGATTGGCATGATAAATGGAAGAGGAGTGGGCCGCGAGGGAGGGGGAACCAGACGCCAAAGGCAAATTCCTTTATTTCATAATTTTTATCTGGCGTCCGCATTCTCATCAACGTTCATTGTCAAGGCTTTCAGAGAGGCAGTTAGGAAAGCCCAGAGATAATGATGTCTGCGCCCTGGGACAGCGCTAATGGTGCTCATCTGACAGTTCCGACCAGTGGAGTTGCGGAGCGGACTCTGGACCGCCGAGGAATTTCCTTGGTTTCCACCTGGCTTCGCCTAGGAAGCCAGAGTGTGGTCACCTGTTTTCCGCGCCAGGCTTCCCATCCCGCACAGGTGGGTGAGAGTGATAGAAAGGCTAAGCCAGGGGAAGAGGTGAGAAAATCCGGCTGCTCCCGCAGCGGGGGAGGAAGGCCCACCTGGAGGTCAGCTCTCCTTCCTACAGACGCGCACAGGCACTCGCGCGCGCGAGCTGGGGAACCCGGGATAACACAGGCGCTACCACCCCGACCAGCCCTTGCCCTTGGCGGAGGGGAGTGCCCGGCGGGGGTTGTGCCCGGGGCGGGGGGGGGGGGGTCGCTCCCGCAGCCCCCGCCCCGGACGTGACAGCTGGCGGCCCGATAAGGAGCGGTCCCCTTGTGTCGCCTTTCCTCCGGTCCTTGGGACCGGCCGGTGCGCGCGTCCCGCGGCCGTCGGATGCGCTGGGTGAGGCCGGGGTGGTTCCCCCTGCTCTCCCCCACCCCCCATTTCTAGGGTGACTGTGCCGCTGACGTCAGGCGGCTCTTGGTTCATTCCTTGGCACGGGGAGTTTATTTTCAAGACTGCAAGCAGTGCCGCGGAACTGGAATAGGCGTGTCCTCTCCCCCTGACCCTCTCCCGCCCCTTGTCCCTCTGCTCACCCCCTCGCTTGCTCCCTCCCTCCGGCGACTGCTGCCTTTATAACCGCTCGGCGCCGCGAGGGCGGGATAGCGCCTGCCGGCTTCCCCAGCACCCCGGGGCTCCAGGGCCGCCTCCGACGCGCGGGAAGCGAGCAGCTCAAGTTCACGCGCCAAAGCGAGGGCTTAAGGGTAAGTGAGGTGCACGCCGCCGGGGCGCACTGGGCCTCCGGATTTAAATCTGGGGTGTGGGGGGTGGTGGGGTGCAGCGCTGGGTGGGGTACAAGAAAAGAGAGCTAGCTCCCTGGTGATGGACTACAACTGTCTATGAGGAAAAAAAAATCCCAAGAAAGGAATTTCTCTAGTTTAACTCAACTCATTTTTCCCCCCCGCTGAGCTTCCCAGGCTAAGACAGAGGCGGAGAGCCAAAAGATTGGATAATAGTTTGTGCTCAGATACCTTGTACAGACTTTTAACAGGTGGAATCCTAGCTGGGCAGGTGAGCAGTTTTGGGATCCTACTAGGGGAAGAAAAAAGAAGGAAGAAGATTTTATTTTTTATTTTATTAAAAAAATTTATTTATGTATTTGACAGAGAAAGAGAGCACAAGCAAAGGGAGCAGCAGGCAGAGGGAGAGAGAGAAGCAGGCTCCCCACTGAGCAAGGGGGGCTCCATCCCAAGGGCCTGGGATCTTGACCCAAGTGGAAGGCAGACACTTTATCTTAACTGACTGAGCCACCTAGGTCGTGCTTCCCTGCCCCGGTGAAGATTTTAGAGGAAGGGATTGGAAGTGGAGAGGGTTGGGGATTGAGAGTAGGGGAGATGGTGACAATTACTACTTCTTGCCTGAAAAGTTTTGATTGAAATTGTCCTTCCACAACAAGCGTACCCTTCTGAGTTTTGGGAGGTAGACCGTGGAAGCCACAGCTTTCCTTCATGTGTCAGGCTGTGGGCTCCACCACATTCCCTCCCTGGCTGTCCTTTGAGCTGCTCAGGAACCTCGTTGCAGATGGAAGTTGAATATCCAGTAACAGCCTACCTTCTGGCAACAGCTAGATAGGACCCAGGTATGGCCTCAAGGCTGTCTGAAGTGCTCCCTTAAACTCCATGGGGAAGGAAGCGTTAGTCATAGGGGAAGTCTGCTCTGAATCTAGAAATTTTGGAGGATTTTTGGTTCCTGACTTCTTTCCATGCTGATTTTCTCCTCAGGCCACACCTGTTGAAGGGTTCAGTTGAATCAGCCACTGCTTAGGGCTCATTCCTGAAGGGAAATACCTGAACTGCTTCAGATAGGATGGGCTGGGGCCCATGGAAGGGGTGAGGATGGGGGTCAGAAGTCCAGCCTCCAGGTCTGTGTGCTGGCTCCTACTCAGAGAGGGAACGAAAGGCAGAAGGGAAGAGTCAGCAAAAGCATTACCTGGGAAACAGAGGGGCTCCTCTGAGGTATGGTGAGATGTGGGCTCCTAGGGCAGATAGAAAGGATCAGAACATTCCTGTGAAGTACTCTTGGTGTTGAGTCCGGAAGACTGATTTCTCATCTAGGCTCTACCTCGTGGTGTAGCTATGAGGCAGCCAGGACCTGGGCCTCGTGTTCCTCCTAAGGAGTCTCAGGAAGGCCCCCAGCTCCTTCCCATGGCTGAAATTCTAGCACCTCTGTGTCTGCACATGTCCCTTTGGGAGTCCACCTTGGAGTCTACTCCTTAGTGAAAACTGAAAACGGAGTTTATTTATTTATTTATTTTTAAAGATTTTATTTACTTGACAGAGAGAGCGCGCGCACGAGAGAGTGCAAGTAGGCAGAGTGGCAGACAGAAGGAGAGGGAGAAGCAGGCTCCCCACTGAGCAGGGAGCTCTATGCAGGGCTCAGTTCCAGGACCCTGGGATCATGACCTGAGCCAAAGGCAGCTGCTTAACCCACTGAGCCACCCAGGCACTCCTGAAAATGGACTCTAACTGTGATTTCATTCTGCTGATTTTGGAAGTTTGTCTTCAGGTCTGCTTCTAAGAATCCAGATGGAGCAGAGAAAATGGTCAGGAAGTGATGTGTTGATATATTAGGACCTTAAAAAACAATGAGTTCAGTAGTATTTTTACTCAAGGGGTCTCAGATTTTCTGAGTAGTTTGGTTTGTTTCTATATTTCTGTATTTATTGCCTTGTGGCCAGAATACACAGTCTGTATTTTAGGATTTCAGATTTTTTTGTGGATGTGGTCTAAAACATACTGTTGCGTTTTTTTCAAACTTTTTTTTTTTTTTTAAGATTTCATTCATTTACTTGACAGAGTGAGATCACAAGTAGGCGGAGAGGCAGGCAGAGAGAGAGGGAGAGAAAGAGAGGAAGAAGCAGGCTCCCGGCTGAGCAGAGAGCTCTATCCTAGGACCCTGGGATCATGACCTGAGCTGAACCCACTGAGCCACCCAGGCACCCCTAAAACATACTGTTTTTGTAAATGTTCCACTTCAGTAGAAGTGATCATATGGAGCAGAGGTTGATAAACTAGGTCCATGGCCGAACACATCTCACAGCCTCTTTTTGTAAATAATTTTGTTGGAACACAGCCATGCTCATATCTATGGCTGCTTTCAGCTACAAACATATGACCCGCACAGCCTAACCTACTTATTAGTTGGCCCTCTACAGAAAATGTTTGCTGATCACAGATATAGAGGATCTGAATTATACGATTAACAATGGGGATATGAACAGATGAACGATAGATGTGAACATAGAAAACATATGAACATAGAGAATATTTCAACTAAGGAATCCATAGAACATTTATAAAAATTTACCATATTATTATTCCTTTGTTTTTTTTTTTCATCTGCTGAAGACTGATAATATTGAAGTCTTCTAGAAGTATTAGGGTCTCCTATATCTAGTATTTCTTTTCATTTCTCCTTGTGTTTCTGGTAGTTTTTGTTTTACGTATTTGGTGCTATGTTATTCAGTGCATGAAAGTTTATAATAGTTGTATCTTAAATGTGGAGTACCCTAATTATTAAAAATCAAGTTTTTTGGTCCATATAATATCTTTTTGCTTTAACTACCTTTGTGTGATATTAATACCTTAACTTTTATTTCTTCATTTCTTTACCTTCAGCAAGCTATTTGTACTTGATATATATTTTTTCATTTAATATTTTATTTATTTATTCATGAGAGACAGAGAGGCAGAGAAGGAAGCAGGCTCTTCACAGAGCAGGAAGCCTTATGTGGGACTCGATCCCAGGACCCCAGGATCATGATCTAAGCCAAAGGCAGACACTCAACCGACTGAGCCACCCAGGCGTTCCTAGTCTTTTTTTCAGATGAAAACATTACCATTTACATTTATTGTAATAAGTGTTGCTTGTTATTGCCAAATAATTTTTGGCCACATGGTCTGCTCTCTCCATCTTTTCCCACATTAGGTAGCCTCTATCTACTTGGGTGCTTCAGTGGCTGGTTGTGTTATTCTGAGGGCTTAGAAACACAGCCTTGTAAGGAGGGATGGTAAGTTTAGCTTGGGACTTGTTGGATTGAACATGAATATGTTCCCTTTATATATTAAAATATTAAAGGGGTGTCTGGATCAGTTAGGCATCTGTCTTTGGCTCAGGTCATGATCTTGGAGTCCTGGGATCAAGCCCCACATCAGAATCCCTGCTTGGCGGGGAGTCTGGTTCTCCTTCTGCCTCTGACCCCGCTTGTGCTCTCTCTCTCTCTCTCAAATAAATAAAATCTTAAAACAAATATTTAGAAGAAGGTATGTTTGAGGATTGTGAGCTGGTATACTAGTAGAGGACTTTATCTATCTTATTCCTGGATATTTTATTTCTTAAACTCCTGGGCCTAATAGCTTTGGAAGTTTTGCTCAAAATCTTATTTTCTTTTGTGTTTTTAAAAAGATTTCCAGGGTGCCTGGTTGGCTCAGTGAGTTAAAGCCTCTGCCTTCGGCTCAGGTCGTGATCCCCTAGGGTCTTTGGATGGAGCCCCACATCGGGCTCTCTGATCAGTGGGGAGCCTGCTTCCTCCTCTCTCTCTCTCTCTCTCCCTGCCTCTCTGCCTACTTGTGATTTCTGTCTGTCAAATAAATAAACAAAATCTTTAAAAAATATATATAAAAAGATTTCCAGTATTTTATTTTATATTCCGGCATTTTATGTTACAATAATCTAAATTTCATGTGATTTGTTTAGAATGGAGGAAGATGGTATGTAATGATCCCAGGGAACTACCCAAAAGTGACAAGATGGCCATCAGCACTGTAGTTATACTTGTTTAGATCTGCCCAAGGAGGTTCGGTAATTTTTTTTTCTCCCAGTTAGTACGAAGAAACTCAATTCAGTGATGTTATTCAGATGTTATTCATAAGCTGTTGCCAAAATCATTTTTATGTCATCAGAATTAGGATGACTCCTCGGAACTGGGGATCCTGGAGATTTCCTTGCAGACACTTTCCATTTATAACTAATCCTTCATCAAGGGCAGAGAAATTCCTGTGGGACTCCACCCTCATTTTAGAACTCAGCCTAGATAAAAATACAAGGATAAGCATCGGTAGGTATTCATCTTCAGGCCTTCTTCTCCATTACTCACACTTGATAATAAATAACTTGCTTTGAGTAAATATTCAGTGGTCAGTCTTAGTCCAAGACATTGGCTCAGCAACCCTGGTGTAGAGCAGGGTGCCTCTTGAGGACGATATCTACAAATGGAAAATTGGCACTGTTATCTTAAGAAGCTTGTTAGCTGATGGTTGAGTCAACATTGATTTTAATGTTTAACATAAAGCATATATATGGAAAAACTTGAGAGCTAAGAAATAATGAAGAGATCCACAAATTCTGAATGAGATGGGCCTAATAATTACTTTTTTAAGATTTTATTTGTTTATTTGACAGAGAGACAGAGGTCACAAGTAGGTAGAGAGGCAGGCAGAGAGGGAGGGGGAAGCAGGCTCCCCGCCGAGCAGAGAGCCTGATGTGGGGCTCAATCTCAGAAGCCTGAGATCATGAACCTAGCCAAAGGCAGAGGCTTAAACCACTGAGCCACCCAGGTGCCCCGGGCCTAATAATTTTTTAAAAACCTCAAGGTAGAGATAAGTTTTGGGCTAAGTTTTGAAGTAGTATGGCACATGGCTTGTGACTAGGAGGGGAAGGGTCTTTCTGGCTGGGAGAAAAATGTACATGTGGGGGCAAAGAACACGACTTTATCACAAGGCCTTGGGCAAGCCCCCGTTCCCTTCTGGAGAGAAATAGCTCTTGGAAGAGTGGCTTGCGTTGTGTGGAGGTGGAGAAGGGGGAGTTAGGAAGGCAGGAGGAGAGGGGTGGGAGGACCCATGGAGAAAAGCCATGAAGCTCAAACTGGGCCTGAGTCTGATAGAACAGATAAAAAGGGGCTAATATGTTCATCCAGAGATCCCTTCCCTTCTTTGTTCCTCTTGCTTACAGCATTTCACTGTAGCGACTGCTCTTTTATTTTTATTTATTTATGTTTTGAAATTGCTCCTTGGCTTCTGGGAAACGACTCTGGCTTATCATCATCATCATCGACAACCCCTGATCATTTTTTTAAGCTCTTTTCGCGGACTCCTGCATTGATGACGCGGTATTCCCCTGGTCCTGCCCTTGGCCCCCTTCTCCATACTTGCTCCCTGTGTGATCTGGTTCTCCTTTAAAAGCTTCAGATACCAACTCTAGACCCACCAACGTGTAAGGTGGAAGCCGCAGATACGCAGGTCCGAGGGCAGGGGCGGGGGTCAGCACAACCTGGGGTCCTGGAGCCTGGCTTCTAAGTGCTGTGAGATCTCAGGCAAGTTGTTTAATTTCTTTGTGCCTCAGCTGTGAAAAAGAGGCATAAGAAGAAGGGTTGTTGCAGGAATTGAATGAAACAGTGTGTAGCCCTGAGGAAGCTCTCAGGACTTCGTGCTCATCGTTTCTGGATGCTCCCCCCCCCCCCCCCCCCCCCCCCCTCCTGTTGCATGTCCCATATTTATCTTATATTCTGCACAGCTCCATTTGGTCTCGGTCCTCACCGGCCTGCGTTTCTATCCCATTCAATTGCGTAAGCCAGAAATCTGAGCACGAACCTGGGGTCCTTCATTCCCCAAGCCCTGTCACTTTTGCCTTCCTAAAAATCTCCCACTATTTGCTGGACATCTTTCATGCCTCACCTCCTTCGTCTCTATAACTTAAAACACAAAACAAAAAACAAACCAAAAAAAAACCCCATTAGGTGGAAGAACTCACTGTTTCCCCTGTGCCCTCAGCCTTCCTTGCGTACCCTGTGCCCCCTTGTTTGTATGTCGGTAGGACCCTACCAGTCCTCCCAGGGGCAGCAGCCACACTTTGGATCCGTGTGACTCCTACATTTAACCACAGTACCTGACACAAAATAGGCACTTAAATGTTTGTTGATCGAGTGAAGGCTCGCTCACTGTGGAGACTTCTCAGAGCCCGTTTAAGCGGAGAGAGGCTGGAGTCAGGGAGAAAAGCTTCAGAGATCCTAACAGTGATTTCGAGATGAAATGAAAAATTACATTATGCTTAAGACTGCTTGTGAAGGGAGAGTCTTAGCAGCTACTTGACACTGGACATGTAAATTCTTATTTATTTATTTATTTATTTAGGAGAGCAATCGCAAGTGAGGGGGAGAGGCAGAGGGAGAGGGAGAGTCCTAAGCAGACTCAGAGCCCGATATGAGGCTTGGGCTTGATCCTACAACCCTGGGAGCATTGCTGGGCTCTATCCCATGACCCTGAGGTCACAACCCCAGCCAAAACCAAGGGTCCCATGCTCAACCCACTGCACCACCCAGGCACCCCTGGACATGTAACTCCTAAGGGTCAGGCTTCTCACCTGTAAAATGGGTTGAAGAAATAGTAAATGAGATAGATAACAGATGTAAAAACATGTAAATGAGAGAATACTTATAAACACGTGAGCAATCTGCATTTGTGCCTGGCTCTGGGGAGCTCAGTATGCGACACTAGTCCTTATTATTTTTACTCATTATTATGTAGTGACTACTACAATATATCAAATGGAACAATTCAGGAGGAGGGAGAAAACTAAAATGCTAAAAATTCACATATTTGCCTGGCTGGGGTACGTGAGGACTCAGTTTCAACAATCACAGTTTATTTGGTATTTATTCCCCAGGCATTGCTAACAGGTAGGTATTGTCCTCTGCATTTTCAGATGACAGAATGAGATATGTCTCATAGGAGGAAGATAAGATTGGCTTTGGCAAGGCCTTGGGCCCCAGGTTATTCATGCTCAGATACTCTGGGGTGAGGTGGGGCGAGGGGAGGGGCTCAGGGCCTCTTGCCAGCCTGCGCCCCCTTCCAGGTCTAGGTGGGCTTCAGCATCCCACCCCCCTGGGGAGGAGTGAGGAGCCTCGGGGGAAGCTGGAGGACTCATCAGTGCTGGCATCTGTGCTTGCCTAGCAGTCAGTGCCATAGGTCTGTGTCTGTGAAGATTGAGTCTAGGTCTAGGGTCAGCATTGCACTACCCGGTGGCTTTGTCCCACAGGTACACCTCTGCCTGGTGGCCCTCTCCTTGGCCTGCACTCAGACCCTGAGTCACCTCCAGTCCTGTTCGGGAGTTTGATCCGGAGTTGGCCGGACGTGTACTTTTCATGACGGGCGGTGGGGCAAGAAGAAGAATGAAGGGGAGGGGAAAAGATTTGGCAGTCGTCTAAAAGGAGCTTCCTAGAAGGGTGAACAGTGAGACTGGAGTGGGTTCTCACCCTCTCGTTCAGCAGCCCCCCTCATTTTACAGGGGAGAGGAGGGACGTTCCAGGAGATTTGTGTCCACATCTGATGCAGTTGAAACCCCTTCTTTCTAAAGGGGTGGGGTCAAGACTGGGCTTGGAGTTGAGCCCAGCACGTGACTCCTCCTCCTCCTCCCTCCCTTCCCCCCCTCCCTTTCTCCCTCCCCTCTCCCCTCCTCCTCTTGTGCTTCTTCCTCTCTGCCTTTTACTTCTCCTTTTTCTTTATAACTTTTCATGCCCTGACTCATTCCAGAAGGACTTAGGACAGTGCCGGTGACTTCAAGGCCTCCTTTGTAGGTGCTGGTGAGTTACTGGACGGTGGGTGGTTAGTTTAGTGAGCGGCTGCAATAGGGGAAGGGGCTCTCACTCTTATGACTAATGAAAGTCCTTTCCTCACGTCCCAGGTCAAAGGCTACATGCACTAAAACTGTACCACATTCCTCCAAAGTGCAGCATTTAGTCATCAGGGAGTTGGGTGGGAACAGAGGACCGGATACTGGTAAATCGCTCTCCGCTTACTGGGAAATCTCAGGATTCATGCTCTCCTGGGAGACCCCTGGAGTCATTTACACGGTTGCATTTACACGGGAGCATGGTTCCAGACCTGGCCCAGAGCCCCTAGCCTCGGACCCAAAGTGTGTTCTAGACAGCCTGCAGGGGGAAGAGGATAGGAGAAAGGGAGGTTAGGACTCAGGACCGCAAACAAGAGCTCGGGAGGGAACCAGGTCCACCCCACCCCATCTCAGGAGCAGCCCCACCTCGCCCACCAGACTCCTCTCCTATCCCTGTGCACACTCGTCCATCCTGGTTACTACGTGGCGGGGGCTAGTCCAGAGACTAGGGAGAAACATTGAACGTCTCTGTCTACTCAGAGCCTTTGAATCCAGAGGAAGATACAGACTTAGCAATAGGCATAGCAGGGCTGGGTGTGCTATAGGAAGCACGGGGCAGGATTATGGCTCTTCCTCAACTCCCGTCCCCCACCCTCGCACCTCCCTGCAAAGAGTGGCTTAGAGGGAACAAGGCCGGAGAAGCAGGTGGGTGTTTTGAAGTGGTGCAGGAGAGATGGACAGCCTTAGGGCGGGGAGACGTAGGATATTCACGAGATCCTGGAGAGAGGGAAACCAGAGGACATGCGTGTTGGGTCTGGTAATGTGGGACAAGGATTTCTCAGGCCATTTCCCAAATCAGAGGTAGATGTGAAGTTGGCGTTTACCGCCTCTGCCCCAGTTCACAAATGGGGAGACCCCTGTGATATACCTCCTGGCCCGGTCTCACCTTCTCTCCCAAGACCTCCTTTCTTGCCCTGCCTCCTGCAGCCAGTCTGGGGGACAGTCAGTGCTTTCCCATATAGGAATCCGAGACTATGCATAGTTGGAACAGCTGGGGCAGGTCCCAGGTAGTCATGCCCATTTCCGAGGGCAGGTCTTGCCTGGCTCTAAAGTTCTTTCCAGACCAAGCTCCTCAGTGTAACTTTGGGGTTAGAGTTCCGGTTTGAACCCCCACCCTGCCGTTTCCTTTCTGCATGACTGGGCTGAGTCGGCTGACGTGTGCCTCAGTTGCTGCAGGTGGAGGACAGGGGTCCTGATGGCTCGAGCTACAGCACGAGGTGCTTGTGATGGTTAGGAGAGGAGAGCCCTAAAGAGTAGGCGTGGTGTGGGCTAAGAGTGGGTTCGTGATGAGACTTTCTGTCCCCATTCAGAGCAGTCCAACAGTGCATTGCTTCTTTCAGCCCCCATGTGGTCTTTGTAGACGCTAGTCCTTTCTTGGCTGGAACCTGGATCTCTCTGTCCTTGCCTTTGGTTCCAGAGGATGCCCAAAGAACTCCGGGTTGCATTCCATTATCTCTTTCTTGCTCCAGCCCTCACGTTCTTCTCCAAGGTGGTTTTGCTAGCTCCTGGCAGTTCCTATTCTCAAGTGCTGATTGTTTCCTCTTTCCCACAAACCTCGCTTTCTAGAAGTCCTTTTTAACTTCTCAGAACCCTGTCCTTTCCCTGAGCCACCTTTCCTGTCTCTTTTACTCATCTGGGCCACTCCCTGGGTGACACAGGGTCTTCTCTGTACAGAACGGCTTGTTAATAAGTCTGATGAGGTTTTCTTTCCTCTGACCAAATTCAAAGTACTTAGAACATTTCAGACCCATTGCACAATGCCTGTCATTGCTGGGGAAGGAGGTGGAGGAAGGCTAACAGAGGTGAAGTAAGGGTAATTCCAACAAAATTAGTCACTCAGATAAAACGTGTTTGCTAAGAAAAATTTTAAAAAGAGGTTTGTGAGAGAATTAGGAAATATGAACCTCAACTGGATATTTGATATTACAGGGCTATTAACTTTTGAAGTGCGGTTAAGTTACAAAGGAGTTTTATCTTTTCGAGATACACACTGAAGTGTTTGTGCATAATGATAGGATGTCTGGGGTTTGCTTAAAAATAATCTGGTGAGTGGGGGTGGTGATGGTGTTCGAGCAGAATCGGCCATCTATTGGTAATTTCTGAAACCAAGTGATGAGCCTGTGGGCTCTTCGAGTCTGCTTGAAAATGTCAACATTTCTTTAAAAACAGTGGGTTTAAAAAAAAAAAAATTATTAAGAGGGAGAGAGAAAGCCAGAGAGCAAGTAAGCACGGGAGGGGAGAGGCAGAGGAAGTAGATCCCCGCTGAACAGGGAGCCCCATGCGAGGCTTGATCCCAGGACACTGAGGTCATGCATGACCAGAGCCAAAGGCCACTGCTCAACTGAGCCACCCAGGTGCCCCTAAGAACAGTGTTCCAAAGGCACTTCAGGGACTGTTTGCCCATCTCCCCATGTATGATTGGGGTGGGAGGTGGAGGTGAAATGCAGGGAAATTGCACACCCATGGCCCGTTGCTCTCATTGGATCCCTGTCTGCAGATGCCAAGAGGTCCTGCGCAGCTGCCACCAGAAGGGAGGGGCCCAGAGGTCTCAGTTGGCCGTCTCGGCTGGGGACCTGAGGTTCGGCCTCACTGTTCCTCTGGCCAGCACCACAACCGACCGTGCTTCAGGCAAACACCTCATCTATCCCTGTCAAGATTTAGAGTCCTCAGGCCCAAAGTCCTTTGTGGTTAGGGGGCCATGCTGATGACGGCTCCTTTAAGGGACATTTCTACCTTGAAAGCTGGGGAGGTATGAACTGGCAGGGCTGACCGAGAGGGGGAACTACCTTTGAAGCGAGGCCCCAGCCTTATGACAGATCTGAAAAGGGGTGAGGTGGAGAGGTGAAGGTGAGCGCGGACGAAATGCGCCCAGCCTGGGTCTCTCCTTTCCCCAGTGTACACTGCGCTCACAGCCAGCCCTGGGCTGGGGGCTTCTCCCTCTCCCATGCTCCTGGAACCCCCCAGCCTGGCCGGTCTACTCCTCCCTTCCCGGTACCCCCCCTGCAGTGGGTGTGCACCTAGGCAAGGCAGGACAGACCCTGGGGACTTGGCTTTCAGGGGTGCCTGCCCTCTTCCTCCCATTTCTCATCCTGCGCTGTCCTGAAGAGGTAGAACAGGACCGTGTTCATTTCCTTGCTCTGTGCTCCCTGTGTGGTGGGTGTGACCCTGCGGTAGAGAGCAGGTGACACACCCTGGTGACAAAGGGCTGTGGGAAGCCTGTCGCAGTAGTGGCACAGTCTGTCTGTCTGTCTGTCCCTTTTGCTCTGCTAGGGTACTTGTCTGTTTTCTCCTTAACCACTGACTCTCTAGCCTAGTGACGGGCACATGGTGGTGCTCAGGAAACATTTGTTGAGTGAATGGCTGATACAATACCAAGTTAAGTGTGGCAAGTTGAATTTCATAAAAAAGTTGGGAAGATAGGGATGCCTGGGTGGCTCAGTCGTTAAGCCTCTGCCTTCTGCTCTGCTTGGTCATGATCCCAGGGTCCTGGGATGGAGCCCTGCATCGTGCTCCCTGCTTGGTGGGAAGTCTGCTTTTCCCTCTCCCATTGCCCCTGCTGTGTTCCCTCTCTTGTTGTGTCTCTGTCAAATAAATAAATAAAATCATTTTTAAAAGTTAGGAAGATAGATTAAAGCTATACATTATTTGTTATTTAATTCAGTTAAGTTATTTTAACACACCACACCTATAATATTCTAGCAGATGCATTATCATGTATGTGTACGTGTGTTTTAAATTGCATATATATACATATATAATTTTTCCCCTAATTGCCATGAGAATAAAACAATGCTAGGCTGATGACTATCTCACCCAACTGAAATGCAGGTTTTAGATCTTTTTAAAAAAGATTTTATTTATTTATTTGACAAGAGAGAGATATCACAAGTAGGCAGAGAGAGAGGGAAGCAGGCTCCCCGCTGAGCAGAAAGCCTGATGTCGGGCTCCATCATGACCTGAGAGGAAGACAGAGGCTTAACCTACTGAGCCACCCAGGTGCCCCATCCCTTTTTTTTTTTTTTTTTTTTTTTAAGATTTATTGATTTATTGGAGGGTGGGAAGGAGCAGAAGGAGGGAATTTTTTAAGCAGACTCTGAGCTGAGCACAGAGCCCAGCCAACATATGAGGTTCTAGATCCCACGACCCTGAGATCAGGACCTGAGATGAAACCAAAAGTCAGATACTTATCCGACTGGGCCACCTGGGCATCCCCGGATTTTATATCTTTAAGGGAAGCAGGTGTTTGAGTTCTGTCTGCATTGACGAAGATGCTTGCTTGTCCTGGGCAGTTAGTGAGCAATGGCTCCTCCATTTCCCACTGTGCTGTTTCCCTGGCTTGAGGTTGGGTCTTGAAGATGTAAGATAGAAGAAAGAGACACAGGTGTTCTTTTTCCTTGGGGTGATCACAGAGTCCCACAGAGCTGTGAAGGGCCAGAGAAATCTTGTCTATAAGCATGTATGGGCATGTGGTGAAGATATTCTGGCTGTTTTACCTGCTATCAGGAAAGAGACAAGCTGGAGTGAATGTTTTGTACCTTTCCCTGCTTCCTGGTCCAGGGGTTTCCCTTCCTTCCAATTCCTTTCTGCACAGTGTGTCCCTCTTAGGTCTTAGAGGAGGCCAACATCTTTCACTGGTTATTTTCTGTGGAGGGGTTCTCAGTGAGCCTTCTCTTCCTCCAGCCTGGTCCCCTACTCCCCGTTCTGACTGTATTTCTCCTCGAGTCAGTTCACAACTAACTTTTCTCTGTGGAGTGAGCAATCCTATCAAGGAAAAGAAAATCTACAGCCCCCTCCTCTGCCCCAAATCTGTTGCAAATAGCATTTAATAAAACAAAAGGAATTGTGTCCTAGAGAAACAGCCAGATAATCTAGAAAAAAAAATGATAAACTTTAGAATTTCAACATCTTCCCTGACATTGACTTTGGACTTTGAGTACCATGTATTTTAAGGAAATGTACAAACTCCTTTTCTCTTCCAGTTTCCCATTGTATCTTCCTACCATGCCCTGAATTCTTAGGAATTTGATTTCGTGACGTTTGGGACATCAGCTGGGTTTAAAATTGACTTGAAATTTGTGGGAGCAGAGAAGGAAGCAGATGTAGGAGATAAGGAGAAATATAAAGGAAGTATAGCCAATCAGTTTTTTTTTTTTTAAGACTTTGTTTACTTACTTATTTGAGAGCAGGGATCCTAGAGCCAGATAACTTATGTTCAAATCCTGCTTCTGCCATTTTCCTCGTGGTATGATGTTGGGAAAGTAACATCCCTTGTCTCTGCCTCAGTTTTCTCATCTGTAATACATGACTAATATTTTTTACCTCCTGGGGGTGCTGTGAAATTTAGCTAATAAATATGACAGGTGATTGGAAGAGTTTCTGATCCAGAGTAAAAATGAGCAGTAGCTATCGGTAATATCTTTCACTGGATTATCCACTGGTTTTTGGTGTCTCCTGCAGAACTTCCCTCCTTACAGATCGTTAATAAAGAACTCGTTGGGACAGAGAAGACTCTTTCCATCACTTTTTGGAATAAGACTAGAGCCAGCTTTACAAACTTTAGGGAGGGGAAAAAAAAAAAAACCCTTCTAACATATGATGGCAGAGCTGAAGAAGAGGTTTCAGCAGTGGTGAAGTGGATGTTTGTTCTTCCACAGAGAAATCTACAGTTCAGATTAACTCCTCGTATCCATGAAAGAATGGGATGCATACAGAGCACCTGGGTGGCTCAGTTGGTTGAGCATCTGCCTGCCGCTCAGGTCATGATCCCGGGGTCCTGGGATTGAGTCCCACATGGGGCTCCCAGCTCAGCGAGGTGTCTGCTTCTCCCTCTGCTCCTTCCCGCTCACGTGCTTGCATGCTCTCAATCTCTCTCTCTCAAATAATTAAATAGAAATCTTAAAAAAAAAAAAAAAAAGAATGGGATGCTTACAAATGCCTGACACAGGCAAAGGTAGGGAAAAAACCCTCAAGACCGATAAATGATGATTAAAGTTTAAGCTTAGAGATTTCCGAGTTCGTGAATTCTGACATAGCACTAGCCCAATATCAGGAACCCTGGCAAGTTTTTTGAAGGGAGACCTCAGAACCCTTCACCAAAGCACCGAGTCGTCTGGTGTCAGGGTACCCATGAGTATAGCTTAAGTGTGGGGAGATTTCAGGTTTTCCTTCATCAGTCTTTAGAATTTGCCAGGAAAGCTGGAGACACGTTGCTTTATCTAAGGAGGCAAGTTCAGGGGCAACACCCTGGTCAATCTTTTTGGGTCCCCGTGCCTGAGTGTGTTAGGAGATTCACTTCTCCTTCCCCCCAACTTTGCTTCTACACAGGACCAGAATGGCCACCGCATCCCCTCATGGTTGCCGCTCCAGCCTGGCTGCCAGGTACCACAGACTTTGTGATATGACTGAAATCTGGGGAATTGTCCTAGAAGCAGTGGCTGCAGTTGGGGCCGTGACCTCGGTGGCCTTCATGTTCGCTCTCCTGATTCTCGTCTGCAAGGTGCAAGACTCCAACAGGCGAAAAGTGCTCCCGACCCAGTTCCTCTTCCTCCTGGGCGTTCTGGGAATCTTCGGCCTCACCTTCGCCTTCATTATCCAGCTTGACGGCAGCACCGGGCCCACCCGTTTCTTCCTCTTCGGGGTCCTCTTCTCCCTCTGCTTCTCCTGCCTCCTGGCTCACGCTTTCAACCTGATGAAGCTGGTGCACGGGAGGAGGCCCCTGTCCTTGCTGGTGATGCTGGCCCTGGCCGTGGGCCTCAGCCTCGTGCAAGACATCATTGCCGCGGAGTACCTCATCCTCACCATGAACAGGACCAACGTCGCCATTTTCTCTGAGCTTTCAGCCTCTCGGCGCAATGAAGACTTTGTCATGTTGCTCATCTACGTCCTCTTCCTGATGGCGCTGACCTGCCTCATGTCCTGCTTCATCTTCTGTGGGGCCTTCAGCGGTTGGAAGAGACACGGGGTCCACATCTTCCTCACCATGCTTCTCTCCATCGCCATCTGGGTGGCGTGGATCACCCTGCTCCTGATTTCCACCTTTGGCCCCACGTGGGATGATACCATCCTCAGCTCGGCCTTGGTGGCCAATGGCTGGGTGTTCCTGTTGGCTTACGTTGCCCCCGAGTTTCGGCTGCTTACAAAGCAACGGAACCCCATGGATTACCCAGTTGAGGATACGTTTTGTAAACCTCAACTCATGAAGCAGAGCTATGGTGTGGAGAACAGAGCCTACTCTCAAGAGGAAATCACCCAAGGTACAGAGCATGGCTGGGCAAGGATCCCTTGTAGAGGATGAGGGGAGAACCGTAGGATATTGTAACTGTAAGGAACGCTCAAGACAGTCCAGGTCATACCCCTGACAGAATAGATAAGGTCCCCAAGGTTCAGATCCTGCTTAAAAACATCCAGCTAGTTAGAGTTCTAATAGAACTAGAAGCCGGCCTCTGGAGTCTTAATCTCGTACTTCCTACATAATACACTGTGGGTTTCTCTGAGTCAGAATAAGATGGAGCAAAGGAATCACTGAAGAAATCTCTAGAGACAGGCAGGTGAGATTGTGTTCTTTATAAAAGAGAAATAGGTATTCCTTCCAGAAATGTGGAGCCTTTATAGATTTGAATAGAGAAAGCTGCGCCATGATTTCTTGCTATGGTCACAGAGCACAGAGGCAGGAGAAAGCCCTTTTTTCATAAACCAGCAGGGATCTCCATAAAGCTACTGGGGATCCTGATTTATCCTGAAGAATCACATCTGGGGCCGTGGGAGGGAAGAAGTTTTGTCTGACATGAAAGAGTCTAGTGATTTGGCTCCTGCCTGAAGTTGTGAGAAACCAGGTGTTACATTGTTCTCACAACAAACAAGGGGCTAAACTTGTAGCTAGTGACTGTCCTTGCCCCCAAGGACACACAACCAAGGAACCTATTCATTGGTTTCTGGGGCTTACATTGATTTCTGGGCCTAATCAAGGGAGGGGGATGGGTTTGGGACAGGAGAGAGGAATGGGAGCCAGCGAGATTCTTAGCTTCAGCTAACTATTTCCTCTGCCCTTGCAGCGGGGGCGGGGGTGTGTGTGTGCGTGTGCAAAGCTCCCTGGTGCTTCTCACAACAGCTGCGGTCCCTCTCCTGGGCACTGGAAAGCCTGAAGGGAAGCGGGGATGGCTGGAGGGGATATTTTAGCTCCCATCAGCTCCTGTCCTTTCTCCTGCCTTGGTTCTATCACCACACTCCTGAACTCCCTGTTATCAAACCTTAACTACGATTCCTCCCTTCCATCCCTCTTTGCATTCATTTTATGGACCACTGTCACCCTCCTCTCCCTAAAATACTTCTTGGACTACCACATTTTCCTGCTCGCATACCTCACTGGCTCCCCAGTACCCACCATATTTGCTCAGGGAGGAGGCTTTTCACAGCCAGAACCCAAGACCCATGGAAGCCATGCTCGGTCCAAACTATTCTAGTCACTGCCTTTCCCTGTCTGTGCGTCCAGGCTCCAGGCATGTCCTTCTCCCTGTCCTTGTCCATTTCTAGTCACACATTCCCCTGTCTCATTATTCACTCCGCCCACAAGCTGTAGAACTTTGAAATGCTCTTATCAGAGTGTGTCCCATTCCATAGCTATTTGCGTGGCTGTCAGATAGTCTTCCAGCGTTAGCCTCGGGCCAGGAGTCATTCTGGTTAATCTTTAGATTTAAAAAAAATATATATTTTATTTATTTATCTGAGAGAGAGACTGAGAGAGAATGACACAGAGAGAGAGAGAACACAAGCGAGGAGGAGAGGGAGATGCAGGCTCCCCGCTGAGCAGGGAGCCCAATGTGGGGCTTGGTCCCAGGACCCCAGGATCATGACCTGAGCCGAAGGCAGACATGTAACTGACTGAGCCACCCAGGCGCCCCTGGTCTTTAGATTTTCCACAGGATCTTATATAGAGAAAGCATCTGAGGTATGTGTGAAGTGTACTGAACAGGTAGGTACATTTTGGGGGGAAGTCAATGGATTGTTTTAATTGTATTCACGATGATTGTATGTGTTTTCTCTTCTGTTCCAGAGTTTAAATCCCTCTCATTTTCCCTAGAGACACAGAAAACAATTGCTCAAAAGTTCTGCCCCCTCTCAAAGAAAGTAAAAAGAAAAAAATTTTTTTTCTTTTTTTCTTGTGGACTGTTAAGGAAGTGGGTAAATCCTCAGTGAGATTCACTTCTGGCCAGATCTGTATCTGAAAAGACTGGTTTCAAATTGCTTTTGGGGTGATCTTGGGAGGAGGTGCCCTGGCAGGGAACTTTCTGGAAAGTTCCCTAGTGATCCTCTGTTGGTAGCTATTCATTTATTAGTGTGGTGCGTGCTTTGTGCCTTGCCCTGGGCCTGGGACAGTCTCTTCCTCCATGAATCTTAACGTTCTACTGGGGAGACAGGCAGATAGCAGGGCATGACTGACTGACTGAATGGGGGTGAGCACAGGCCAGAGCAGGAAGCCGGTTGGGCCCAGAGCTTTAACCCCTCCCCTTCCTCTCTTCCAGGTCTTGAAGAGCTAGGGGATACACTCTACGCTCCTTATTCGACCCATTTTCAGCTGCAGGTAAATTGTTTCTCTTTTTTCATCAGGGGCATTAGCTCTCAGGCATGTTTGTCCTTCAGGAACACAGGCTGTAGCCATTCTGAGGGCTCCTAGATGGCCTCTTGGAAAGACAACTGTGTCTCCTTTCCTCTGATCTGCCTCAGGGGTTAGCACTGGAGACTGGAGTATTTCTAGTGTTCTGGAGTATTCCCAGGGGACAGGGAGGGGCACTTCAGGGGGAGGGATGGGAGAAGGGGGAGAAAGTTAAGGTTCCTGCCCAGATCAGAGCTCTGTTGAAATTATCAGGGAATTGGAGTGGGCTTAACAATATGGCTGCTTCCTTTTCAGAATCGGACCTCCCAAAAGGATTTCTCCATCCCACGAGCCCAGACTCGGACTAGCCCTTACAATGACTATGAAGGAAGGAAAGATGGCAGTTAGCCGTTCTGAAGAGTGGGACAGACAGCAAGTCAGCCAACCAATGGGGAGTTCCAAGGGCTATGGGCTTAATCCCGAGCCACCTGAGGAAACTGTACAAAACCTTTTGGGAAGAACTTGCCTTGCCTTGGCTTCTGGAGTTGCTGGGTGGCTAACAAGACTCCAAGGCCTAGCACTCTAGTATTTTCCTTTGTCCCAGGCACTTCTTTTAAGTGGGAGGGAGCCTCCAGCAACTCAGGGTGTGCCCCGTACTAAGCCCAGTCATTTCACCAGTGACTAAAGCCACGGTCATCTGACGCTTCCTGGCTCAGTGAGCTTCAGGAGCCTGCTCTGGTCGCTCAAGGCTGGTTTTGGGAGGACTACTCGGCCCAGAGCAGAACTGCAAATCTGAGCAAGAAGAGCCAAGGCTCTTCTCTGTCCCTGCTGAAATCTACACTGGAAGCCATATGACTGGCACGCTCCCATCTTGCCTGGGTACGAGAGGCCACGGGTCACCCCAAATGTACCCATCTCTATGGCACTACCACGGGGTCCTGTGGGTCCCCAGCACCAATTCACTGGTCTTCATTTCCAAATTTTCTGTCCATCCTGGACATTTGTCCCCTGTCTGCTTTCCCAGAATTTTCTCTTCTGTATCTTGTGGGCAGAGGACAAGCCCCAATTTCTCCTTGGCGGGAGAATTCATGCTCTGTTCTTGCTCTAAATTCCTGGCACGGATTCTTCTGTCGTCCCCTTGCCTCTCAGCTTCTGTAAATAGCTTCACACTGTGTTCACCACCCGTGTTCCGTACGTGGGCATTGTCTACCAATGGGGAGTGTTCCTTGTAGAGTAAGTTATTCCCTGCTCCTCACGTGGAGACGCAATAAAGATATGGTGACAGGTCCTTGATGGTGGCAGAGGGACAGTACGAGGGGTGTGCACTGGACCTGAAGGAGAGACGGCGGGCACTCATCTTCACATGGAGCTGAGGTCCTGGAGCTGAAGTTTAAAGTTCAAGTCTACTGGGTGTGCACTTGACCCTTCTCTAAACATTTCTCCTTCTCCTCCTTTTGTCAAAGATGTGTGTGTTTTCCCTATTTGTTGAGGTGAGGGGCAAGGGTGACATGGGGAGCCAGGAAGGGTCACGGATCCTGAGGTTTTGCTGCAGAAAGGCAGAGGAGTCATGATCTTGGAATGGGGCTTGGCAGGCCAAGTCAGACAGGGACGAGATTTCAAAGGCAGCTTCATGGTCCCCAGGTTTAATTGTAGGAGGACATATATTCAGATCTCTATTTGACAAAATTGGTTCATAATATCCTTTGGAAAAGACACAGCACCTGACAGTTTTTATTCACTTTATTCCAGAAACAGCTGCGTGGGGCAGGGCCACAGGGAACAGTTTTTGACGAAGAAAAAAAAAAAATCCCCAAGTACTGAAATTGGATGACATTTAAAAACCTTGTAGCTGAGTTAGGGGGTTACCTCCTGAAGAGCCCGACGCTCTGCTTTTCATCAAAAGGAAAACCTGGTGTGGGAAGAGGGTTGAGGTGATGCTGGAGGTGAACCAACGACACTCTGAATTATGGATATGGACATGCCACAGAGATTTGGTTGATTGTTTCTCACAAGGCTTTGCACTAACATTAGCCTAGTTTTGCACTGAAAAGGGGGAATTACAAATCATGATTTGGATCCTTCTAGACCATTTTAGTCTTTTCTTAAGAGGCCATAACCTGGTGAGGTTGTTATGAGGGAAACACAATAGAATTCCAAGTCTATCTGTCACAGTGTAAGTACTCAAGAAATACACATCCCCCGACCCCCACCTCTTTTCTTTCCTCCTCTGGACTTTAGCCCATCAACCAAGCAAAGGGGGCTGAGTGAAAGGTAAAGCCACAGAGGACCCTGGATCTGCTTTCTTGTTAGGGAAGAGCATCTCCCAGACCTTTTAACTCTTCAACCTCTTCAAAAACGGGGGAAAACACGGGAATGGTACTCACTTCTAAGAAATACAGCCTTGGGACAAGTAGACCATCCCCTCACAGAATTCTTTTCCTTGCCAGGAGGTAGATAAACTCTCCCCCCATTCAAACAGCCCTTGTCATCCCTGTGGCCGCTACTCTGTCTTCAGGTCTTACATGTTCAGGACATAATTAAACTCTTCTGTTAAAATAGGGACAATGCAGGGACTGAACGTGTTGGCACTTGGCGATTGCTGTGATACCGGAGAAGAGGGTTTCAAAGACTTCCTGTTAGGTCTCCACCATCCCTGGGCTGAAATGGAATGTGCAGATTTAGCCCAGCCTGGTCCCTGAGTGATGCCCATTGATTGACTGTTGGGAACCCAAATGGCCTCTCCTTTGAACTAGGTAATAAAAGGAACCTCAACAATCTTCCTCCCAGCTTTCACCGATAGGTGGGAAATAGACTGTCTCCCCTCTGGGCCTCTCACTTCAGGCTGGGGCCGCTCCGCAGCCGCCATACTCCAGGTATCCACTTGATGGCGGTAAAACCTCAGGGATGGCCTTCGGGGAGCCGAGCCTCCGCGAAGCAAACCTCTTGCAGCAGCTTTCCGGTGACGTTCAATGGGCTCTGGGCCAATGCGTCCCATTTTAAAAGGCTCCTGTGCCTGAGCTGTTCACGCGTTCCCTCCCACCATCGTTAGAGGACACCTCTCCTCTGACAGACTTTCGGGGCCCCGTGTCTTATTTTTATGAAACCCTCCAAGGTATTTGGAGTCCATTTGCATGCAACCTGGCATCTTTGCAGACAGCGGCCTCATATGCTGTTATTAATGTGGACAAGTATTTATGTGGTGAGAACATCGGCTTTCTGACAGGAAAAGTGTGCCCAAACAAAGAGCACTGCCTGGCTCTGGAAATGGACCCCCCCTCCTGCCCCCAGCCCCAGCCCCAGCCCCAGCCTGCATTCTGGGTTCCCTTCCTGCATTTCTACACTTGTCCTTACTGCTGAGACTGAACTGTGCCCCACTCATCTTTTCCTTCCTGGCCTGCTTCCTTCTGTAGCTCTCAGAGTTTGCAGGGCTGCCTCCGTCCCAGCCCCATTCTGAAACGTGAAATTGTTTCAGAACTGGAGGTGGAGGCGTCAGAGATATCTTTCTCCAGTGTCCTGGACTGCTGAGATCTGGGATCCGGGCCATCGGCCTCCAGGTTGTAGATGGGAGGCCTTTGCACATTCTGGGGGTTCAACCTGTGGTCATCTGGAATCCCTTCCACACAGGGCTGACAATGCTTTGCCCCTGCCTTGGCTTTAGGACAATCCAGGTATGCAGATGGCTCTGTGTGGCCGTGAATTAGGGCCTGACCCTCATTTCTGTAACCTCCAGATTGCTAGAAGATTCTTAACCCTTCAGAATGGAACACGCCAGTGCCTAAAACGTCGGTGTTTGAGAAGGTCACAGAACTTTTGCTGGTGCCTTGTGGCGTTTATTGTACAGAGGAAAGAGCTCAGGCCTAATGGAGTTAAGACAACTGGGACCAAATTTCTGGTTTTGTCTACTGCCAACACTTGTGTGGTCAGTTTAGGCCTTTTCCCCCCAAAGTGGATGTCTGAGTAAGGAATCAAATAAAATGACCATGGTCACTCTCTATTTTAAGTTTTCTTCTTATTTGCCTTTGCATCAACCCTCTCCTCCATTGCCTTTTCTTCCCCTGATCTCTTCTGTAGTCATCACCTTTCCCTCCTGCATGTAAGCTGCATGCAAAGATGGGCATATTCTGGTTAACCCCACGTCACACTCCCATGAACCCCAAGTCAAATGAACATTTCCCTCTTGGGAAAGTAGACTGGCAAAGGAGGAATTGTAGGACAAGGCAGAAGTATAATAATAATAATAATAATTTTAAAAGGGGCACCTGGGGAGTCCAGT
This sequence comes from Mustela nigripes, assembly GCF_022355385.1. Taxonomy (NCBI): domain Eukaryota; kingdom Metazoa; phylum Chordata; class Mammalia; order Carnivora; family Mustelidae; genus Mustela; species Mustela nigripes. The sequence goes on from NC_081562.1 coordinate 56,033,106, forward strand.
TAAGGTTAAGCATCTGACTCTTGATTTCAGCTCAGGTCATGATCTCGGGGTTGTGGACTCAAGCCCAGTTTGGCGCCACACTGGGCATAGAGTCTGCTTGGGATTCTCCCTCTCTCCCTCTCCCTTTGCCCTTCCCTTGCTCGAGTGTTCTATCTCTCAAAAAAAAAAAAAAAAAAAAAAAAAAAAGTCAGAGCTCTTCTTTTCGCTGCCAGCATGAAAATCCTTCAACTTCCTTGACACCCATATTAAGTCAAAACCCATACAGGTCCCTCCTGCTCTCCTTTGCTGTGTGAAGCTAGTGCTTCCCTCCGGGGGCTTTGCTACAGCCAGGGGGGATGGGCGTCCTCGCTCCCCCTGCAGTTCCTGAGGGCAGATTTCTGAGGCAGTCCTTGAAAACCTTTGGGAGTAACCCTTCTATTATCATGACCTGAGCCTCAGGTCTCAAGCACCAGATTCAAACAGGATCTTCTACAGAAAAGAAGGTGACCCTTGAATGGAATTTGGTTACCACAGGTACAACACCAAACCGTCCGGTCTCAGCTGCTTCTCCTCTAGACTCCCTTCCGTATTCTGATCTATTAATCATGCTGGATTTTTATCAACTCAATTAAAAAAAAAAAAGAACCTCTGGCAAGCCCATGTAGCTACGCCCTGAGCCCTGGGGCATGGTGGTGGGGCCAGCACTGTACCCAGGGATTATGTAAAACTATTACCTCTCTCTAAGAAGGAATAATTCCAGATCAACTTTTTTTTTTTTACCCATAAGAAATTGAAACAGAAAAAGCATATATTGCGTTTGGCATGCTATCTTTATGAACAAGATGGGAAAAGGCAGGGGTAATGGTAATAAAGTTAGGTGGAGTCCTAAGTCAAACATTCCAGAAGACCTGATCATTTAGAGATAGAGGTCTCTAGTGGTTTTCCACAGGGCTCTCTCTTTGGCTATGTGTGGGTAATCCTTTAATCCACCACTCGAATAAAAATAAAACATATTTATCCAGTTTTGCACATGGCACAACATTAGGAAAGACTGAATAATAAAACGGAAGGCAACTGTATTGCAAAGGACTGGAAGCAAGATCCCACACCAAGAATTTACTTTAATAGATGTAAATGTATTCTTACCCCCAAAATAAATCACATAAACATTGTTTGGAAAGGCTTGCTTTGACAGTAGTTTTCATGAAAAAGGGCTGGTAGTTTTAGGTGTCTACAAGACTGACAGCACCCAGTGATGTGGTTTAGAAGGGCAAAGAGCCAATGACATCGTAGGCAAGCATTGGTGAAATTGTGAAGTCTGGATCTGGGCGGGTGCTGTTTCCATCTAATCAGGGGGCACGGTCTATCACAACGGAATATTAAATCCACTTCTGTGCATCTCACTGTGATGGAGGAGCTTTTAAGATGGGAGCTCTTTCTAGAATGACATGATACACAACAGGGCTGATGGAATGGAGATGTTTGACCTCGAGAGGGCGAGACTTTGCAGGGTACGTTCGCATAGCGAGGAATACTTACCATGTTCCTTCTCTGTGCCAGCTTCCTTTTGAAGGGCTCTGTTTGTGCAATTATCATTTGCTACTTATAGAAACCTTATGAGTTATTATGATTATGATCTTGCTTTTGCATCATACCTGCAGAAACGGAAGCGCAAAGGTGGCACAGCTACCAAATGATAGGGCTGGAGGGTCAAAGCGGGATCTCTTACACATAACCCCATGCTGCTGCTCAGCTGTCTTTAATGAGAACAGCCTAAGAGGTGGTTCAACGGTAAGAAATTTCAGGAAGGCAGATCCCAGAAAAGCTTCCTGCCAAGTGGTGGGTCATCTTCCGCTGGAGGTGTTCGATCTGGATGACACTCCACTGAGGATGATGGGGGAATTCTGTGTTAGAAGTCGGCCAGAGTAGATAAGCTCCAGGGAGTGCTGGAACTCTCAGGGTTCTGGACTTTGCAATTGCTGTGTTGCTCCTGGTATTGGAGTCTAAAAACCATGGAGGGGTTATCAGTGTTACTGTAGTTTTCTTCTCCCACACCTGCAACCCCAACCCCCCTCAGCCCTCCCCCCACACCCCCAGCCTTCAGGTGAGAACGAAAATGCTCTTCATTGTTGGAACACACCCTTACCTGTTTGTGTGTCAGTGTTGGTTGTCACAATCTATCCCCCGGCTGGTAGTTTTATTTTACAAAACAATTCTTCACAGCCTTGCTTAGGACTGGAAGGTGCCATGTGAAGACCTCGAGTCCTATAGTTAACAACACTCTGTTGGCAAATGGTGATTATGTAGACTCCTCTGCAAAGGCACTTGAACTGAACAGAAACTGGTGTGCCATGTCTGCCTGAGGTCCATGCAGCTAGTGCCTGAAATATCACCCGCTTGAGTTCTTTACGCAAAAGCTACCATTTTTTTTAAGTACCAAAAAAACCGGTCCCTGTTGTCCTTTGAGGCTGATTCATTGCATAAGAAAGAAATCATGGTTTGTATTGCTCAGCAAAATCAAAAAGGTCTGTGGGTTATGCTTGCATAACCTGAGCTTAGAGTCTGAGTCATAAACCCATGAGCCCTGTGAACACTTGGGAAGCAGGCAGCGGGTCAGAGTAAGCATGGCTGTATTGAAGTAGCAGTGAGAGAGGGAGGAGGACCAGGCTGAGTTGGGAAGAAAATGTGGGGGTGGGCTGAAGCCGGAAGGAGAGAGGGCGGGTAGGTGGGAGGGAGGGTTCGAGAATCAGGGGCTGGCCAAATAATGAAGAGACAAGCATCATGAGGTGAAACGGAAATTAAGGCCTTAAGAATCAGAAATTCAGGAAAACACAAAGTTCCCATTCCCAGAGTGTCATAAACTGTCTGTGCAACCTCACCGCAGAACCTCTTAGTAAGAGAGGCTGTTTTTGCCTCTGAGTTCCCAGAAGGTCATTTGTGATGGAAGAGGGGGATGGTGTGAGGGGAAGCAGCCTCCAAAAGGCACAGACCCTGGCGTGTGCAGGTGGTTCTTTTAATGACATTGACCAAGCCCCACCCCCACCACCTCCTTTCAAAGGCACTGGCTGGGTCCTCTGTCCCTTCCTTTTCCTGACACACCTGGTAGCTGGGACATACCACATGGGAACCTGAATTCTTTGTTTAGGTGGCTGGTGTGTGTGTGTGTGTGTGTGTGTGTTCATGCACATGCACATGTGTGTTGCAAATTAAGAGGAAATGAGAAGAAGAAGAAATATAATGCTTTATCAGTTCTGCACAGAGGGAAAGTGGAAAAGTTTTTAGGCTCTCCAAATATTTTTTCCAGCAGTCTGTGAGAGTCTCTGAGATCCCTAGTCTATGTGTGGGGTGTCCGCTGGTAAACACACCTGAATGTTCTCACACACACCCCCCTCCAGCACATCTATACATGTTTACATAGATCAGATGTTGACCATCAGGTACATAGCCCTTTCCACAGTGAGATGAGATCATATCCTTAAGCTGACTAACTGTAGGTATATACGCATACAGATTACGGTGCCAATAAAAAATAATTTCCATTCACATCAGTTAACAAAACAGAAGATTGTTGGTGGTGAAGCAGAGAAGGAGGCATGCCACCAGCTGCCCCTTCCCTAGGGCTCACAACCTGCCCCTGTGACCTAGCTTTCCACAACTTTCCCCATGTAGCCTTAGGGTGGTGTCACAATCAAATAGCATTACCTCACATTCTACAGCTTTCCAGATCCCTGTTCTTCTCAGCGTGTGTCTTAGGCCAGACATGCATTCCAGTGTGAAAGAGCTTCCTATAGATAGTGAAGAAACTTGAGGAGGTACCCTATACACATAGTTGTGGTTAGTCCCAGGTAGGTAATTACGAAGCTATTGGGGTGGGCCTAAACCCTGAAGCTGGGCCTCTCAAACATTTTCACCTATTGGGACACTTAGAAAGTGACACAGATATTTTAAATGGATGGGGTTGAATGGGGAGGGGGGAGTGAATGGATGCTGCCACTCATTGCCAGACGTAGCCAGTCTGGGGTGCTGGTCACCTCAAACCCTGCCTGGCTGCCCCCACATCTAGGGAATCAAGCTTCCGCCATCTTGTAATGGACTCACTGTCTGGTTTGCCAGCCCTTCTTGGGTCTGAATCTGCAAGTTAGGGTTCTGGATGGTTTCAATCATTCCCTTAGAGACAAATTTTCCCTGAAGTCCCTCCTTTGAGGGGCCAATTCTACATGCCTCCCACTTGGGTCTGACTCCAGCTCTTCCCAAAGCTCTCCAAAATCTTCTTCACGGTGTTTACACCTCAGTCCAATATGGCCTCCTTTGTGAGCCCTCATCCATCACGGTAATGCTGGGGTCTCCCAGTAACTGGTCTTCAGTGGATTAGTCTGTTTTCTTCTGAGCACTTACAATCTGATATTGTATTTATTTGCTGTTTCACCTGTGTGTGTGTGTGTGTGTGTGTTTTCTTATCTCTCTGTATGCTTCAGGAAGACAGCAACTTGTTTTCTATTCCCAGAGCCCAGCATAGTGTCTGCACACATAGGAGCCTTTGTTGCATGAATGAATTTAATTTTGGGGAGACGTATTCCTTTGCTCATCACAGGCTGATTACCTCATTCAGAGAACACCACGGTCAGATTCCGTCTTGTCTGTTCAGGGGTCTTCAGTGCCACTTCTCCTGAAATAATTTTGATGAATATCTGCTGATTAACCACGAGTTAATTTTTTTCATATATAAACACTTAAATCCACTGTGTGAAGAGCTACTTACAAGCCTGAGGCTTGGAGACAAGAAAGGAGCTTCTCCAGTTGTTGGGCTGCGTGCGTTTCATCACATCCAAGTTTTATTTCCCCAAGGCTTTTCTTTGTCAAGCTTGGAAAAGTGCTGTTTCCTAGGAGAACCACACAAGAACAAGCTGCAAATATAAAAGAGGAAAACATCCCCCAAAGCAAAACTTGGAGAAGTGTTTTAGATTGATTCCCCCCAAAGATCAATTGCAATCTTTTCTTTCTTTCAAGGGCACTATTTTTCTAAACAGATTCGAACCAAATGCATGAACATGGACATTTCAGTCTGTATAAAACTAACTGGAAATAGATGAACATGCCAGCAGATAGGTTCAGGAAAGGATTTATCTTCCTAAATTTCAAGGCAGCAAGCTGGTTTTGGTAACGTTTTCTCTTAGGAGAACTGGGTGAGTGTGTCCAGGGTTGAACATCATACTGGGCAAGGGGAGGAAAAGAAGCCCTAAATGGGAAACCGAATGTTTCCAGTGACAGGACCAACTCATAAAATCTTTCCACTGATTCTGCCATATCGAGCCAATCACGTTCTGCCATCCTGGGCCAAACTAGAAAAGCCCCAGACAATCTTTGCTACAAACCAGGGCAAAGAGGGAGAATTTTCTTGTCCACAGAGCAGCGCTTCCCAAACTCACTCTCTCTCTCTCTCTCTTTTTTTTTTTTTTTTAAGATTTTATTTGTTTATTTGACAGACAGAGATCATAAGTAGTCAGGCAAGGCAGAGAGAGAGGAGGAAGCAGGCTCCCCACGGAGCAGAGAGCCTGATGCAGGGCTCAATCCCAGGACCCTGGGATCATGACCTGAGTCGAAGGCAGAGGCTTTAACCCACTAAACCACCCAGGCGCCCCCAAAACTCACACTCTCTTAAGAGTCACCTGGGAACCTGTTAAAAATGCAGAGTCCCAGGGCCCTCTCCTAGAGGTTCTCAGTGAGCAGCTCTGGGTCTGAGTATGAACATTCCTATTTGGAAGAGGTGTCCTAGCTGATTCTTCTGATTCAGCAGGCTTGAGGAAAGACAGTGGATAATTAGTTGTGTTTCTTCTTTGGTGGATCAACCAAGGATTTTGCAGGCACGCCCTGGTCACTTCCTCCCTAGCATTTGAATTCTGAGCCAAAGGAAGAATCCTTTGTTTTTTCCAGTGCTATGATGTGGTTCTACAAACAGTACTCAGGTCACCTTTCTGGAGGGATCTTGGTGCACTTGCTGCCGTGGTTAAGATGGAACTGGGCGTCGGGAGAGAATCCCTTTAGGGATGGAATGGTCTTTTTCAGTAGGGGGTCCCCACCTCGGGCCCCCTCCTTGTGTTCCGGGTACAATCGCACCTCCTCTCAACTTCTACCTTTGCCTCTACGTTCCTTCCTGAGTCTCTGTCTCTACTGGAAGGTCCATAGCCCTATGGTCATCTATGCATTTCCACTTCAAACTCAGCTAGTACCAGACAGGACTCATTTGCTCTCCTCTCCACCCCCAGATCTGTTCTCTCTGGAACCCTCCTTCTTCTGAGTTAGCTCCCCTACAAAACAGAATCATCATCCACTTGCTTACCCAGGCCAGGGTCCTGACTTTTCTGTCTTCCTCATTCCTTACATCTAATCCCACATATCTGTTTAAGGCAGTGGTTTGCAACCCTGGCTTCAAAACAGAACCATGTGGAAAGATTTTAAAATGCACCCATGCCTGGGCTTCGCTCCCAGAAGTTCAGATTTAATTGGTTTGTGGTGAGGTCAAGCCATGGAGAGCTTTTAAAAAGTCCCAGCTGATTCTGTTGTGCGGCCCAGGTTCCAGCTCTGTTCCCAGTCCCACCCTTCCATGCAAGGCAAATCTGATCAGCGGGGCTGGGGCTGGTGGGGAGAGAGTAAGGCACTTACCTGGGGCACAAAATTCAACGGAGCACCCAAACCCCCAGTGACAATATGTCTAAAAACCGAAATCAGTGCCCCAAAGTCCATGATAAACAACACATCACCATTTTATAAAAACAGGCTGCTGTGGTTTGTCTTTGCCCTGCCTGATTTCACAACAGGGGCAATGGTTTCCCATGGGGCTGCTATTCCCAGGCTTGTGTGGCTGTCATGTCCCTCCCTGGGTTTATGAGGATTGACAAAGTCGTGTAAACAGATTGGGCAATGGGCTTAGATTTGTTTCAATGGAGAGTTTCCAATTGGATAAGTATAAACAGGAGTGCTCTTTTTGCCTACTGCCTAGGAGTCCAGCAGGGCTCAACGCAGCATGGGCTCCCCCCCATGCAAGCTCCTCACTCACACCCTGGCTCCATTCCTGTCTTTGGGATATTAAGTTCCCTGTGAGCTGACCCAGCCCAGCTCCACAGCTGTTGCTGCCCACTACAGTGCACGTGTGCTCTAGTAATAACGCACGCTTTACAGGTCTTTGGACGGGTCTTGATTTTGCTTGCAGCTATGCCTTTCCCCAGGCATTTTTTTCCTGCCTTGCAGATCTGGATCATTGCAGTCAGCTGAGCAGTTTTTTGGTGGCAGTGTTTTGGTTTTTGGTTTTTGTACCGCCCAGAAACACTTGGCTGAGATCGTGAGTGGAGCTGGAAAGCAGCCTTGCTTCACTTAACAAACTCTGTGTCCTGGCACAAGTCTGCATCCCTGGGGTTGGGGGAGAGGGGGCACATTTTTATAGTTTGCACAAAGACCCTGCTGGTGGCTGCTCTTTCATTCCCTCCGTCATCTGCCCTAGGAATTCCTTCCTACCATTTAAGACAGAGCTCAGGCTTTTGACCTCTCACTGGCAAGTAAGTCTTCCTTGCCCTCAGTGGCTCAGCCAGAGTGAATCTGTGTTTTTAAGTTACCACTTCACTTCACTCTTCTACATGCTTTTAGGATGGCAGCTATTGCAGTAATTTGTAATTGTGGGAACAACAGTGGATCGAACAACGGTGACTGGCAGATCATTCTGGCATCTATCAGTCAAGAACAGGGTTGTTCTCCTATAATCTAAGGATGTCTTTGAAGAGCATGAGAATGATCAGTGGTAAAATAAAATATTCAGACAAGTAACTCCTCCTTTTACTTCAGGATACCAAACAACCGGCTCATGGCCAAGTTAGTGAGAATGGGCTGGGCTGGCCATGGTAACTGCTCAGACTCAAGGTGATTTAATAACAGAGTCTTATTTTTATGTCCTACCACATCTTCATCTTGGAATCCAGATGGATAGAGCAGCCACTGCTTGCCACCATGGTAGAAAGAATTCAATTTCCTGAGGGTCTTGGACTGACAATTAATTGCTTCTTCCTGGCATAGACCTTGGAACTGACATCATTTTTGCTTAATGTATTGACCAGAATTAATGTCATGGTCCCACCCAACCTCAAAAGTGCAATCCTGCCATGTGCCTGGAGGCAGGAGAGTTTGAAAACATTTGGCAAAGAGCACTTATGACTACCAGAGTTAACACTTCATATAAAATTGACTTTATTTCCTAAATAGACACATTCTGCTGCTTGTTTTGGTGTTTAGAAAAAAGAGTTATCAATAGCAGGACATGGTGGTAACAACTGCAGCTAAAAACCAAAAGCACAGTCTTTTTTGGAAATCTTTCAGTGACATCTCTGCCCATAAATAAGGATTCTCATGGGATATGTGACTATTTCATTTTACAGATGCAATTTAAATTATACTGTTAAAAAATAGCAGAGTGGCTGTGGCCCAAACACAATTTTAGATGAGGTTCTTAGTATCTTAGAATGATATATATGTGTAAATATATATATGTGTGTCTGTATATATAAAAATACATATATGTAATATATAATACTGTTAAATATATAAAATTAAATATGTAACTATTGTATTAATATACATAAACATTAAATAAATATGTAAACTATAAATATATACATACACACACACATTGAAATAAACTGCCTAATTCGTCCAATAGATGAAATGAGATAGTGGATGTGAAAACCATTTGTAAATTGTAAACTGTCACCTATAAAGTGGTATTTAAAAGTAAATTGCCATTAGCCTAAGGGACCAGTCATCCCAAATATCCAGATGTTAAGATTTTACCCTGCTATGGGCGTTTCCTTGTTTATTTCCCCTAGGTTTTCATTTGCTTTTAAAACAAATCTCTAATAATATCAGAGATATAGCAAACATTTTTTAAAAATGTGAATCAGATGTAAATTCAAATCAAAAATAAAAAAGCTCAGTTTTTCCAAACAGAATTGCCCTGGGAATAATGACATTGAATTCAATATTTAGGAATTTAAAAATGAATTGCAGATGACTTCTCCCCAAGGTTCTTCTACATACAAATAAAGTCCGGGTGGGATTTACAACAAAATGCTTCCTTTGTAGAATATATTTCAAAAAAATCCAGCTCTGTTTGTATATTCAAGTGGGTCCTGTTTTACAAAGATGTCCCATTTGTAGACTCTAAAAAGGAGAATAACTAAGAGAATAACTTAAAAAGGAATTTTAGGGCACCTGGGTGGCTCAGTGGGTTAAAGCCTCTGCCTTCGGCTCAGGTCATGATCCCAGAGTCCTGGGATCAAGCCCCACATCGGGCTCTCTGCTCAGCAGGGAGCCTGCTTCCCCCTCTCTCTCTGCCTGCCTCTCTGCCTACTTGTGATCTCTCTCTCTCTCTCTGTGTCAAATAAATAAATAAAATCTTAAAAAAAAAAAAGGAATTTTAAAAGCAGGCTCCCTTGGAGTGTTTATATCACATAAAAGAATATGTGAGTGAGTTAAAAATGTCAGTTCCATAGATTAAAATATATATGCAATACCACAATTTGTATATTTTCTTTACCTGTGTTTTACACCTTTTTTATGGATCGCTTCCTCTGTATCTGCTTACAGCATGTACTCCATTATGCTACAGTAATTGGACAATAATAGATACTGTAAAGTTTTTCCAGCGAGATAAACACAACACCAGGCAAAGTGGGTGCAAGGCAAGATTTATTAAAAACACTCTCCGGTGAAGTTTCAGGGCTCAGGAGAAGGGGAGCCAGGAAAGTTGTGCCGGGTGGAGGTGGGTACCCTCGGGTGAGGTTCTGCAACTCTGGAAAGCAGAGTGGCGGAAGTCACGCCCAAGGCTGGGAGAAGGGGGCTTTTAAGGGGCCTGGAGGGGAGTTCAGGAGTCTTTGGGCAAGTTTCCCTTATTTGGATATTTCACCCGCTCGTAGGGGTCCCATTGGTCCACTGGAGCCCGGGGCGGGGGTCTCAGATTCCAGCTTGTCAGGATCCCATTGGTCCACGGGAGCCTGGGGTCAGAGGGTTTTCAGATTCCTGCTTGGGTCTTTGTTCTCCTGTCTGAGCTCAGGTTTTGTGGCAGGGACTTTCACCATCTTAAGTATCCCTTTCTTTCTGCCAGCCCAACAGATACAAGTGAAATCCCTACCAGTGTAGTTTACCTTGCCCTGTGATGATGCCATTATCTCAAGAGCTTGGGACTATAATCATGTGGGAGTCCTGTTGAAATGAAACATTATGTCTGACCCCAAATGAAAGAATTTATGTGTAAAATAAAGTGTAAATACATCTCCTGTCAAATGACAAACTTTTACATGTGAATAGTTTTCTCTAAGAACATATAAAAGTCAATAAAATCTTCTTACTTTTTACATTAAAAAAAAAAAAAAAAGTCTGCTTGGAGGATTCAACTTGTTGGTGATCTGGTGTAACTTTTCCAAACCCAGACTTGATTTAACCACTTACTGAATGTGGTTTAAACTCTAATAGTTCCACCATCTTTAGAAAAATCCAGAAAGATGTCCAATGGCATTTCCAAAGTGCACTTGGTTGTTCTTTGAGTGATGGGTGAGATCAATATTAGAAATACAGCATTCAACTCAGCTCTCAGTTCTGATAGAGACCATCACCGTAATCCAATCCCAGTGATTTTCTTAAGGATTTCTTGAAGGCAGTTCCAGGGAAGGCATTCTAATAATGTTGTGAGTGATGGATGCATCCTTGTGCTTCCTGAGTCTTCCACATTGAAGTCCTTTGAATAAGTAAGTTCTGCTACATGTAAAAACGTAAACCTAATTCTAACTCATTGATCTGTGAAGAGCAGCAAATATGATCTCTCACAAGAGACCAACAGCTTAGAAGTGGCCTAAGCCATGAAGATATTTTCAGTGACTCCAAGGAGAAGTCTTTATGGAGACGTCAAGCATGTCTTCTCAGAAGTCACAATAGCCCCTGTTGAATGTTAATTGAGAAGCACCTTCTTTACATGAAAAATACAGAGGCTTTTGTATCAAAGGAAGCACAAATAGATTTTCTAGTTTATTCCTCATAAATTAAATGTGATTTTAAGATAGATGATTAGGCTTAATCTGAGGAAAAGGCTATAGAAGTATCCTCTTTACCATCTGAGCTTGAGGGGAAAAAAGAGAACCTCATTCTGCTATAACTTAAGGGCTTGGTGTATGACAATCCTGGGTCCTTATGTCATCAACTCTACCTTTTCCCAGAAGCTTTCTGGGAAAAGGCAACCTTTTCCCAGAAAGCTTCTGGGAAAAGGTAGAATTGGAACTGATTGTGGAAAGAGGAAAAGAAGGGTAATAAGGCATGAATCTGGCCAGTCTGAAGTAGACATAATCTTAGGAAAAGGGATCATTTATTTAAAAGAAGAGAGAAGACATAATAATAGAGTGAGAAAATTTTAGCCTAACCAGACCACAGCTTGAGATAAGGCATGATATCTGGAAGGCCTTTAAAGCTTATGGGGAGATCGTGAAATTTAATGTGGAGGGAAACAAATCTTTGCTGGTCTTTAGGATCAGGAAAAAATCATCAAGATGAAGGATATGTTAGCTTTACAGGTATTTCATTAGCATCATGCTCTAACTGAGCTAACCAGCTGCATTACACCAGGGAGATACTTCATTTTTTTTAAAGATTTTTTTCCTTATTGGGTAGGGAGGGAGAGGAAGAAAGAAAGAAAGAGAGGATGAGCAGGAGGAGGAACCGAGGGAGAATAAGATTCCCTGCTGAGCAGGGAGCTTGACCTGTGTCCTGATCCCAGGACCCTGAGATTGTGACCTGAGCTGAAGGCAGACAGCCGACTGAGCCACCCAGGTGCCCCACAAGGAAGAGATTTTGTAATAACGGTTTTCACCGATATACTTCCTTTTGAATAAATAAATAAAAATCAGGAGAGGATTATCTAAAATACTTAAGAGAATTAACACTTTCCAATTATACAACCCAGGACATATAAGTAAATGAGTTTGTTTTTATTTTTTTTAAAGATTTTATTTCTTTATTTTATATATATAGAGAGAGCACAAGTAGGCAGAGGGAGAGGGAGAAGCAGGCTCTCCACTGAGCAGGGAGCCTGATTCAGGACTCGATCCCAGGACCCTGTGATCATGACCTGAGCCGAAGGCAGCAGCTTAACAGACTGAGCCACCCAGGTGCCCCAGTAAATGAGTTTAAATCTTCAAATAATACTCATTGAATTGAGTAATTGAGTACAACATGCCCATCACAAATAGTTTTACCTATTTATTAAGTGGTTTTTCATGGCTCTTGACTTAGAGGACTATTGGGGTTTTTAGCTTTATGGAAATTGCTGCATAAACTTCAAATTTTAATTTTCATTAAAATATTCTTTAACTTCACAAAATCACATTTTTCTGGACCAAACTCTCCTGTGTTGGCCACTCACGGTGCATGCTATGCCATGCTGGGTGGAGGATAATTTCCTGCCCACAGCTTCCCACTGAGGGAGCAGATATATGTGACCAAGTCTGTACCGCATGACCAACCCAGGCATAGCTGAATGGACCAAAGGTGGGGACGGGAACCACAGACACTTGGTCCACAGGCTGATTATAAATTAAGAGGGCCACTTCCAGAGAGCTTCCAGTCAGAAGCAATGATGGTCAGCTGGACCATTCAGGCTCCCTCTCAGGAATCTGAATACAACACATGGGGAGAGAACCAGTCAGCCGGTAGAGGGTGGGTACGTGAAAATACCTCAAAAGGAAATTGAGACAGTGAGGAAAGTGTCAAAATGGTTGAGGGGGATTGCAGGGCTGGGGTGAGGACAACATGCTCCTACCAACACTTGACGGTATTCCATGGCCATGAGGCTGGCTGAGTGGCTGTTCTGGTTCGCAGAGAAGAGTTTTGTCTCCCCGCTGCCACAACTCCATTGTCACCTTACAATCCCCCCAAATCTAACTAATACATAGTCCAAATTTTGGCACACAAAGGTTCAATTTTACTTTTACTAATACTAAGAAAAACATTTTGGGAAACAAAATGGGCCATCATCTATGGTTTTAATGGGTTTATTAAAATGTGACAGCCAACTCAACAGAAACATTTCCTGCCTGCAACACACCATACCACTCCACACCACAACAGAATTATGTTGAAGGTGTCATTGTCACCATTTTTAGGATTAAAAACTAGGAGCATCAGTGATGATGATTTTCGTCCAGAGCTGATCTAAGTTTCCATGGGTTGTTTTCCCTCTCAGGTTGGGTTCTTTATGTGGTTTGTTAAATAGTGTGCCACCTAATAGACAGGTCAGAGTCTTAATGTTTAAACCTTTTCCCTCAATTTGGTATTACCAATAAGGGCAGAAAGTCAAACTCTTTGCGCATTTACCTACATACTGGTTTGTTCTGAGAACATTGCTCAGGACGCAGATTTTAACAAGGAGTTGCTATCTGAGGGTAGCAGAAAGTCACATGAAGTGTGGGAACATTGTGTAGAGGGTGAGGGAGCCTTTGAACAGTAGCTCGAGATCTGGATTCTAGCTGATTCTGCCACTAGCAAGCCATATTATTCGGGCCAAATCTCTTTCCTCATCTGGAAAAGGAGGGAGCTGGGTTCCTGAAATTCTCTGCATTGTGTTATCTCCCCCAGGAAAAACACAGGCTCTACCAGAGCAGCATTGTCTGCCTTATCTGATTAGGGCTCAAACCAAGAACAGCTCCTGGTACCTCACAGGTGCTCAGGAAATGCTTGGTGGCATTGAACAATTCAGGCTGTATATTTCTCACAAAAAAAGGCTGTTTTTTTCCCCCATGTGTGGAGTCTCAGCTATTTTTCAGATTGCTTTCACATAGGAGGCACTCAACACTCACTGTTCTGAACTATCACATTTGGTTCTCAGCGGATCCACAATGTACTTGTCAATACAGAAATACAGGCATGGAGAAGCCTTATTGAAAGGGAAGAGGAGTGGCCTATGAGTTGGAAGACCTGGGCTACCACTAATACTGTGTGAGGCTCTCGGCAAGTCATTTCATCGCTCTAGAGTTCTGTTTTCTTATCTGGAAGGTGAGAGGGTTAAATCAGACCCTAAGAAGCCCTCTGGTGGCACACTTCTAACTCTGGTCCTGTTGCACCTGTTATGGACAGCACGTGGGTTGTGAGAACAGATGGGTCCGTTGGGAAGGATGTGGGACTGCAGGAGGAACGAAGGCAGAGTAATTAGTGCAGAGGCCTCAGCTCACTGGAAACATCAAGACAGGAAGAGTGCTTTTTATATGCACCACCTAAAATCATTTATGAGCATCAACTAGGGTGGCTCTTTCTTTGCTGTTGTTGGTTCATCAAAGCAGGTTACTGACCTCTGCCACGTCTGCTGGCATGGGGTGCTAAAACCATGGGAGAAGCCCTGCCAGAATCCAAGCCTTGAAGTCTGTGTTATTTAAAACGTCCAATTGAGGGGTGCCTGGGGGGCTCAGTCCATTAAGGGTCTGCCTTCAGCTCTGGTCATGATCTCAGGGTCCTGGGATTGAGTCCTGCATCAGGCTCTTTGCTCAGCGGGGTGCTGCTGCTGCTCCCCCTGCGTGTGCTCTTTCCCTCTCTTTCAAATAAATAAATAAATAAAATCTTTAAAAAAATAAAATAAAATGCCCAATCATGGGGATCCTGAGGATTTTGCTATAACTTTTATCACAAATTCTGGTTCAATCATATTTATAAAGGGGCCCTTTATAAAAAATGACTATAGAAGTAATGCAGGAGTAAGTTGCTACTAACCTCTATATTTTATCAAAGTAACATGACCCTAATTTTTTCAGGCCAAGGTCTTTGGCCCCATTAGTAAGAGGTGCCAATTTGTTCTTGCACTGCTAAGGAAAGAAGTCCTTCAGTTTCAGGAAAGAAGAAAGAGACACATAGTCAAGGTAGGGTGGTCAGCAAGATTGTAATTATGCTTGAGATAGTAGTCTTCTGATGAAGGGTCCGGATGGATGGAAAGGGCTGGGAAGCGGGGAAGGAAGGATGAGCCGGTACTTGGCTGGAACATGACTCTGGGCTCCCCAGTGACTCATCAGGGCTACATTAGGATGGTCTTCTGAGTTTCCACTATGCATGTTTCCTGTGGACTTTATATTTCTGCATCTTGCTGGGGGCTTGGTTTAGTTGGTGGGATGAAGCACTCCTGTGTGGGATCAACAGTCTGGAAAAGAAGAAAGGCCATTGTCAATTTTCCGAATCAATGCAAGGGGTGATACTTTCCAGAGCTATGTTTGAAATATCATTTCAGCATCACTTAATCCTTTGTTAAGGGGGGAAAAAAAAAACCAGCCATGGAGGCTATGCACATAAAAACTTTTTTTTAAAAAACCCTCTTCCCTTTTAACCAGTAACAAAGATATTTCTGCAAGATTCTTGAACAGCTGATCACTGGAAATTGAAGTAATCCAAGAAATTCTTGGAGAGGATGATAAATATTTTCTCATCCTATTAATGCCCTCTAGAGGGTTAATTACAGCAAATGCTCTCTCTGTGTCCTGGTCTGTGTGCCCTTCTTCCAGGAAAAGGCCAAGCCTCAGGTAACAGACCCGAGGCATTAGCTAGTTAGAGCAGCCTCGTACAGTTCCTCGAACAACCATTGTGAGCATGACTTCCACCCTCAGATTTTAGTTATGGGGACCAGAATATAAGAACTGTGTCACAGCGTGGTATTTTTGGCTGCCTGCCTCTGTACGCCCTCAAGTCATCCGACACAAACACAAGTCACCTCCAGTTCTACTCAGTCAGGCTCCTTCCGCTTTTGCCTGAAAGGATTAAAATGGGTTACGCCCATCTGGTGATGAGGGAGGGTGACAGCACTAACCCAGTTCTCGGGGGCAGCTTGGGCTGTAGGAGCTACACAGTGACACAGAGAGTTGGCTAGCAGGGCTCAGGGGATCCATTTAGACCACCGATAGACAGTAAAAACAGATCTGACCTCATACATATTCACAATTCCCTGCGGTCCCCAAGGCGAGAAGCAGTGAGCCTCTTCCTCCTCACACTCTCACCAACCTTTCGAGCTGCTTTTCCTTGCCAGCGGCATTCGCCTATAGCCGAGTACCTTGTTGATGCATGGCGGTGGGGATCGGGAGGGGCTTGGGCAGAGGCGATGGCTTCCCTCGCCTTTATTGCCCTGCCCCAGGACAGGTTTTATCTGGATAGCTCAAGCTCCGCGTGCTTGTGGAGACGAGCCTACCCTACCTCTCCTCTCTCAGGTCGGTACAGACATTGGAAATGAAGCCTGACAACTCTCCTAAGGAAGGAGTCCTTGCTCTGTCCCTCGGGGACAGTAGATGAGCACATTTACCTGCGGCTGAATGAGAGTACCATATGAAGTTAATGCTACATCCTCCTCAGCTCCATCACTGTCTCGGGCTGAAAGCCAAAGATGGGAAGGGCTAGGTTAGTGTCAGATTCACCTGGAAACAGCACACGAGGACTATGAGAAGACCTGGCGGCTTGCGAAGAGGCTCTTGACCCTTTGAGAAGGAATTCTCAGTTGAGGCTGTTTTTTGTTGTCTTTGGTTTTGGTTTTGGTTTGTTTTTTAAATCTATGATTTTTAAAAAGAGTGTTTTTAAAGCTTATGAGGAAGGTTGGCTATGGGTAGTATCTGCGTATTCATCTGTGTTTCGTGACTGAAGATACCGAACGTTGATCATCACCTAGAGAAAGAGCGCTGCTCGCGGTGGGTCAAGGTCTTTGCTCCCTTGTGACCTTGTGTACCTCACTGTCCTCCACAGGAAAATACAAGGCCTTACCTAGATCATCTCTAACGTCCCTTCAGGCTTGATACTCTGCAAGCTTTGGTTCAGCTTTATAAAAAACCAGATGTAATAAAACAAGATTCCTAGAGATCATTTTCTCCTGTCATAGAATAACCACACGCATGGTTATTTGTTTAATGTCAGGCTCCTCGACAAGACTGTAGGCTCTGTGAGGACAGGGGCCGTGTCTGCCCTAACACCAGGGCCTCGCTCCGTACATACTCGTTGTTTGACGGTCACAGGCGTGGCCTCACCCTGAATGTTCACGCTTGTCAGCTCTCTCACTCGCTAGCTGTGGGCTAACCTAGGGCCCCATTCTTTAACCTTTGGTTGCCTCTGTTTCCTGATGGGAATAATAGGGGGACAATGATGATCATAACAGTAAATCTACTTCACAGGCTTGTCTTGAAAATTAAGCTCATCAATACATATAAAGCCCTTCAAATAGGGCATGACGTATGGAAAACACATGCTGCTGGGACACCTGGGTGGCTCAGTCCTTGAGTGTCTGCTTTCGGCTCAGGTCGTGATCCCAGGATCCTGGGATTGAGCCCCACATTGGGCTCCCTGCTCAGCGGGAAGCCTGCTCTCCCTCTCCCACTCCCCCTGCTTGTGTCCCCTTTCTTTCTGGGTCTCTGTCTATCAATCAATCAATAAAATCTTAAAAGAAAAGAAAAAGAAAACACAATACTGCTGTGCTTTGAGAGTTAGTATCCAGTGGTGTGGTCATAACTGGTGCTCTGACATCATCATCCTACTGATATTTTTTAGAGGGTTGGATCCTGTGAAATTTGGAATGCCCTTCATTCCTTGGGGGCAGAGTAAACTGAATTCTTGGTTTAACTTTGCTCCTTGAGGCATAATTCCTTGAGTTCCTTGAGACTTTTTGACACTCAGCTCCTTGGTGATCAACATTCATCCAACATTCTCATCAGACTAGATCATTAATTGGAGAAGCTGCTTTCTCCCGAAGTTTCCAGCGCTAGTTGTCGCTCATGAATTTACCAAAAGGCTGAGTGTTTCTCTCTATTAAACCTGCAACCATTCCGTGGTATGAAATCTGAGTTGAGTAAGGAAGACCTTCTGTTTACATGGGGAAGAGGTGGGGACACTATAACCATCATTTAAAGACTAGGATCCTGAACTCTTAGAGGTTGAGGCGCTTGGTTTTGCCTCAAAGTTGGCAGGAAGCAGAGCTGAGCCTCAATGCCAGGGCACCCAGATTCTGCATTCTTTCTCCTGCTCCACACTGCCCAATTTTCTCACGCTCCCTGCCTCTTCAGGAATGTCGAATGCTTGCCGTATCTGTCCTCAGACCAAACAAGTCCTGCCCAGACTCACTGTCTTCTTCCCTACTTTATGCCACTTGTCTCTCTGTCACTTGTAGCTCCTGAGGGTGAGAAAACAGTTTTGTGATTTGTTCCTGCAAAAAACCAAAAATTGCACTGCTTGGGACCGTTGAAATTGGGTTTGTTCTAGGAAGGAGTGGGGGGATGTCTTGAAGGAAAAAAACAAAACAAAATGCTGAAAATTGCCCAAAAGGGTTGTCCAGAGAAAGCTGATATTTGCAGGGCACCTGGGAGGCTCAGTCAGTTAAGCATCTGCCCTTGGCTCGGGTCATGATCTCAGGGTTCTGGGACTGAGTTCCTTGTTGGGTTCCCTGCTCAGCGGGGAGTCTGCTTCTCCCTCTGTCCCTCCCCTTGCTCATGGTCTATCTCTCTTTCAAATAAATAAATTTTTTAAATCCCTTATATTAAGGATTTTATATATATGTGTGTGTGTGTATAATTTCCTTATAGCAAATACCAGCTTCATATGTATATGTATATACATATATGTATGTATGTATATATATATATATATATATATGTATATGTATATGTATATGAAGCTGGTATTTGCTATAAGGAAAACAACCTGATGGACTTAAGTTTGCAAGAACATTCTCTTGTTTCACATCATTTTATAGTTATTGACCCCCTTTTACACTGCATAGACTCATTATTTTTGTCTTAATACCTTAAAAAAGAATCATACTGGGGTTTGTCTGTATACCTTCAAGCAATGAACAGGAAAAAAAATGCCCAGAGCAATGTGATCATTTAAAATATTCATGGGTCTTGCTTCTAGCAAACTTGACATAACAATATCTTAAGTATGCTAAAGCAGATAAAGTAGTGATAATCTTAACAGGAGTTTTCCCTCCAAAAACAAAAGAGAGAGAGAGAGAGAGAGAATGGTGGCTGATAGTCAATATTTAAGATCTCCACAAATTATACAGCATTTAAAATTCTCAGTTAAAAGGGCAACTGATTTTTTTTTTAAAGTGCAATCAATATACAGCTTTCTAGGAACGCATTTATAATAGAGGGCAAAAAATATTTCTGCCCATTTGTTTGGGGGTCTGTAGTAACATTCCTGAATGCATTTTCGTTCTCTAACCAGATGTTTTTCGATCTTGGAATTAAGTCCATAACCATTTCAGGAACATAAAGCCTAATCTTCTTTTGAAAGACTCTCTCAGGTAAATGGAGTCTTAATCCCCTTTACCAATCTATTTCAGTGTTTACCAACTCTTATTTTCACTTTTAATCTAAATCCTTCATGTTTGGTTTGAGTTCATTTCTACACCTTGTCTTTTGTTGGAGACAAAGCAGCAGGACAGCAGCTTCTTCAAGAGAGATCTTCATAGTTGTGAAATTCCCCGCTTATCTCCTCTGGTCTTCCTCTTCTTTCTGATAAATAACTCTGGTCCCACAACCCAGTGGTAAATAAAATAGTTATGTGACCAGAGTCACAGCAACAAGCAGTAGTCATCAGAAGAATCACATGACAAAGGCATGTCTCATGGACTTGAACAAAATGTCATGTTTCGGTACAGAATTTAGAGAGAGAATTTGAATAGTCTATGATGAAGGCACACTGGGAACATGTTTCATTGTCTTAACCTTTCCACTTTGGTCGCATGTTATAACCCTTTAATTATCTTTGTGGTTCTCCCTTAGCCTCCCAAGTTCCCCCATATTTCTCATTGGTGGACCCCAGAACTGGTATGGGTATTCTCCTTGGAGACTGACCAGTGCCAAGTACAATAGCCTGATTGTTCTGGCTGACCACACGTCTGTTGATACGGTACCGTGACTGTTTTTTGAGCCAGTGAAAACAAAGACAGTGGTAAGCTGCTTTCCTCTCACCAGTTGTGACCTACAGGGCACACTTAGGGTTTTTCAAGTTCCTGTTATCAGACTCAACTTGTCTAGTTCTTATCTATCTTGTGTTATATGTTTTTCCCAGCTTGGTGTAATCCTGTATTTTGTACTAAGTTTTAATCATTCTTCTAATTTTTGATATTTGTATTTTTCCCAGCTGACCTAAAATCTGATTCTGTTGTCCAACTTTAAGTTTCTGGTTATTCTGCCCAATTTTGAGAGCAATCTGTATATTCTTTACTACATTATTAATTTTTTTTATAAAAAAATAAAACATTGGGCGCCTGGGTGGCTCAGTTGGTTAAGCATCTGCCTTCGGCTCAGGTCACGGTCCCAGAGTCCTGGGATCGAGTCCCGCATCAGGCTCCCAACTCCATGGGGAGTCTGCTTCTCTCTCTGACCTTCTCGCCTCTCATGCTCTCTCTCACTATCTCTCTCTCAAATAAATAAATAAAATCTTAAAAAAAAAATGCATTTAAAAAAAATAAAAAAAAAAAAACAAACATCAAGGGGTGCCTGGGTGGCTCAGTAGGTTAAAGCCTCTGCCTTCGGCTCAGGTCATGATCCCAGGGTCCTGGGATCAAGCCCCGAGTCGAGTCAGGCTCTCTGTTCAGCAGGGAACCTGCTTCCCTTCCTCTCTCTCTGCCTGCCTCTCTGCCTACTTGCGATCTCTGTCAAATTAAAAAAAAAAAAAACAACGATATCAAACTACATTGATAATGACTGTCTCTGGCACGCCATTTCCTGCTCAGAAACGAATTTTCTAACCATGCATGAGTAATGAGGATATTACCGGGAAACGTGTTTTTTTGCACGCCCTTGTTCTGCCACCAAGACATCCCGAGAACACTTGAAACATCTGTGTTTTGGGGTATAGAATATTGGTTGTTATAAATCCAGGTATGTTTGGGGTATTATAAAACTCTGAGAACTCCTCTCTCTTTCTCTCTGACTTTTGTTTCCTGGGAAAATACGACAACAATAAAACAGACACAGAAGTTTTATGCTATCTGCTGATGAGGACTTTGAGAAGTAGTTTTGGGGATTGACTCTGCAATTCTGCCACAAACCTTAGTGATCTGATGATGCACCATCAACAAGGAAAGAAAAACTCTTATAGGAAGGATGTATAGTGTCAATTTCCGACTCTGTCAACTGCACTGAAAAGAATTAATGGATGCATCTATCTGAGCAGCATTTAATTTGAATGTGTAATTAGCCATAGATTATAGCTTTAAAAACGTGTATGCACTTAAAGGGAAGGCTTCTATTAATTTTTTTGAGCCTGGTGAACATTATGTGTGCTCTACAATATAGAAAATAATGTAATTTTTGCACATTAGAAATAAATTGTAAGGAATCAGATGCCTATTAAGACATAAAAATTGATGTAAAACTATGATATTGGGTTATGAATAATAGGCCAGATGTTTCAGAAAGGAACGAATGTGTTTTGACATATTTCTAGATAACCAGAATTAGCCACTATTTCCCCCAGGTTGTTAGGGTCTGAGCATTTTTGTTGTCAAAGTTAATCTACTTTATTCATTAGCAAAAAGTATAGTCAGGTGGCTTGGTCTTCGAGAACGATAAAAATCTGACCAGAAATTTTTATGAAAATGTCACATAAGCAAGTTGCTTTTTTTTCTATTAGTGATGACACATCTGAGCCTTTATTAGAATTCTGATTCAGTGGCTCTTCCTGTCACTTTTTGCAAACCTTGAAGGCTCTCATGCAGTGATTGGTATGAAAAGTAGAAATCCAGGAGTTATTGGGCTTTGTGCTATTAATGAGGTGATGAGTCCTATGAATCAGTTTATTATGATGTTTGGGCAAACTAACTTCAAGACTTAAATTAAAAAAAAAAAAAATCAATCCCTGTTGCTGGGATTGACTTGTGCCCTTGATAGCCAAAACATCTGGACTTAGCATCATACATCATGCAATTGCTTGGTCCAAGCCTAATTTGGGGCTGGTTAACTCACTTTATAGGGGGTGCCTTTCTTTACCCAGCGTGAGCACTTAGAGCCACACCCTCTTTATTTAGGGCCTTTGATTCATTTCTGTCTTGGCCTCTTCCCCATAAATCTCGGTATTTTGGAAGCACCGATTTCTCATAAAAGTTTAACATCAATTCTGGGTGTTTCTATCTCCATGCAGGAACTCTGAAGTCACCCACCTAAATTGTGGCCATTTCCTTATTGTTCCCTCTTGGTTCACCCGGTTTCTCAGTTTCTCTCCTGTTTCTCCCTCGGGAAAGCCTCCCTGCTCCCCAAATCCCCTGGGAAAGTACCTCTTGAGAGCTCCTGGTTCTCCACTCTGAAGCTGCATTGATAGGCTGGGGCAGGGCAGGTGTTGCCCGGTAAAGGGCAGTTCTGCTTGGTGGATCTGTAGAGAATGCAGAGCTCCGGTATGATGTACAGCAGCAGGAAAACCCATGCATTGGTGACCAGGGCAATACAGATGACGGGGTCATCCCACTGGGGCTGCCGCTGGAGCTGTGGGTTGCCTCTCAGGAGCATGGAGATCCACACCACCCAGATAATGATAGAGATGAGCACAGTGACAAAGATGAGCCTTCCGTGCTGCTTCCAGTTCTCACATGGGCCACAGAAAGTGGCTTTGGAGACGAAGAAGGTGAGGGCCATCAGGAAGAGAACATAGACCAGGAGGACCACAAAGTCCATGTTGAGCTCACAAGGGGTCATATGCATGAACATCATGCCCCTGGTCATCATGAGAGTCACATACTCAATGGCAATGATCACCTGCAACAAGCTGACACCAATAGCAATGCACAGAATTGTTGTCCAACAGAGGGAGACTCTACCTCGGACCAGCTTCACCAGGTTGGAGGCATGAGCCAAGAGGCATGAGAAACAGATAGCAAAGAGAACCCCAAAGAGAAAGTAGCGCACAGGGGCAGTTTGCTGATTGAACTGAGCGATGAAGGCAAAGGCAAGGCTGAAGAGTCCCAGCACACCCAGGAGGAAGAGGATCTGAGTGGGGAGGGTATTCCACAGGCAGCAGTCTTGAACCCTTCGCAGGAGGAAGAGAAACGCCAAGAGTAGTATAATTGTGACCACTATGCCGATTATTGCCAAGGACTCAAGCACAATGCCCCATGCGCCCTCGTTTTCACAGACAAAATAATAGTCCTCAGTGGACTTGACGCAGTCCTCATACATGGTGACTTGTGGGTGGACCTCACGAGAACGGACTTCTGTCTCCCTGCAAAAGAAAGAGGGGCAGACTTAGGACCACATCCTCACGCAGAAGCACTTGTCAGCTAGTCCTGTTTGGGCACTGTAACGTCTCTCCTTCCCAAATATGCAAGAGCCCCAAACCATCAGACCCTTAAAACTCTCCTAGCTCTGTCTTGCCGGGAAAAACAGAACACTCTTCACTTGGAGGTTCCAGATACGTCATCCATTTTCATGTCGAAGTCTGTACCAAGGCTTTTTGAAATTCGAGGCAGAACCCTTTTCATAAAATAGGGTGTGTGACAACGTTTGCCTGATGGGTGAGATTATAGTTATATCAGGCTCCAGAACAAAGGTTGTCAACATCAGTGGATCACTGGATCATTCAAGATACTGCTGCATTGCCTGAAAGAGACAGGCAGATCATTTTTCTTCGTAGTTCTAGTGGCTGTTCCTTCTTTTAATCTAAGCCATTCCAACGCAACATGTTACTGCTAAAAATCTGTTCTTTCTTCATCAAAGAATTATACAGAATGGTCCCTGCCATCAGATAACTCTTTCAACAGTTGAGCACCAAAATCTATGTCTTTCCTGAGGTTGCCTAGGAAAAAAAAATTCAGCTATTCATGAGGAAAAATAGTACCTTGCAATTGAATACTTCTAGCTCTCAATTCCTCTTCAGTTATTGCCAAGCCAGACGGCTACAGCCATCAGGGTTTATAGCTACGGGCATGGCCCCTTCATCCCGACCTACCTTCTCTGTGTCCACGCTGGAAGTTGAGGCTCTACTGGCTGCAAGGTTGTAACTGCCAATGAGTAAGAAGGAGACAATCTCAGCTTCTTTAATCTCTCCCCAAATGGGCGGAAGGAGTAGAGGCCCTCACTCAGGTTCCTGCACGGCCTATAAAAAGAACCGGAAGGTCAGAAAGACACGCCTATTCTAGTTTCCCAGCAACTTTTCTACAGAAGTTTCTTTGGTGAGAACAATTATTTTCTATTCTATTGCTAACCAGAGGCACCTTGGCCATAGGGGGTGCTGGAGGTGACTTTAGGGAAGACTTCTTCCTCTCCGTAGACTGCACTGTGTTTAGGAAGCCCCAGTGGCCCTCGGTTGGCAGTACATCAGGACACTTCATTCGTCTTCTTACCTGCTCCCTAAAAAGCCCTCTCTGAAGTCCTCCTTACAACTCGAGTTTTGATTGTGAGAGCCAAAAGAGCATCCGTTCAACAAAGGAATACGGGTTTTACTGGGCCATAAAGAGGGGCGGGCCATGGGCATTAGAAGGGCCAGTAGTTGGCAAAATTGTGAATTAGGGGACATTTGTATTCTCTCCTACTCCCCTTTCCTCTCCATTGGAAGTCTTTTCTCAGGCTTTGGCTGTCCATCAAGTGCGGGCCCCTACCTGGATCAGCTCTTCCTCGTAATACTGAAGGCTTTGGTATAATTTCCCTTTATCATTCCTCTCCTCATCCCCATCAGAACACACTTGTTCTGGGTTTCATTCCATTGGGGCATCCCTCCCATGGCCCAGGACAGAACTCAGTTGAATCTACCAGCTGCTATTGGTATAAAAATTCTGTTCCTCCTGCTACAACATACAGTGGAGCACATAGCAGTGTTCAGCCTATACTGACTGCACCCCCACACTCCCCACTGCAACTGACTCCTTGTTTCTTTTCCTTGGATATTTGCATTTTGACAGAAGACTTCCAGATTCTCCAAATCAGTACCTGCTGGTCTGGTTTCAAGTCACCCCTGTGATCTGACCTTATCTTTCTCATCCAACGTATTTTTTTCAGGTCTTCTGGCCCTATGTTTTCCCCAGGTCAGTTTCCCCACTGCATCATAAAGAAACAAAGCTCCCATCTGCTTGCCTTCTCTTGGATGTTGTCTGTGGTCTGAGTTGCCTTTTGTTTTATTCCCACCGATTCCTTTTCCTAACCAAGTACTTCCCCTACCTCTAAGATATAGCTCTTATCTCCTCGGAGAACTCTCCTGCCTTCCCTAATCTCTGGAGCCCTCACCACTTACCTCCTACTAGCAACTCCTACCTCCTACCACCAATTCCACAGCCTGTTGAGGCTGTGCTGTTCATGATTATGAAAACCATATTTTCTGCCCATTTTATCTGCATCAATTAATTTTAATAAATAAAACAATAAATTAAAAATAGCAGTAGATAATAAATTTATTAATTTATTTTATTTGTACTAGCCTCATCCCCTTGATTCGATTTATAGCTGCTTGGGGGGGGTCAAGTTCCACATTTTACACCCTCATAGCACCTGGCCCCGAGGCGATTACCTCCCAGGTGATGGGTAGACTGTTCAGCTGAAGGATGGAGTCTAATGACAGAATTCCAGGCCTTGTGAAGGTATGTTTTAACAGTGTGGTTTTCCAACAGAAGCTTTTTAATGGAAACCACCTGCAAATAAGTCAGGACCTTAACAAACTCCAGACAAATTCATACTGAGGTGGCATTTTATCTTTAGGGACACCTCAACTTTAAAGAGCCATTTTTTCCCCCTTTGAGAGAAGAATATTTTATGGAGGAGAGTCCTCTTCTTTATTTTAGGCACAATTGTTGTCTGTCAGAATCTGTAAAAGTAGATCTAAAGTTTACATGAGGGTAAAGAGATTCTCCTGATAGATGAGGAGATGAGACATCCATGAGAATTCACTCAAAGAGCTTGGTGAGTGGTTAAACTACTCTCTTTAGAAAGGCAGAGGGTCTTCCCTTTAATTCTTCCAAGAGAACTATGCTGGTGTCCCCTTCCCCTCCCCCTCCTTCCATCTAGTTACTCATGGCCACTCCTCACTGGTGACTGTTTCCATTTCTGGCCTGCTTGTCTTCTAAGGAGATTCTTCCTGACCTGATGGCTTGAGGCTGGTGAATTAATGGGTTAATAACCACAAAGCCCTTTGAGCACCTTAGATAAAAGAGCTCCGTCTCAGGTACTAATTACTGCTATTCTAAAACCTGGGGTCACGGAATTAACCCATATGCTGCTAGGCCTTCAGGAAACGAGGTCTCCCTTTGCCTACACAAATCCACATCACTCACGTTTCCTTTCTTTTGACTTTTATGCCGCAACAACATCATACCAGACAGCTCAGGTATGGCTTTGATGAATCCAAGTATATTGATTACAACAAGTCCAATAAAGACGAAGACAAAACAGTCAAGAGGTCAAATTCCTTTTGCCAAACACCCATTTGTGTTGTCTCTCTCTTCCAGAAGCAGAGCTGGAAGGTAACCTGGTCTAACCCTTCCATTGATAATTAACACTAAGGAAACCAAAATTATGGCACGAGGAATTTCATAATACAGAGGCAGAGGCCCAGAGGGAGGAAGCGAGGTACCCAAGGTAGGGAATGTGAGAGGGGCCAGCCAGGGTTGTCTGGCTGCTGGCACGTTCTTGCTGCCATCCTCGGCTGCCTTCCTGACGCTTCCCATCTCAGGAGGACAAGCCTTGAAAGAGACAAGCACTTAGACATGACATGTGGGTCAGGACCAGGAGGAAGGAAAAAGCCTAGGCTATGAGAGAGCATCAGATGTTCTGCCTCCTGTGAGAAACACTATCGCGGTCGTGACTGGCTGTGTGATGGCGGGAGTTGCTGGCCAAGGAGGGGTTATTTGCTCATTTTACTCTCTGTCAGCTCCTGGGCTGGCTTCATAGGTGTTCAACCAGTAGGGTTGTTCAGGAACTCCCACTCAGAAGGAGCCCATGTTGGAAACTTAAGGCTTTGTGGTCGCTATCTTGAAATTCCTAATTTTGTCTTTGTGAATTTGTGTTTTCAACGTGAAGTCAGATGCGACAATGGAGCATGCACTGGGGACTTGGAGCCGGGGCTCGGGGATGATTCTGCCTCCCTTTCCTTTCCTGCTTTCCTCTCCCTATTGCCCCTTGGTGCCCTGGGTCACTTGGCTTCTCCATTTCTGCCCCTGTCCCGTGATTGCTGCCACACTCCACCTGTGTGGTCACCTGTCCTCACGGTTGAGGTGGTGAGTTCTTGGAAACTGGGAATTGACCCACCTACATTGAGGGAGGTGCCATGTTTTCATTCTGCACTGGGTCCTGCAAATTATGTAGCTTCTTTGGGGATCTCATTAAACTTTCTGGTATAAGATGGTTAATTTGATGAACATTATATTGGGATGTTAACAGGGTAATAGAAAGCATAGAAAGCATAGTTAGTTGTGAAGAAATGCAATGTTTTATCTGACTGAGCAAATTGTCAAGACTCAACTGAATGTCATTTATGAATGCGCAGGGTGTGTTTTGGAAAATAAATGATCTGACAGTTTTTTCCACTTCGTAACTATTATAACATTTTAATTGAACTAGTATACATTGCTCTCATATTGGGATGTTTTTATCAGCATTAGAAGAAAGCAGATGATGTGAGAAATATAGAGGCATGTCAAGTTTAACTGCTGGATGAGAATGTAAACACACCAAGATTGAGAACAATGCTGACTAATAAAAACTTTGATTTTATTTGAGATGCGTTATAAAAAGGAAAAAGTAGATGGAGGACCTTAAATATGAAGATGATTTAAATGGGGTTTAATTAACCAGGAAAGGTGAACAAAAATGATGGCGTCCACATATCATTTATAATGAAATATTTACAAATGAAAACCTACAATCCTCAAAATTAAAAACACACCTGGAACACAGCAGGACATCCTGTCAATAAGACCCTCACATGTTTCCAAAGAAAAATTCATACACTGATCAATAGTTTCTAGGTTGTCAACTATTATTCATGAAGGAGCCTTCTAGTCATCTATTCAGTAATATATTAGGTGGCAAAAAAGAAAATAGGCCCACAAAGTTATAATTTTTGAAAATAAAATGATAAATCAGCTGACAAATTAAAAATTATACCCTTTAGTACAACAGCCTCCTGACTTACCATGGTTTAACTTCTAATTTTTGACTGACTATGATGACATGAAAGAGACACCCATTCAGTAGCAACCGAACTTCGAATTTGAATTTGATCCTTTCCCAGGCTAATGATGGGCTGAATGAACATCTCTCATGATGTTAGGCAGTGGCAGCCCCAGCCCCCGGCCAGTCACATGCTCACAAGGGTCCACAACCTGTACACTTACAACCAGCCTGTACCCATACAGCCATTCTGTTTTTCATTTACAGTAGAGTGTTCAGTAAGTTAACTGAGATATTCAACACTTTATTATAAAATAGGCTTTGCGTTAGATTGTTAGAGGATTTTTGCCCCCCTTTATGCTAATGTAAGTGTTCTGAGCACATTTAAGATAAGCAAGTCTAAGCTAGGATGCTGGGTAGGTTAGGTGTATTTTTTTTTTTTTTGAATTTTATTTATTTATTTGAGAGACAGAGTGAGCGAGCAAGCGAAAGAGAGGGGCAGAGAGAGAGGGACAGGTAGACTCTCCACCCGGCAGGGAGCGTGATCATGACCTCAGTCAAAGGCAGACGCTTAGCCCACTGAGCCACCCAGGCATACCAGGTTAGGTGTAGTAAATGCATTTTCAACTTACCAGATGTTCAGCTTGCGGTGGGTTTATTGGGATGTGACTCAATGGTAAATTGAGGAAGATCTTTGTACTATAATGTCTCATCAAATCTGTACTATTGCAGAACATAGAGAAGCTATGTTTTATCATAATTATAGTCTCAGATAAATTCTGTGAATTGATTTGATAAAAGTACTGATGTAAGTTGTCAACACTTCCAATTAGATCAGGTCTGAATGACAAGACAATTTTGGTCGAGGACTTTTTTGTGTTATATAGATTTAATTTTACTTACAACTGGATAAGCTATAATGTCTGAGTTGAAAAAATATGTCATTGATTCAGTATTGTTTAGACTGGAGAAATTGTAAAGGGATTATAGGCTTGGACAACAAATATGACCAGGAACTATGTCAGAATTATTAAAAACTCATTAACAACCATGGTTCATTCATCATGAATCTTTGACGCCTAGAGAAATTTCTCTTGAACCTCATGGATTTATTGAAATCGAGATGACATTTAAAAAAACTTAAATATTTTGTTCAGATGTTGGAGCTGACCATATCTACTTATTAGAAATGATAGAATTCCTGGTTGCTGTAAGATAAAATATTTAGGAAAGCGTGATACATAAACTCAGAAATAAGATTTAGACTTTTTTTTTTAAAGAAGGTGAATTCATTTTATTTTTTAATTTATTTTTTAATTTTTTTGAATTCATTTAAAAAAATATTTTATTTATTTATTTGTCAGAGAGAGAAAAAGAGAGAGAGCACAGGCAGAGGGAGAAGCAGGCTCTCCACTGAGCAGGGAGCCCAATGCGGGACTCGATCCCAAAGGCAGATGCCTGATGACTGAGCACCCAGGTGTCCCAAGATTTAGATTTCTTGAATTGGGAAAATATCTCATTTGGCAAATACCAGGGGACTTGATACTTGGATAGTAAAAGTGCATATTTGGCTGATTTCGGAACATTCTTCACTACAATTTTGGAAGAAAACTATATTTTAACATGTCAAGTGCATTCAAGGATTCCAAAAGACACAGCAGTTTTAAAAGATGGCTGTCATTATGTGACATTCCTCCCATCAAGAAATGGAACGGAACTCCCCTCCACTTGAATCTTGGCTGACTTTCTTGTAACTAATAAAATATGGTGGAAGTGAGAATGTATGAATTCTGAGGCTGGGTCAAAATGAACCTTGGCAGCTTCTTCTTTGGTCCCTTGGAATACCTGGTATCCTGATGATTTCCCTGAGACACAGCTGTGAAGCTCTGAGGCTCCCAAGCCACGTAAGAGACCACATGTAGGTTCGCTGGTCAACAGCACCAGTCGAGTCTGGTCTTCCCGCCATCCACGCCAAAGAACCAGACATGGGAATGGAAAAGCCATTTGGGAAATAAATCCTCTGTTCCAGGTGTTCAACTGAAAGTTCACTGAACAGATTTTATGCACATGTCTATACGCAAGAATTATTTGCATTACTATGAGTTTTCTCCAAGTTCGTGTTTATTTCTACAGAGTTCTAAAAGAGCCAAGTCAATAGTGGGTGAGGAAAGCCACTTTGAAGGCAGAGGTGACATTAGCAATCACTACTGAGTGGATTTGCAGAAGGGAATATGACTTCAAAAGTCTAGAAAGATCTACACTAGTAAATTTGGGTTGGTCTTTTTTTTTTTTTTTTCTTTTTAACTGACTTGCCAATGTGCTGTTCTCCTGTTTTTCATTTCTAGAGGTGAATACCTACTTTCTTACCCACTGAATGGTCAAATGACCAAAAATTAGCATCTGGAAGAGTGCATGGTACTTAGCAGGAGAGCAAATATTGGCTTAGTTAATATTAGAAGTAATAAATATCTCTGGAAAATTTGTGGACAGCAATATTTGTGGAAAATTTGTGCACATCAGGCCTACCTGATAAATATCACTTTAACAAACTGTTGGATTTTAATAGAAGGCTCTGTAAAACCCACTGATAGAGATGTCTTAGTGACAGGTGAGCTTTTTTTTTTCTGTAGTGGAAGTACAGATAATATTTTTCAAGGACTTTCATACCTTAATTATCAACGTGCAAACTACTATGTTTAATTCAAATGTTAGGTCTATGGAATAACGTAGCCTATTTATTTACTTCTAGAGCCTCTCTCTCGAAATGTATTATGACATTCATTCATTCATTCATTCATTCGTGTATTCGCTCTTCTAATGACTCTTTTTGAGTGTCTGTTTTGTGCCACTACCGTGTCTGTGCCCGAGCTGCCGCAGCTCATGAGAACTAGGACCCGTTGTCCGTACTCAGGTTGCTTACAGATGGGGGTGGGTGGAGAGTGAATGGATAATGGAAACATCGGGTACTCAGTAAATAATCTGCGGGTATGCCAGAGGGGAGGATCAGAGAAGACCTGTCAGAGGAGGAGATGTCTAAGCCGAGCTAAGCTATGTGAAACGAGGGTCCGAGCTCTCCAGATGGAGGAAACAGCCTGCCCGAGCAGTGGCCAAGGTCAGAAATGGCAAGTAGGTCAGAGGGGGGTGCGGGGCATGAGCCGGTGAGAGAGGAGGAGGGGCCCAGGGTCTCGTATTTTGAAGGGTATAGATGTTATTCTGAGGGTAATTTTATTTACTGCATTTAAGCTTTATGTTGCATTATACTGAATAGAATTCCTTTATTCCTCTACCCAACACATCATCACAAAGCATCTGTGAGTGGTTCCCGTGTCGAATGCTGTGGGTATAGCGGTGAAGAAAACAAATACGTTTCTCATCTTGTCAAGCTAACAGTTTGGTGGGAGAGCAGACAGTAAAATGGCAAATACAAAGTATCTATAGTTACTGATTGTGGCAAGACCTACAAAAGATGCCATAAGAGGGAGTAAGGGAGTGGGGTGCCTCTGTTAGGGCGGGTTAGGAGAGGTCCTCCGAGAAGACAACCCTGAAGCCCAGACCTGGGTGGGGACAGGAAAGAGCTGGCCACGGCCACAGCCATGCAGAACGGGAGGAAGAGCCATCCCAGGAGGGAGGGGACAGTGAGCAGAAGCCTGAAGATGCCAAACGTGGAGTGTCTGAGGACTGGAAAGAAGGCCACCATGTCTGCAGCAACGGATGAGAGTGGAACAGGAAGGGAGCCTCAGATGTGCACGTCTTGGGACCCCAGGATGCCATGCGGCTGGGCTGTTGACCCTGTAACTGGCCGAGGAACTGGGGGCGTGGGAGAGTGAACTGGAGAGGATCGGGGTGGGAAGCAGGAGGCGAGGGGAATGTGATGGTGGCTCTTAGTTTCCTAGGTCTGGGGGTGGGGGGCTGGGGGAGAGAGCCCGTGAGATTCAAGGGACAGACTGGCAGTGGGATCTCGGTCTTGCTGGTGGTTGAGAGACAGAGAATGAAGGAAGACTGGACCCCCGAAGCCCCGAACCTGCTTCACCAGCCCTTTCCACCTCGCAATTTGCAGCCAGTCCTCTTTCCAGTTGCTCAGCTTGGCGTCCCCTTGCCTCTTTTTCTGCGCCGCACACAGTTTAATGGAAGATCCTGTTAGTTCTACCATGAAAATATATACGGACTCTAATCACTTCTCACCACTTCAGTGTCGCGGGCCGGCTGCAGTCACCGTCATCGCTGCCTGCAAGGCTGTAGAAGACACCTAGCTGGCCGTCCCTTTCCTGCCCCCCGGCCTGTGCCTCTCACGGGACATAGTCAGTCCAGCAGCCAGAGGGAGTCTTTCAAAGGCTGGCTTTGATTATGTTTCTCCTCTGCTTAAAATCCTGTGATGGGCTTCCCCCTTTTGTACAGAGGAAAAGCCAAGGCTTTCAAGTGGCCTCAAGGCCTCAGATGACCTGCCCTTCTCGTCACCTCTCTGACCTCACCTTCTGTGCACTCGCCTTCACTGCTCCAGCCCCCCTCACCGGCCAGGTTCCTCAGTCACACTGGCTCACCTTGTCTCAGGGCTTTGCGCTGGCTCTTTCCTCCAGGCTCTTAGCCTAGAAGGTGCCTCCCCCCAGAGACCCACACGGCTAACATGCTCGCTGTCTTTCGTGTTTGTTCTCTGGGGTGCCTTTCCACACTAGTGAAAATCTCACACCGTCCTCTGACAATGCCTGTTTTCTCATCCTGCTCTACCTTCTAATTTTGCCATAGCATTTATTACTTTCTAAAATATAAGGTAGTAAGTGATTTATTATGTCTACTGTGTACTCCCTATATCCCCAGCTCCCCAAGGACAAGGGTCTTTGTTTGGGTCACCGATGAATCTCATCACCCACAACGGTGCTTGGCGTCTACTGGGGGTTTGGTAACTATCTGTGAAATGAATGAATGCGAGAAGGATGGGGAATGCCTTACGCCGGAGAGTAGAACCTAATGCGATAAACACAGACTAAAGCCTGTGCTTACAGGTTCATGGTTCATAGCCATGGTTCACAGGGAAGACTCAGATGCAGGGGGTCAGCCAAACACATGCCGTCCCCCAGACCGTTGCTCTTAGCCAGGCTTGGATGGAGGCACTGTGGGTCTGTGCTCCGGGAGAGGATCTCCATCCTTCCCCACCCAGCCCTCCGTTCTCTGTAAGAGAAGTTGGGAAACAACTGGGTAACCGATCAAGTTAAAACAGGGGCTTTAGGGGCGCCTGGGTGGCTCAGGGGGTTAAAGCCTCTGCCTTTGGCTCAGATCATGATCCCAGGGTGCTGGGATCGAGCCCCACATCGGGCTCTCTGCTCAGCAGGGAGCCTGCTTCCTC
>NC_081562.1:56066646-56222787 GCF_022355385.1 Mustela nigripes
TGGGGCGCCTGGGTGGCTCAGGGGGTTAAAGCCTCTGCCTTTGGCTCAGATCATGATCCCAGGGTGCTGGGATCGAGCCCCACATCGGGCTCTCTGCTCAGCAGGGAGCCTGCTTCCTCCTCTCTCTCTGCCTGCCTCTCTGCCTACTTGCGATCTCTGTCTGTCAAATAAATAAATAAAATCTTAAAAAATAAATAAATAAAACAGGGTCTTTCTAAGAAGGAGAGTGGCCTTGTTGGCAAGAGGAGCATTCTGATCTCAGATGATAGCCATGTGGGATAGGAAGCAGCTGCTTGAGGACTGCCCAGCAACCAGGGAAGACTTGTCTCTCCCCAGGGTGATTTCCAGGTCTTTGCCTCGAGCTAGTAGGCAGATGTTGTGCTATTTAGAGAGATGAGGAGGACGGAGGGAGGAAAAGGTTGGGGGACCAAGAGTTCAGTTTTGGACACGTCAAGTCCGAGGTACCTGGGAATCGCATGTGTGAATGTCAAGTAGTTTGTTGGATAAATGCAATCTGGAGCTTATAGCTTTCTTTTTGCTTTTTCATCCTTTTCTTTATGTGCCAGCTTCCTGTTGGCACCAAGCTGGGTGGCAGACAGGGAGACAGGTGGCCAGGGTGCCCCTCCACCCTCAGTTTCCAGCTGTCTCTCAGCAACTGTATGAATTAGGAAGCACATTCTTGCATTTCTTCATCGCACAATCAGACAGCGTGCTTTCGTTAAGAGTTACCGTTCTTCTGGGAGCTCGGAGGACAAGAACGAATAACACTAAATATCGGCACTCAAGAAATCACATCTCCTTGGTGAGATATGCTGACAATATTGAGATTTATGCTTTCTGTGGCGTGTGTCACTTGAAGAATAAATGAATACATCCATTTTATTTCTTACCAGGAGAAAGACCCCCCCAATGAGGGAGCATCTTATTAATGACCTATATTAATCCCCATGAGTGATTATTTCAAAGGTTTTGTTATGTCTTTGTGTCACGGAGCGGGGAATGCTGTTCAGTGTTTGTCTCAGCAATGGATCCATTTCTTACTTCCACATGCCTGCGGGGACACATTCTGGAAGGAGATGGGATGCATACAGAAGTTAAGTCAGGGGTGCCTGGGTGGCTCAGTGGGTTAAAGGCTCTGCCTTCGGGTAAGGTCATGATCCCAGGGTCGTAGGATGGAGTTCCACATCAGGCTCTCTGCTCAGCAGGGAGCCTGCTTCCTCCTCTCTCTGCCTGCTTCTCTGCCTACTTGTGATCCCTGTCTGTCAAATAAATAAATAAATAAATCTAAAAAAAAAAAATAAAGAAGTTAAGTCAGAGTATGGGCTGGGATTGAATACTCGGGAGTGACCATCAGTTGGCTGGTCGCAGAAGCCACAGGCATGATCTGTGGCATCATGGATGGGCTTACCTGGGGAGGGTATGCAGAGTGGCATGATGCAGCAGGAGTGGGGTAGAAGATGCCCGCCCCACCCTCGGAAACACCAGCGGCTTAAGGGCAGAGCAGGAAGAGAGAAGCCCACGAAAGTGGTAGAGGATAATCGGAGGTAGGTGCACCCGAGAATGACAGATCACAGGTGCCAAAGGAGGAATGCCAGGGAGAAGGGGGGGGGCTCTCTGTCACATGGTACAGAGGAGCCATCTACCCTGACAAAGACGAAAATGCACCTGCTGGACTTTGCAAATGAAGATCAGAGAAGGTCAGAGAAAGTAAATGTCTATCAATAGAGTGAACAAAAGGAAAGGAAATGCACAGTCTGTGTGTCAAGTAATTTGTAAGGCAATCTGTGGAGGAAATGAGAGAACTGAGATGGTACTGGA
Organism: Mustela nigripes; assembly: GCF_022355385.1. NCBI lineage: Eukaryota > Metazoa > Chordata > Mammalia > Carnivora > Mustelidae > Mustela > Mustela nigripes. The sequence continues at coordinate 56,068,465 of NC_081562.1, forward strand.
AACAGGAGAGGACCGAGGGACGTTTCTTTGCTTTAGCTGGAGGGTGTGAGATAATTCCATGTTGAGAAGAGGGAGCCAGGGGAGAGGGAAGGATAGAAATCACAAGGATGGAGTCCGATGGACCAGAATTCCAACCCCAGCCAGCCTGGATGGACTTTGGGACCACTCATCGTCCAGAAGAGGGAAGGAATCAAGGTCGGTGTTCTCCAGCGACCCCCAAGCCCTTCTCCTAGGAATTATATGGACTCCCATGACCACTTCCTCCATGGGGCCTTTGCAGGTACAACCAAGTGCTGAAGGTTCCTCTTAGTTTCTAGAATGGTCGAGGCTTGACAGGGCTCTCCCCCTAGGGTAAGCCTCTTTGTTCACGAAGCACACTCTGCTTACCCAGCAAACATCCCGTGAGAATGCCCCCATTTGGTGGCCCATAAGAGGACTCTAAAATCAGAGTGGAGTCAACATAATTATGGACACACATTATATACTCAAAAGTATATTGTAGATGTCATTTATGAAAGGGCAACGGTCCTGTGTTTGCATGGGTGACCCAAGACCTTCTCTTAGCTGGATTTTTTTTTGAAGATTTTATTTATTTATTCCTGAGAGAGAGAGAGAGAGGCAGAGGAAGAAGCAGGCTCCCCACTGAGCTGGGAGCCCAACACAGGACTTGATCCCAGGACCGTTGGACCACAACAAGAATGAAGGCAGATGCTTAACCATCTGGGCCACACAGGCACCTTCTCTTAACTGGATTTTGATCTATAGAGGTAGAAAGAGACAAGACAGACGAGGCTGCTGGTTGGACAGGTGGCAAACAGATTGCTGCTGGGTATCTGTGCTGTTTCTGCAGTTCTAAGTTCCTGGGGTTTGTTCACTGAAATTTCAGGCAGCGGCATATACCCTAGGGATATAGGGATGATATCACTGCCACTTTGGCTGAGCCTCAGAATAAATTACACAGGGAGGAGGGAGCACCCCCCCCCCCTCGCCCCGTACACCCCCTCCCAGTCTCATTTCCTTCTTGCCAGAGGAGGAAACCAGGCAGTGAACTGAGTGTTTAGGAGTGTTTGGTCCTGGAGTCCAACTTCCTGAGCTCCCGTCCTGGCTTAGTCAGGTGCCATCTGTACAGCCTGGTACGTGTCAGTGAGCCTTCCTGAGCTGCCCCAGTTTGTCTATAAATGAGACGGCGGAGCCCGTGGAAACCTCATGGGTCGTTGTATAGGGTAAAGAAGGTAATTCATGTAAGGAGTTTGCATAGTGCCCAAGACATGCCGGATGTTCCATGAACATTAGTTACCAAAGGCTCTCATTTAAAAATTCAAAAGAATTGACATTAGGAAGACCGAGCATCTATTGTGCATGTATCCTCTCGCACTGGGGGTGATCCGGGGAGCAATCAGGGAAGAATTTGAAGTCTCTGCAGCTGAGATTTGAGAAACAGGCAGAAGAGGGACGGGAAGGCATGGGGAGGTTCTAGGTGCGGGAGCTGTGTGAGCAAAGGCGTGGAGCCAGGAAGTGAGGGGCCTCTTGGGGGAACTAACATTTATGCTCATGCTCCTGCAGGATAAGGAGCCCAGGAGAGAAGAAGAGTCATGACAGGAGAAGCTGGGTTTGAGACAGCTCACAAGACTTTTCGATGAAGGTCTGATGAGTTCATTGCCAAGGAAAACTTCATTCAAGTTTTACCCGAAGTCTGATGATGAGATTGCCCCACGTAGCCATACCGATTCCTGCCACACCGCCGGTCCATTTTGGCATTTCCACCTCACACGGGTTGATTCTCGAGTCTGCATTTGTGCATACTGCTTGGGTCTCTCCCCAAATGAACATTGCTGTAGACACACCGTATTTCCAAAGAGAAAACCTAGAGCTAGTCAAGAATATAAATTCAAAGGCAAGATCCATGGCATTCAACCAAATAAATAGCCATCCGTGTGGCATGCTATGAAGCTTTAATTATTGTGCTCAAGATCAAAGTGATATTACTCAAGAGTGGAGAAGCCAAATGTAAACGAAGGAAGTCTTCCTTAAACAAGTGATGACCAATTCCCTGAGCTTAGTCCAATATTCCACTGTATTTACACCCACCATCACCCAATGACCCTTACGCACTTGTGTAAGCAGGAGAGTGTGGTATTGGGCTGTGTCGTGTAGGACAGAGTTTACTGGGTGGTGCTTACCAAACATGCAAGGATATTAATGCCCCAGGAAGATGGCTTTGGGCTGAAAGCAGAGTATCCTTATATGTGTAGTTCCAGGCTGTGATCCCGAGCATTAAACCCTGAGCCTACTTTAGATATTTGTTAATATCTGTACTTTACTGTTTCTGCTTTTCCAACTTCATTACACAATAACCTAACATATTAGCCATCTGCTCTACTCCAGACCCTAGGGAGAGGAGTGAGATGGGGCCAGAGGGTCTTTTCATAAAGGTCTGTTTTAGGAAAGACACAGGCAAGAAAGTACTTGGGAGTCAGGAAGGGAGATTGTTTTACTAGTCCATAGATCAGAAACTAGAAACCCTGGGGTCTGTAGTTCTGGTTTTCATTATTAAATCCAGATTGAGGATAAACATTTTATTCCTTATTTTATTCCTTATTGCTCCTGTCCTTCTTTTCTCTGAATTCACAATATCACCAGCATCCAGTCACCCCATGTCCTCCCTGCAGGGTAGGAGACTGAAAACCAACCCCTTCTTCACCTTGACTGATGCTCCACTGTTTTGGGCTTTCAAAGGGGGAGAGAAGAGAGATGGGGGAACAGGAGACACTGCCAGGGGAGGTGGCAAAGTGCTCCTGAGCCATTTGCATGAGCTTGGAAGTGAGGAAGTAGAATTAAAACCTTCAAGATCCTTTGCAATGTGGCCTCAACCCATCTCTCCAGAGGTCTCCCATTTCTTTTGTCTTCCAAATTCTTGGCTCCAGGTATCCACTCCTACTCATTGACCCCTTGCCGAAACCCCTGTAGATTTGCTATTCCAAAGTCATTCTGAATATCATTCTCCTTTGCTGCTCCCCACTACAGAGACTGGAAAGGCAAACACACACTTTCTCCATCTCTGTTGCAGGTGTGGGTGAATCTGTCAGTTCTGGCCCAGTAGAGAGAAGTGGAAATCTGCTGGGGGAGCTTCTGCTTTTGTTTCCTCATAAAATTAGACAGATACTACTGATACAGTCTTTCCTCCTCCCCCTTTTTTCCTGCCTTGAACATGGACATGATGGCCGGAGCAGCAGCAGTCATCTTGCAGCCATGAGGGAAAGAGCAAGGCAAGTGTGGATGTAAGTAAGGAGCTGCTGCACCTACTGCTAGATATCTTGCTACGTGAGAACATAAAAGTGTGTTATTTTAAGCTGCTGTTGGCTCAGTTGTCTGTTACTTACAGCTTAATTCATCCCTAAATGTGGCCCTGGACTAGGTCCCGGGGTAAGGGGGAACAAAACAGGTCTGGTTCTCCTCCTCATTATCAAGAGAGAGAGAAAACAAATAAGTCTCCAAACTGTAAATGGTGGTTTGTATTAAGAAGGAAAACGTAAAACACAACATTATGATAGAGAGCTGTGGGGGGCCCTGGCTTAGACAGAGGGGCTACTGAAGACCTTTTTGAGGAGGGGGTTAAGTTAGGACCTACAGGATGAGAAGGGCCAGCAGCTTGAAAAAGAAAGTAAAAAAGGTTGCAGGCAGACATAACCGCTAATGCAAAGGCCCCAGCACAATAAAGAGCTTAGAGTGTTCACGGAGGTGAAAGTTCACGATGCTGGAGGATCAAAGGCAGAGATTGAGAGAAAGGAAGGGGAAGGAGTGGTCAGGGGCCAAATCACATGCCCTGGCAGGGTGTGAAACAGAGCGTACATTTCTAAGGGTTAAGTGAGAGTTTTAAAGCCAATTCCTCTTGATGTTGCATAGAAAAGGATTGAAGGGAGGTAAGACCAATTGGGGGGGGGTCTCTGCAGGCATCCAGGGAAGAGAGACGGTGACGTGGCCTAGGATGGGCCAGTGGACAAAGACTTGCCTCCATGGCACTTACTGATGTAGTAACACTCACTGGTCACCTCCTCCTCGCCGATTTTCTCACTTTCCTCCCGTACCACAAGCTGTGTGTTTTCGATCGCTGTTAGGTTCTTTTCCTCTGCTCTTCTCTGAACATTGGGTTTCCCCTGAGATCTTACCTACGTTCTCTTCTCACTCCACAGGCTTTCCCTGGGAGCGGCCATAATTCATCCACTCGATCAGTATCTTCGTGACCTCCACACATAGCCCGCAGCTCAGATTTCTTCTTTAGCATCAGACCCTCCTTCCAGCTGCCTAGGAAACAGCCCCACCTGGATGCTCCATGGGCCCAACCCTCTTGTGGATAGTGCTCTCCATCACCTGTTTCTTGCCTGTGCTCCCTCCCACTGAGAGGGGCGGGTCCCATCCACCCAGCCTGAGCCAACCTCCTGGGCATTGTCCTGATTCCTTCTCCCTCGTCTCACCCATCTCTTCTCCTCCAAGCCCCACTGATCCTGTTTCTCTCAAACTGTCCCCTTCTCCCCAACCCCATGCCATCATCCTGGCTTCTAGGTCTCCCTCATTGAGTTTCCCGAGTGGTTTTCCTACCACCAACTGCATTCCCTTCCATTTTCCATATCGAGGACAGAAGTTTCCCTTTAAAACATGATGGTATCATGTTCTGGCTCAAAGTCATTCAGTTCCTTTTCATAAAATTCAAAACCTTTGACATGACCTAGGGCCCCTGTGGCCTCACTTTTTTTTTTTTTTTTTTTAAAGATTTTATTTATTTATTTGACAGAGATCACAAGCAGGCAGAGAAGCAGGCAGAGAGAGAGGAGGAAGCAGGCTCCCTGCTGAGCAGAAAGCCTGATCGGGGCTCGATCCCAGGACCCTGGGATCATGACCCAAGCTAAAGGCAGAGACTTTAACCCACTGAGCCACCCAGGCACCCCCCGTGGCCTCACTTTCGTCTCAATCCCGAGTTCAGTGCGTGAGCCTGTGGGCCCTCAGCCGTGTGCAAGAGTCACGACAGTAACTTTTTCACAGGGATGTACGTGGGGCATGTGGGGGGTGACACAAGGGACCCAGCATGGGGTCTGGCAGATGGCCAGGACTCAGGGCCAGTGTGCTCTCCCACTGATCTTCAGAGAGGGGCCTAGCCTGGCCCTCAGAAGGGACTGCTATTCTGAATGGTTGCCAGGAAAGGTGATGGCATAGCTGTCACTCCTTTCCTTAGCAAATTCCGTTTTATGTCCAGTGAGAACCCTTCCTGGTGAGGATTCAAGCTCATGTTAGTTTCTTTCCTCACTGCTTGTGTCGTAACTTTCTGATGGGCGCCAAGGTGGTTTTCTTCCAGAAAACCTGTCCAGCGGTCCCCGGAGGCTGGGGGGGTGGCAGGGTGCCTGTTGACAGGGTCAGGCTTTGGCACACCCTGGGAGGATCAGCATACTCTCCACGTATGCCCTGTGACCTGCCCAGCTTTTTCTGTCCTCTTGCTGACCCACACATTCTGTTCCAGCTCAGCAACTTTCCCACCTGCCCCTCACAGCCTCGGGCGGGGGCGGGGTGTGTGTGGCCATTCCCTTCCCTACAAGCCAAACTGCACCTTCTTCTTCAGTTCATCAAACTGGACCTCAGCTTCTTCTCACCTCATCTTATTCCCACGGATAAATCCTCCAAGCAGTTCTTGCCTCCAGGGATATGTATCAGAATGTGATGATTTTTTCCCCCCTTGGTTTACTTTTGTCCCTCCTGGAAGCCTTCATGGGCCACAGCCGCAAAGAGGATCCTCAACTTCTAATCATAGAATCCCTATGACACGGTCGTGGTAAACGTCTATGATGTTGGGACGGTCTAGCATCTGGGACATATCTCCCCAGCCCGGGGTCTTTGGCTTTGTAATTATGAAGGATTTTGGAACTAAATATGGGATTCCTGTCCCAGTAAACATCATCATTAGTACTCATAACGTATTATTTATAAGACTGTGCAGTCTCGGAAATAACTATACTCTGGATTTGTCTCAGCTGTTTAAGTCAAAGATCTTTATTTTCAGGCCTCTTTCAGACAAAGGTCTTGCAAGAATCAGAAATGACAGATGGTGCACAAATCACATTTTCTCCTCCACCACAAAAGGACAGGTTCAATAATTTTTTGTGATCTGTTTTGAGTGACCCAGATAGCTGGGAAAACATTGCTGGATTTTTTTTTTTTTTCCTGATCTACCACAGAACTTTCAAACGTTGCTGCCTATTTTGGCTGTCTTAGTTCCTACCAGGAGAGAAAGAGCATAGACAGAATAGGCGTATTTCATAAAATTGGCAGTACACAGCTTTGAAGGGATGTCGGCGAAGCTGGAGACACAGTTGGCAGCTGTGTCCCCTCCTTCCCCCCTTGGGAAGTGGACCCAGAAGCACACGGCTGGGAAGTTGTAAGGCGGCGAGCTCCTCATGCTTTCACCAGCCAGACCTCATTGCGACGTCCATAGGGCTTCATGGGAGGGTCATACCCAGTGCAGAAGTAGACGTCACTGCGGCAGGTGGCCGTGCCCTCCAAGGCTGTACGCAGCTGGGTGGCATGAGCTACGTAGTCGGCCTCCTTCGCGTAACCACCAAACTGCCTAAGGTAGAAGCGAAAGAGGGGCTGATTAGGAGAAGACATGATCCCCAAGGGGGCGGGGGGAGTCTTTCTTATTTTTTATTATTTATCATTTTCTAAAGATTTTATTTATTTATTTATTTATTTATTTATTTATTTATTTGTAAATGGTGCAGGCAGAGGGAGAGGGAGAAGCAGGCTCCTCACTGAGTGGGGACCCTGACATGGGGCTCAATCCTAGGACCCCAGGATCATGACCTGAGCCGAAAGCAGACGCTTAACTGACTAAGCCAACTGGGTGACTTTTTTTTTTTTTTCTAAATTTTATTGAGAGCAGGGCATCTTACAAAAAAAAAAAGAAGTCACTTGGCAATCTCACTATGACAAGCATGCTAGAGCAGGGGCTGCCACTCCCTGAGGGTGGATTTGATCCCTCCAAGCCTCAGAACCTCACTTATGCACCTGGGATAGGCTGTGTTTTCCCTCCAGGGTCGTTTTGAGCTTTAAATACAATAGTGAATGTGAACAGAGTCAGAAACACAGCAGTGAAGTACTAAGCATGAGCTTGCCTTTCCTTCCGAAATGTCCCTGAGGGATGGTAGGCTGACCTTCCCCTAGGCCATGGCTTCACCTTTCTCTCTAGCTCCCTCTTGCCTTGGCAGCCCTCCTCCAGGCCCCTCTGTTTCCAGCTGGGGAAGGAGGAAGATGCAGGAGCATTAGGTAGGATAGAGCTGTAGCTAACGCTTCTCCCCCAGCAGATCCTTTCTGATGAGTGAACACATCACAGCGGTGACAAGTAGCAGCTTTTTTAAAAAACAGAGCGACCTAAGGGCCCCAAGGAAGTCTTGGGAGGCCCCGTGGCAAGCTTGAAGCATGCCCCAAATAAAGAAATCACTTCTAATAAATCCCTTTTCCTGTTCAAATCATGAAAGCTTTCTTTTTCTAGTAAGGAAAAAGACTCCTAAATCAGGCTTCTCTCTTAATGGCAGAAGGTGGGTTCAGAGAAGGAATAAAGCTTGCCTTTTCGAGATGATTATTCCCTCCTTACGTCATCTGCCTACGCTCCAAAATTCATCCTGTGGCCTGCCCTAAATATACCAGTCTAAATCTGGGTTGCACTAAAATCTTTATTAGAGTCAAATATGTCCCCATCTCTAATGAGCTTTATGACTCAAAAGTCTGAATCTGCACCAGGCCAAGATTAGGCCAAATGCATTATTTTTGGTGGGGTTCTCTGAGTCACGCTTTGCTCTTTTATAAGTGGTTAGTCATGCTCGACAAGCATTCCGCATGTTGATTATAGGGTTATTGATGTAAAAACACCCAGGATTTCATCTTTAAGGGATTGGTTCTTCCAACGTCTAGACAGTCGCTAACAGTACACAGACAGAGACGAGACCACTTTGGAATAGAGGAGGCTTGGTTCAAGTATATAGAAGAGAGATCATAAGGCAGATGAGGAAAACTGAACTCCAGCTTCACTGAGGCTCAAATGAGAGGAAAGTGGATTAGTAGACCCAGGGTGAACATTAAGGGAAGACTGTTCTGGCAGTAAAAGTCTGCAAGACTATGGGATTACTTTGAAAGAATGTCTATAGGTTGAGAACCACTTGCCTGAGATGAATCAGATGCTGAAGGTAGAAGCGGGTGTTGAGTGTCCCCTGTACCCCGCATTCAGGCTGTGACACTCAGTTCTTTTCCTTGAAAATGAGCCATGTTGGCTCTTTAGGCTACTGGGTTTTAGAAATGTCCGAAGGAAGAGGGGTCCTCAACTCATCAGTTGGTGACAAAAGGGCTACCTCAGTCCTACCTCGGCCCCTCTCTTGTTCATGGTCTTGAGCAAGGCTTTAACTTCTCTAACCTTCAGGTCCTTCATGTGCTAAATAGGGCTAACCAATCCGTCTTAAAAGGTTGCTGTGAAGACGGAGGGACACAAGATGGAGGCTGCTGTGCGCAGTGCTGGCTCATAGTAGGCCCATGACAAACAGGAGCTATTTACTGTCACTTTGCAAATTGCTCAGGACAGCCATCCGGTTCCCTGCCTCCAGGGGGAGGGACACGATGGGAATCTCAAGTAGTATCAGGAACCCAGGAAAAGAGTCTAGGAATGACCAGCTGGCTCGATGAACTATCTCACCTTCTCCCCTGGGCCTTCTCTCAAAACCCTAATCTTTAACCCCACTCCCTATTCCCATTCTTTTCCCCTTTTCTCTTTCTTTTCTTTCTCACTCTCTTCCCCCTCCTCCCTCTTCTTCCTTCCTTCCTTCCTTCCTTTCTTCCTCAGCACTTATGACCATCTAACATACTGTGTCCATTGTTTATGGTCTGAGTTTTCCGGTAGAGTATAGGCCCCATGAAGGCAGGGATCTTTATCACTTTCTGTGCACTGGTGTAGCCAGAGTACCTAAAAGGTGCCTGACACATGTTTGATCCCTTGGCCAAGTCAACAATTCTGGGGTAAACAGTAAAAGTCTTCAGGTCTTCAGGTTGATAGACCTCAAGATGATCGCACTTAAGACTGTTTGCCTCCACATTCACTCACTCATATAATGAAATCTGAAGCACACACTAAGGGTGGGAATTCAAACGGGAAACTGGATTGACTGGAGCCATTCAAGGGCCTTGAATGCCGTGCTGACGACTTTGAAAAGGTGGGCTTATGAAGGCTTTGAAAGTAAGGGGCTGACATGATCAGGTTTGTTTTGGAGAAATCCCTCTGGCGGCAGTGGAGGGAAAGAGCTGGAATTGTTGGAGGCCAGGAATGACCATGTGTGAGATGACAAAGGCCTCTGAATAAAGGCAAACTTGACAGGTGACTAGAGGTGAGGGGAGGCGGGGAGAGCAGGAAGTTGAGGATTCTCCAGGGTTTCCAGGGCAGTCTCTGGATAGAAGCTGCTGCTAGGGATGCTAGGGTGAAGAAAAGGAGGGGTGACTGATAATATGGTTTGGGGGCCATGTTGATATGAAGGTATGTCTGTGAAATACATTCATGCAACAGCTGTTGTGTACCCAAGTGTGTGTCAGGCACTGCAAATCTCCTCAGAAGACCTGGCAAAGAACTAGAGCCAGAGATTCTGAGTTGGGAAGAGGTGAACCTGGTGACAGATGCTGGGAGTCCTCAGTGAGTAGGTACTGCCTATCATCACGGGAAGGAAGGAGACAAGGCCTAGATGGTGAGCAGACATAGAGGGTCAGCGGGCTGCTCTTGGGCATCCTGGTCCCCAGGTGGTGGGTGGAAGAAGTGGCTTGGCAGGGGCCCCTGAAGAAGGAGCTGTCTGAGAAAAACACAGAGACCCAGCAAGTGATATGGAGAATGTCATCATCTGGGGATTCATAAATTCACTTAAAAATGCTCCCCAAACCAAACAAAAGCAATTTGAAAATATTTATTCCCAGGCCTCCAGAAATGCCGATAATGAGGATAAAAATTTCCCTCTGGGGCGCCTGGTGGCTCAGTGGGCGAGGCCTCTGCCTTTGGCTCAGGTCACAATCTCAGGATCCTGGGATCGAGCCCCGCATTGGGCACTCTGCTCAGTGGGGAGCCTGCTTCCCCCTCTCTCTCTGCCTGTCTCTCTGCCTACTTGTGATCTCTCTCTCTGTCAAATAAATAAATACAATATTAAAAAAAAAATTTCCCTCTTGCTTCATCATGGAAACTTCTACTAGAAAACAAGCAGAGTGAATGGGCCAGGAAACAGCAGACACGTGTGTCCTCCTCACGGCCAGTCTAACCAACACTCCCTCACCCAAGCACAAGAATGCACAAACGAGCCAGAAAACCAAACTGCACCAGGTACGTGGCCCGACAGAGGCCCAGTGCTAGCTCTTTGGCTCGTTCGGGGAGAAGCCACCCCGCTCCTCCCTGCCTCAGCTTCTAAGCAAGCCCAACACGGAGGGGAGCACAGTGCCCACAGCTCCCCGCGTTCATAAACGTGTTTGCGTGTGACTTCAAGAATTCTCATAAAGCCCTTTGAGCTCCTCAAAGGACATAAACATGAAGTCTACACATTATTTTTGTAAGCCTATTAACTAGTCTCTGTCTCCATCTTCAAAGAAGCTCTCCTCCAGGGCACTGTATTTTATCTCCCCCTACGTCAGAGTTCAGTATTTGGAACAAAGATTTTTGGTTACCATGGGAACCGAGGAAAGACACTCCCCCCACCCCATTCCAGAAACACAAAAGGAGCTGACTACAAAGGTCTGGAAGAGGTTTGTGGGGTGGGGATGAGGCAGGCATCAATGAGGCAGGGGAAAAGATGGAGGCTTTGGTCCCAGGGGGGCTAGAAATCACAATGGTTGAGGCATGCATTGGGGTAGATGGAAAAATGGATGGTCTGAGACTTTAACAATCAACAAGTCAACACAGATTTGGGGAGAGTCTATGCACGGAGCTCTGTGCTAGGCAAAGGAAGCGTAAGACGAGGAGCTGACAATCTCACGTCAACGGGTAAGAAGCTTCACCCCATGAGGCATTTCATTCAGTCGGACTGAACCATGCTTACTGACTCAAGCAAGACGAGGCTCAAAACACAAGTTGGATACCACAGAGCTATAAAGATGATGAAGACGTCTTTCTACCCTTGTGAGGTCTAACTGCAGTGGGCAGGCCAGCGACACACATAAAGATTATATGGGACAGAAGGAAGCACTAGAAGGAAGGCAGAAGGTACAGATGGAATGCTCTGGGGGGGTGGGGAATAGGCAGTGATTTGTTCTGACTTAGAACATGAAGGGAAGGTGTTATGGAAGACCTGATAATAAGCCGTTGTTTATTGAGCATCTCTTCTTGATGTCAGTGAGGAACAATATGACAAAAATGCCTGGCCTCAAGCAGCTTCCACTCAGCAGAAGCTGGAGAAGGGCTGTAGGAGGAGCTGGGCGAGTGGAAGTGGGTACTGCATCTGGACGTGTTGCGGGGGGGCATGCCTGAGATCAGGTGGACACGGAGTGGGGGTGTGTTGTGGATCAGATGCCATGACAAAGCGTTTTTACTAGGCTTCACTGCCTGGCTAGACATCTGGGGACCCAGCCCAAAGTTTACCCATCCCCCATCTCATTTAATTACCAGCTTGGGCTTTGGTCCCAACCCTAACGAGTGCCCGAGCAGAGGTGAGAGGTGGGGGTAGGTAGTGGGATGGTCCCATGCTTGAGGGCTGGCGGTGATGAAAGGACACCTTAGAAGGGGCAGAGGTGGAAGAACTAGGAAAAATCAGGAGGACAGAGCAATAGTTGAGGCAGGAGATGCCAAAGACCGAGGCAGGGAGGGAAGGTGCAGCTAGGAGGTGACTAGGACTTGGCCAACAGGTGATGTGGCAGGTGAAGGAGTCAGGATGCCATTTGATTGGGATGAGTAGGAGGATGGACGGGGACCTTTTGTAAGACGGAACACAGGGCATCAGGTCTGGGGAGGAGATCTGAGCTTCATTTTTGACTTATTGATTTGGGAGACCTTGGGGAGGTTTAGGTGGAGATCCCTCCAGAGGGTGGAAGGGAGGCCGGTGCTTGGGAAGCATGGCAGCAGCAGCCGTGGGGACTCGGGCTCATCCCCCCAGAAATGGGGACTGAAGCCACTTCCAAGGACCCGTTTGTAAAGGACCGGTGGGATACCTGACCCGTTGTAGGGGGAAATGGTGATTTAACTAGGTTTTAGATTCAGAATCTTGTCACTGGCAGGGCTCTTAGAAGTGAGGTGGCTTCAGTGTCAGAGGTACTCGACAGACATGTGCAAAATGGGACACACTTGCCGCCGAGCACACGCATTACTCAGTGTAACTGCTGCACATCTGTGCAGATGATGTTTTAATTCCTCCGGCCAAGACTTCCTCGCCCTGTGTCCTGTCCATCCTACTGGTAGAAACTTTATGCCGGAAGGCTTTTCAGTAAGAAATATGCTTCCTTATAATTTCCACCCACAAAGACCACTTCTCATCTCTGAAATAGCTTAGGCCTGGGACGCCTGGGTGGCTCGTCAGTTAAGCCTCTGCCTTCAGCTCAAGTCATGATCCGAGGGTCCTGGGACTGAGTCCCACATCGGGCTCCCTGCTCAACGGGGAGCCTGCTTCTCCCTCTGCCTGCTGCTCCCTCTGCTTATGTTCTCATTCACTTGCTCTCTGACAAATATATAAATAAAAAATTAATAACACAGGCCTGAAATATCAGAGACATTTGTTTCTCATCTATTTTCCCCACTAGGAAAAACTAGTTTTTCCTGCTTCAAAGAGTGGACAGGTCATTTGTTCCCTGCTTTATTTTGAGCACTGACAAAATTCTTGGCACAGAACAAGGGAATAATGAATACATGGTTTTTTGACTGAATGAATACATGTGTAAATGGCCTCATCTTGGTCATCATGTTGAGTCTGATGAATGTTAAGGCATTCGAGGGAGATGAAGAGATGGTCAGGTTGGAGATGTACTGATGGAAGGGTGACAGTTGAAGCTATGGGAAGGGACCAAGATCTTTAGGGAGATGAGGGAAAAAAAGAAAAGAAAGGAAAGGAAAAGAAAAGTACAGGGAAGGCAAGGACCAAGACTTTCACTTGCTTATTATTCCTCAGCTTTTAACTGAGCACTTACTAGAGGACAGCCTAAGGCCCTACCCTCAAGAATATTCTAGTGAGGGAGATGACAATAAATGCATGAACAAATAGGTATAAAATGCAGATGAGAATAAGTGAAGAGAAGAAAAACCAAGTGGGGTAAGAGGACAGAAAAAGAAGGGGTGCTACTTTTGATAGAATGGTCAGGTGAGGGGCGCCTCGGTGGCTCAGTGGGTTAAAGCCTCTGCCTTTGGCTCAGGTCATGATCTCAGGGTCCTGGGATCCAGCCCTGCATTGTGCTCTCTGCTCAGCAGGGAGCCTGCTTCCTTCTCCCTCCCCTCCCTCATCTCTGCCTACTTGTGATCTCTGTCAAATACATAAATAAAAATCTTAAAAAAAAAAAAAAAAAAGGAATGGTTGGGTGAGGCTGCTTGAAATCAAAATGACAGAGTTTAGGCATTGAGTAGAACAAGGAGGCAAAACTGTATTATGTCTCCCATGGCCAGAGCCTCCTGTGATTACAGGTAGGCGCTGGAATTATCTAGGAACGTGACTAACACTGGTCTACAGCTCTCCTGAGCGGTAATATGGAACACCCTAGAGGCTTAGCAGTTCTTTCCGAAGTTCTCGTTCTCCAGGTTGAGCTTCCCAAGCGGCCAGTGGCCTCAGTAGGGCCTGGTCCTTTAGCGAGGAAAACAACAGCAGCATCCCTGGGCGCCCTGTGGCTGACAAAGTTGTATCACACGCACACTTTGTTGGACCCTAACAACAGTGTGTCATACATTCTATTTTATAGATAAGAAAACTGAAGCTCAGACAGCCCAGCTGTAAAACTCATAATTATTAGAGTTGTGGTTTGAACTGAAGTGTATCTGTAGTTGCTTGACTTTTTGTTGTTAATTCTAGTAAAACTTGATCTGATTCTTGGAGAGCAATGAAGTCGAGAACAGGAAAATGGGCTAACACTGACCTAGGGTCTACCTAACATCCAGCATCTTGGAGGTATCTACGGAGACCATGTTTCCTCCTCATGACAACCCTGGGCATTAGGTACACTTTTCCCACCTTGTACTTGGGGAAATTGAGATCGTTCGGTGACACACCAAAGGTCCCATGGCCATCGAGTAGGAGAACTAGGATCAGATCAGAGGTCACCCCGACAATGACTCCTGGTTTCCAGCTCTTTCCTTTATGCCCAGACATTTCACTAAAACCATCACCCTCTCCTGCCACAGGTCTCTGTCGAACCCAGCGCTGCACTGTGGAAAGGAGGCTGAGTTGTAACCCAAGTGGCCTTCAGGGCCGTGAACACAGAGGGAGCTGGAATGTGGCCACTCATACAAGTGTGAGGATACCTGTATTGCCTCTTGTGACCACTAAGGAGATTCTGATAGTGTTAGTCCTTCCTAGCCTTCTATCCATTGACTGGTAATGCATACCGCTAAAAAACGCATAATCCCTTTTGAACATCCCTTCATGATGTCCTACGAAAGGAAGCCTGAACTAAGGGGGCAAGGCTTTCATTTTAGAATTAATTTTGCCATCTAATGCCCTTACGTGTATTTGAAATAGTACTTTTGCCTTCTGCCACTTCACTCTGCCTTCCAGGTTAAGGTACTCTTAAAGCACATTTGGCTGTGCAGTGACACCAAGTGGCTAGTTGAGGAATAACATGCTGATTTAAGACCCTGGGTTAGGTTTTTTTAAAAAAAAACAAAAACAAAACAAAACAAAAAATTCACAGAGCCACGCCAGACACCCTATTTATCACATTCAGCTGCTTAGGTTTCAGAGAATTAATAGGAAATTTTCACAGACTGGACTTTAATAATACCTTTTAAAAAGATACCCTGTCCCTTCGTAAGGAACCAGGTTTCCTTGGAGAAATGTCAAACTCCAGCTCTAGGGCAAGAAATACCTAGATGTGTTTGAAACATCTAGTCACACCAGAAAGCAAGGAAGCTACCCTAGAGTACTAGAGTCTTGTCAAAAGGACCAGGCCGAATATGGGACAATGTGAGCATCAGTAAGAACAGCTGCCAGGAACGAAAATACATCAATTGTGTTTAAATTAGTATGTTTATACTGAACCTCAAAAAACAGAGACCAATGCCGCCTTGCCCATAGAGGATGTTCAGGAATGAAATCAATCTTCTGAAAACAGGCAAGGAGAAGGCAACGTGCTAAAGAGAAGGTATCTTGCCTTTTTATCTGTGCCTCCATCTCAGAGAAGTCAAATAGCAGAAAAGAGGAGGTTTCTTTTTATCAAAGGACACCAGCTAAAAAAGTGAAGGAAAAATAGAGGACACTGTCATTTTATAAACTTGAACGAAGCCAGGCATCTAGGTAAGGGTGATCTGCAGTCGCGGGTGTTGCAAAAACAGAAGTATGTGAATGTGATGAACTCCCCGGTGGCGTCTACAGCACTACCTATGAAACATGCTCGCCAAAGGTGCTGGCCTGAATCCGTCCGTGCCTCTGGTTCTAACTGCTAACTCACAGGCAATGCCGGAGGCAGAGGAACATGTTGAAATACCACGGAAAGGCAGTCTGCAAAATTCAGACTATCGGAAACAAAAGGACACATGATCCATAAGCAGCCATGAAAAATGGAAAGGTATAGTAATGAGAAAAACCACAGATTAGTAAAAGCTTAAAAGGTGTACTGACCAGGGATGCCTGGGTGGCTCAGTCAGTGAAGCATCTGCCTTTGGCTCAAGTCATGATCTCAGGGTCCTGGGATCAAGCCCCGAGAAGGATTTTATTTGGATCCAGGTTCAAACAAACTTTAAAAACAAATGATCCGATAGTGGGGGAAATCTGAACGCTGGACATTTTCTATTATCATGGCACTAATGACATGCTGTTTAAATTTTAGGAGTAATAAGACATTATGATTGTATTTTTAAAAAGTCTTTAGTAGTCACACTGAAGTATTTATGGGTGAAATTAATAAAATGTCTGGAATTTGCTTCAAAAAGACCCATCAGAGGGGTGACAGTTGTGAGGGTACACATGACACAGGTCTGACCTTGAGTTAATTATCATTGAAGGTGAATGATGGGTTCCATCATCTTATTCTGGTTTGTTTTTTTTAATTTTTTTTTTATTTTCCAGAGACAGAGAGAGAGCACAAGCAGGGGAAGCAACAGGCAGAGGGGGAAGGGAGAAGCAGGCTCCCTGCTGGGCAAGGAGCCTGATATGAGCCCGATATGAGCCCGACATGATCCCAGGACCCTGGAATCATGACCTGAACTGAATGCAGATGCTTAACCGATTGAGCCACCTGGGTGTCCATTATCTTACTCTATCTTTTCATACGTTTGGAAATTTCCATACTAAAATGTTAAGGACAAAAGAAAACCATCGGACCAGCCACCTTGAAGGTTTATGGAACTGATTTAATCACGTCAACCTCATTCCTTATGAAATCAAAAGGGCAAAGGGAAAAAATAATTAACTACTGAAACCTACCATAGCTCATACACATTAAGTCATTTGTAAAAACAGGAGCATCTTAGTGAGTACTGAAAGATACTCTTTAGTAGAGGTCCTCTGAGGGAGGTTGTTATGGGCACTTAACAGATGGAGAAACTGTCTTAGAGAGGCTGAGTGGGATTCAAACTAAAATATACTTGTTCATTAGAGTACACCAGCCTGCTCCCAAGACACGTGGGGAAGAGACAGAGAAGAGGGAGCAGGAATGAGGGTGAGACATTGGAGACACAGCACCCAAGATTTAAGGAGACCCTCACTCTCAGGGCCAATCCTGTACTTAGACCACTGTGAAAGTGGGCGCCTCCTTAAGTTGTGTACCACAGCCACCTCACTTCCCCACTCTAGTCTCTGTCCTTGGGAAAGATACTCCTTACCCCAAGTTTGCTTTTCCTGCTGCCTCTGTGGCGAAGGCAGGAAGGTCTGAATGATGACTGGAGAAGAGGCCCGGCTGCAGTACACGCACTGTCCTCTAGGGGGCACGACTACGGCCTACCACTGCCAGACCAGCCAAGCTCCAGTTCCCAGCGTCAGTGTTAGCTCCAGAGAAAGCTATGCCTTCAGGTAGCAGTGTTGGAGCCAGGCAGCCCAATAAGTAAGTTCAGAAGCCCTGGGGAGTGGACAAAACCTGTCCAGGACAAGATTATCTGTGTATTTATTTTCCCTCCGGTGGTTCTAGAGTAGAAGCAAATCCACACCTATAGTTAATGCTGGTAAAGCTCCTGGCCTGTGACTGCACACGGTTTTGTGCCTGTCATACAGGAGGATTTTAACAAGTGGCGGAGGCCACTGATTCTCTACAAGAGACTCAGTTTCTGAAGGGGGGTTGGGGCCCAAAGAATAAAGACATGCAATCACCTGCACCTGTTATGCTCTATAGTCAAAAAGAACATGACCCCGAATGAGGCTCTGGAAACAGGACGAGAACACTCCAAGGACCATGGACAATGAACAATGGAGGGGGTGGCCATCCAGTTCTAGCAAATACTCCCTGCCTTTCTGGCATTCAAGGGGTAAAAAGGACAGCTCCCAAGTCCGATACATTTATGTATTTGTGACCCCAAACAACAGCTTGACTTAGCTATTCCCTGAGTCTCCCAGAACCTTACTGTGGCTAATGTAGGTGTTTAGCCTAAACTGTGGGGATACTCCAACCAGGCCAATTTGGCAAATGGCAAAGTATTTAGTCAGACATAATGCAAATGTTTGTGTGCCATAAGCTGAAGAAAATGAAATGAGAAATTATCAGGACTCCGTATTTAACTTAATTCATCAATAATATAAAGAAATTAAGAAAACAATACTATTTGAATCAAAAAGAATAAAACACCTAGGAATAAATTTAACCAAGGAGATAAAAAGATATGTATACTGAAAACTGTAAGACATTAATGAAGAAAATTGAAGAAGACACAAATAAATGAAAAGAGATTCCATGCTCATGGATTGGAAGAATTAATGTTGTTAAGATGCACATACTACTGAAAGCAACCTATGGATTCAATACAATCTCCATCAAGATTCCAAGGGAATTTTTCACAGAAATAGAAAACTAACCCTAACATTTATATGGAACTACAAAAGACCCCAAATAGGGGTGCCTGGTTGACTCAGTGGGTTAAAGCCTCTGCCTTTGGCTCAGGTCATGATCCCAGGGTCCTGGGATTGAGCCCCTCCTCGGGCTCTCTGCTCAGCAGGGAGCCTGCTTCCCTTCCTCTCTCTCTACCTGCCTCACTGCCTACTTGTGATCTGTCTGTCAAATAAATAAATAAATAAATAAATAATCTTGGGAAAAAAATAAAAAAAGACCCCAAATAGCCAATGCAACCTGGAGGAAAAAAAAAAAGAATAAAGCTGAAGCACATTTCCTGATTTCAAATTATATTACAAAGTTATTGTAATCGAAACAGTATGGCACTGGCATAAAAAGATATATAGATCAGTGAAACAGAATAGAGAGCTTAGAAACAAACTCATCTATGGTCAACCAACTTACAGCAAAGAAGTCAAGTACAGTTTCTTCAATAAACATTGTCTGGAAAATTGGATAGCAATAGGCAAAAAATTGAAACTGGACTTCTATCCTACATCACACACAAAAAAACAATGCAAAATAGAAGAAAGACTTGAACATAAGACCTGAAACCGTAACATTCCTTGAAGAAAACATAAGGAGTAAACTCCTTGGCATCAGTCTTAGCAACAATTTTTGGTATTTGGCAATAAAAGCAAAAATAAACAAATGCAACTACATCAAACTGAAAAGCTTCTGTATAGCAAAGGAAGCTATCCACATAACGGAAAGGCAACCTACTCAATGAGAGAAAATATTTGCAAGTCATATATCTGACAAGGAGTTAAAAGCCAAAATAGATAAAGAACTCCTATAACTCAACAGCACAAAAGCCACGCATTCTGATTAAAAAATGGGCAGGGGATCTGAACAGACATTTTTCTGAAGAAGACATACACATGGCCAGTAGGTACACGGAAAGGTGCTCAACATCCCCCACCATTAGTGAAATACAAATCGAAGCCCTAATGAGATATTACTTCATACCTATTAGAATGGCTGGTATCAAAAAGACAAGAAAAATGTATTAGCAAGGCTATGGAGAAAAAGGAACTGTCATTACTGTTGTCATGGGAATTGGTGCCGCCACTGTGGAAGACAATATGGAGGTTCTTCAAAAAATTAAAAGTAGAACTATCCTCAGATTCAGCAATTCCACTTCTGGATAGATAGCTAAAGGAATTGAAATCACTGTCTTTTTTTTCTTTTTTTAATTTTTTTTTTTAAAGAGATGAAATCCCTATCTTGAAGAGCTATCTGCACTGCCAGGTTCACTGCCCCATTATTATAATAGCCAAGATACGGAAACAAGCTAAGGGTCCATCAGGAAATGAAGGGATAAAAATGTATGTCTATACACAAAGCAGTATTATTCAGCCATAAAGAAAGAAAGAAACTCTGCCATTTGTGACAATGTGGATGACCTTAAGGACATTATGCTAAGTGATAATAACTTGGACAGAGAAAGAAAAATGCTGTATGATCTCACTTATATGTACAATTAAAAAAAAAAAAAACAACAACAACTGAGCTCATCGAGACAGAGAAGAGACTGTTGGTTGCCAGAGACGGGATGTGGGAGGGGAGTGGGAGAAGAGGGTGAAGGTGGCCCAAAGGTACAGATTTCCAGCCATAAGAGAAACTAGTCCTGGGAATGCGATACAAAGCAAGGTGACGATAGTTAACAATCCTGTCATGTATATTTGAAAGTTATTAAGAAAGCAGATGTGTGGGGATGCCTGGATGGCTCAGTTGGTTAAGCGGCTGCCTTCGGCTCAGGTCATGATCCCAGCGTCCTGGGATCGAGTCCCACATCGGGCTCCTTGCTTGGCAGGGAGCCTGCTTCTCCCTCTGCCTCTGCCTGCCACTCTGTCTGCCTGTGCTTGCTCTCGCTTCTCTCTCTATGACAAATAAATAAATAAAATCTTTAAAAAAAAAAAAAAAAGAAAGCAGATGTGTGAAGTTCTCATCTCAAAAAAAAGAAATTATGATGTATGTTAAATAAACTTATGGTAGTGAACATTTCATAATATTTCTGTATATCGAAGCATTATATGTTGGACACCTGAAGTCAATACAATGTTATAGGCTAATTATATCTCAATAAAACTGGAATAAAATATAAATGTAATGCAAATGCTCATTGCAGATGATCAAGGAGTGGTTATGGAGATCAGATGTTACCCTCGGATGACTAGAGAATCATTTCCTTACAGGGAATAGACGGTGATGCTTTCCCTCTCCTCGATCTTAATGCTGTCATCGGTCGGAACTGGCGGGTTGCTCTGAAACTGGTTTGGAATCCGGAACCAGACTTTTAATTTCTTCTGGAGGGAGCCATCATCACCAGGAAACACAGCAAAGGAAATAGGAACTGTCATCCCCATTCCGATTCCTGAAAACATAAAACCCCACAGAGTGAGGGGGTTGCTACAGACAGAACTTGCTCAGGACCATGGAAGATCAGCTAATCTCATTCTTCCTCCAAGACAGTATATTTGGTTCTTAAAATTAATAACAAACCTTCCAGGTGTTAAAACTATATAGTAAGATATATACAAAACAGCTCTTATTTGTATATACTGGAAATAGGAATGTAGTGATTCAACTCGTTTGGAAAAAATTATTTGGTAATACATATCAAGACTGTCAATTTATCAGTATCTAATTGCCTTCTGTTTAAATGTGAATTTTAAGGAAGTAATCCAAAATATCTTAAAGGCTGTAGGTAATAGGATATTCATTACCACAGAATTTATAATTGTCAGAGACTGGGAGCCATGTAAATGTTCAAAACAGGAATATGTCTAAATTACAGGTACACAATGCAATATAATGTAGCTGTCAACAACCACACTTAAGAAGATTGCTTAACACTAGTGGAAAATAGCTATAACTATAAATACCGGAAGGATACACAATTGCACAAACACTATGATTACATTTTAAAGGCTTATTAAAAAGCCCTAAAGAAATACATTCAGAAGGCAACAATGATTGCAATAAAAAAGATGGATTGGGGTACTGTTTTGTTATTTTCAAGATATTCTTTAATGTTTAATCACATAAAATATTTTTTAAAGATTTTATTTATTTGGGAGGGGAGGGGCAGAAGGAGAGAGAGAGAGAGGGAGGGAGAGGGAGAGAGAATCCCAAGCAGATTCTGTGTTGCACATGGAGCCCAACATGGGACTTGATCTCACCACCCTGAGATCATGAACTGAGCTGAAGCCAAGGGTTGGATGCTCAACCAACTGAGCCACCCAGGCGCCCCAAATTTTATCATTTTTATACAAATATTCTTCTAAAAAACATTACAACAACATTAAGAAGGAAAAGATTTCTTCTTGACCTCCTACTGGTTGACTTATTGTCCAAAGCCTGATTACTTTGGTGTTACTAAATGCTACTGAGGTTAATACCAGTTTCTGACTTTCTAAATTATCAGCCTGAGAAATATCCTAAAAATTAAACATCACCTTTCTTTCTTCTTTTGCCTTGCTTTTGACCCATTTGGGGTTCGCACTGATTCTAAAGAGCAGTCCAAATGAGAGAGCTTTAGAGTTAAGCTCATATTTAAATATGGATTCCACGCTGACAGGTACACTGAAACTTCGGGCCCATTGTTTTAAAAATAGGGGCACGGCCAGCACAGACTGACATGTCTAAGACTGGGACAGCCTAAAAACTCCCAGCCCCTTCATTTGCCAGAACAGAGCTGAGGACCTGGCATACTCACCACTCACTGAGCCTCAGAGCCCCGTGGATTCTGAGCGACACAGGGACTCTCAGGACACAGGCTGAGCGACACAGCCTCTCAAGTCTGAGGCTGGCCTGGCTCTGTGACTTGGCTTTCCTCACTCAGTGAACCAGTCCAAAGATACTACAAGCACTGCAGGGTTGATACCCCAAGTGCATGTTCATGCCTGGGAGAGAAGCATGCCAGGTGATATGGAGCAGGGAGACCACACACCGAGGGGTAGGCCGGATGGGGTCAGTGTGGTCCCCTTAGAGCATTCTTGTGCACAGAGCCCAAGTTCATGTGCTACTGAAGCAGGTGGTGACAGGTGCCCTGTGGCCCCTCCCTGTATTTTCCCCTGATGACATGAGACCTAGCAAGCTTCCCTCTGAGCCCAGAACCACATCGTTCAGGGATACTCACCCTTGTCATTGGTGCCTCCCACGTACTTCATGACTTTGGGCATTGCTTCCCGGAGACCCTCATCCACAGGCTTGTCTGTCACTTCCACTGTGGCAAACCGCCCCCCCTCACAGGTCCTTTCCTCATAGGAGACGTCTTCCTAGAGATAGAATTTACATACTTAAAAGAATTAAAATGGCAGCCGGTGATTACTCTAGAAGCGGTGATGGTCCAGTTATAAGAACGGCTAAAGAACTTTTCATAATGAACCTGGGCATGGTGACAGGGTAGAAGAGACAGTTAGGAATATGAAGGGCCATGAGAAGATTCTGGGATTTCTTACAAATGTAGAGTCAGCAGAAAAAACTTCAAATTATCAATACTCTCAGAGAGATAAGAGAAGATATTGCATCCAAAGCCACTCAGAACATCACCAGAATGCTATAAAAATAGGATGTTCAGAGATCACAGAGCTCTTAGAAATTAAAAATGTAACAGAAATGAAAAATTCAGGGGAGAAGTCAGAAGATAAAGCTGAAGGAAATCTTTCAGAATGTCAAGTAAAGAGGCAAAGACATAGAAAACAGAAGAGAATTGGAAATCAGAGAATCAAGCCAGGAGATCCAACATCTGAATGACAGGACCGTCAGGAAAAAGAGATGAAAATTGGAAAAGAAGAAAGATCTGTGGGAGGCCACCGCACAGTTGGAGTCGAGGATCAAACCAGGCCCTGACTTGTGTCTCCTTCAAAGTCCGGACACCTCGACAAGGTTAAGGATGGGAAAGTTGAGTGCACTGAGAAAAGGGTCTGTGCTATGTGTCGTGCACTTGCCTACGTGACATCCCACACACTCTCCCTACAGTAGGGAACAATGTGGCCAGGGTCCTGAGTTCTTAGTTAGTCCTTGTTCTGTACCTCCCATAACCCACTCCCTGGTTGATTGTCTTGCTAATGGCTTTAGCCGAAACTACCTGGCCTCACGAGGTTTGCTTGTAGTAAATGTAAACTTGTTATAGAAACTTGTGGTCATCTGACTATGTACTGATGTAATGCTCCTTTTATTCTGGTCTGCTTTATAAATGATTGTAAGATGTGGAATAAAATTGGCACTGTTGGACATCATCTTCAGTGTCCCTCTCGAACCCATCTCTTTGTCTCTTAATATCTTTTCACCATCCTCTTAGCCCTCATGGTTTTCCTGGTCGATTCGTCGCCCTGTCCGTGACAGAGATCCAGCAACAATGTCACAAACTCGAAGGCCCCAGGATCCGCCTCATTCTAGAAGCAGGGCTGTAGGTCAAGAAGAATCGGAGTCGCTCAGAGAGGGAGACAAACCATTAAGAGACTCTTACTCAAGGAAATGAACTAGGGTTCCTGGAGGGGAGGTTGGTGGGCAGATGGGGTAACTGGGGGATGGGCATTAAGGAGGGCACGTGATGTAATGAGCACTGGGTGTTATACACAACTGAGGAATCACTAAACTCTACCTCTGAAACCAATAATATACTATATGTTAATTATATAAAATAATATACTATGTGTATATAAAATAATATAGTATATGTTAATAAATTAATTCATTTAGTTAAAAAATAAAAATAAAAGCTTCCATGGCAATTTTCACCAAATTAAAAAAAAAAAAAGAAGAATCAGAGTCATTCTCTTCACTTGTACTATTCCCAGACACGACTCCTCATTCCAACTCATATCACTAAATTAT
The DNA here is from genome assembly GCF_022355385.1 of Mustela nigripes. Lineage (NCBI taxonomy): Eukaryota > Metazoa > Chordata > Mammalia > Carnivora > Mustelidae > Mustela > Mustela nigripes. The sequence goes on from NC_081562.1 coordinate 56,092,522, forward strand.
ACGCCCCTGAATGCTCAGCTTCACTGCCAATCCCCCCAAAGCCAGGGAGGACCCCCGCTCCTCATGACTACTCTCCACATGAGTCTCTGTCCTAAGGTCATTATCCTTTGCCTTATGGACGCTTGTGGCCCTCCTCCATCCCCTCTCCTCTTCCTTGTCCTTTGATATCTCATATGATGTAATTTCGTATTCCTTGAACATACGCTATAAGACAGTGTTTTTCAAACTTGGAAAAGAATCACGATTCAAAACAAGAAATGTATTTTTACCCCATGCCCTTATCAAGAACACACACGTGATTGAAACAGGGTTTCACAAAATGATACTTCACCCTTATGGAGGAGGGTGAATATACCAGCCTTTTCTTTCTTTCCTGTTGACTTTTACTCTACTCAAGTGAATTTTATTCTATTCCACCAAAAGAAGAAAGACATACTCTATATTGATTTTGCTGTCTGGTAATGGAACACTGTGCAGTTTGAAAAATGTGCTCTAAAGTCTTTGTGGACAAGAACTATGTGGACTATGTGGACCAGAACGATGCCATAGAGCATCGTAAATTAGATGCTCAACGGGTGTTTGGTCATGGATTAAGGAGCTGCCTCTCTTACTCATGATTGTGAAAAATAAGCAGAAGACGTGGCTGCCCCAGCTGGGCAAAGGGGCCTTCCTGGGACATCCTAGACTGAAAGTCTTCAACTCCCAAGCGGACAGAATGACTCTTTGGAGGTGGGTAGGACTGTGGGGCTAAGAGGTCTGTATTGTCTGAAAAAGTACACTTACATTCTAATTTTATGTTTAGAATGGGAAAAAAAAATTTTCTTTGTGATGCAAAATTAAAGAAGAATAGTGAGAAAGGGACCCAGGAAATCTGAAAGGTTTCTGAATGCCAGTTTCATCAACTTCCCTTCACATGGGGTAGGGGAAATTGCACCAGACTAAGAATCAAGAGGCTCCAAATCAAATCTACTGTGTCATTCGGGGGATGGCTATGAGGTCCTCCCCTTGGAAAGTGTTGCATTTTCAAAGGGCCTTCAGTAGCAAGCCGTGCTGTATAAACCTGGGGTATTTTGCTCTTTCTGGCTCTGTCACAGCAGAGACTAGACTCAGCCTTCATTTGAGGTCCTTTTGAGTCTTGCCACTCGTGTTTAAAATTCCAGAAACGCTACTCTGTGAATCACAGAATTGCAGCCTGAAAGCCATTTTAAAGTTCGTCCAATCAAACTAATTTCCCAAAGAAGAAACGAAGCACCAGAGGGACTGAGTTCCCCAGGAACACACAGCTACTAAGTGGTGACACTGGCACCAGAGTTCCAATCTCCAAACCCTAGTCTAATGTTAACTGCCGGGCTCGGTACTGTATGGGGGATGATGGGAATGCTTTTAAGCATTTTCCTTTAGCTACTGAGTTAGTTCTTCCTGTTGGACATTTGGATGTCTGTGTCCAGCTCCGAACAGGGGCAGCTAAAGTCATTGGATGCAGCTTCTTCTCTCACAAACTGATGACAAGCTCTCACTGGAGAAAAGACCTGGCTGGCTCTTTCCTTCATTCTTTCTTTCCTTCTCTTATTAATCCAACCAATGACAGTGGAGCTTCTCCTATGTGCTGAGCACTGTGCCCTGTGCCCTGTGCTAAGATACAGCAGTGATAAATGATACAGTTTCTGACATTGGGAGGGGGGTGGTCTGGTCTAATAGAAAAACCAGGTTATAATCCGATGATATATTTAAGAGGAGAGGCAGGGCAGCGTGGGAACACAGAACAGGACTACTTCGGTTATTCTGGGGGGCAAGGTGTGTATTGATGTGCTCGGCTAGGTCCAGGCTGACCTACGAACTTTGAGGTTCTTAAAGATAAAAATATTGAGAAATATTATTGAAGACCTCTGCCAGGTGCTATGGATTTGGAGATTAAGACGATATGGGCAGTCTAGATAATTATGAAATTATCATATGATGTAGCAAATGTTCTGAAAGTTTGGGGAGGGAAATTTCAGGTATCAGGCACCATAGGTAGAAAACAGCAGAGGGGAAGAACACAGCTGGTTCGCTGGGGCTGGAGCAAACGCTGTCAAGCAGGACACAGTGAGAGAGGGGGTTGCAGATTTTGGCTGGGCCAGACCCCTGGAGGACTCCTAGGCTGCCATAGGGAGGATTCTGTGAGCTTCATTCCAGTGACGGTGAGCTGAGTACAAGTCAGTTTCATCTACCCCAAATTCGTTCAATTGACTTTGTGATCCAAATGTGGGATTTTGAGTGGGAGGGGTCCTTGCACAGAAAGGAATTCTGGGGATCCTATAGGTGATCTGTGCTCTCAGACTCTTCTCCAGGCAGAAGGTCCATGGCAAGAAAAGAAAGGCTGCCAAGGAAAGAATCCAGTTTGATTCCGAGAGCCAAGGCCCCCATGATAATTCTACCAGTCCTTTTTTTTTTTTTTTTTAAGATTTTATTGATTTATTAGAGAGAAAGCAAGCAAGAGGGAGAACGACAGAAAGCCTGAGCTGGGGGTTGGGACAGAAAAAGAGGGAGAAGCGGATTTCCTCCTGAGCAAGGGGCTTGATCCCGGGACCCTGGGACCATGACCTGAGCTGAAGGCAGACACTTAACTGAGTCACCCAAGCACCCCGTAAATCTACCAATCTTTAAGGCTCACCTCCACCATCTCTTCCTGAGTGATCCGTCCTTCTTATGAACTCCAAAGGCTGAGAACACTAGGGCTAGAAGGGCCCTTTCATATCTATCAGTTCATTTGCCTCCCAGGACAGATAGACAAACTCTCCATTGCACAGCTGGACATGTGGGTGTGGAGCTTAGTAGGAGACTGACATGGGGGATAAATTTGGAAGTCATCAGCAAAAGGGGAAACTGAAGCTGTGAATGAAATTGAAATTGCTGGGGAATACACACAGAGCATTCTGCATCACTTAATCATGTTAATGAATCCCCTACCTAAAAGCCCTCATTCACCAAGTTTTTAGCCTCTCCTATATGGTCCAGGTACCAGCTAGCTTCTACCTACCTTGCCAGCCACACCCAGAGCACTTCCTCACTGGCCTTCTGCTATTTCCTTCAATGCCATGGTCATGCCTGCCTCAGAGCCTCTGCACCTGCCACTTCTGCCTGGAGTACCTCTTTCCTATCCTCTTTCCTGCCTGATGGACCCCTACTTATCCCCAAAGTCCCAACCTCAAAGTCACTTCCTCAAAGAGGATCCTCATTTAAAACAAGTTCCCATGATATTTTTTATAGACCCCTGGACTTTCACAACACTAGAGTTATTGTAATTATAACTGAATAATAATGCGTTTAACCTCCATCTGTAACCATAAGCCCCATGTGGTCAGGGGCTATCTGTGTTTACCACTGTATGTCTTAGCGTCTAGTACCATGTCTTGCATATAGTAGGTAATAGGAGTATTTGTGGGAAAGGAGGCTGTGGCATAAAACCTGGTTTTACTCGAAGGATAAGGAATAGAATAGACATAGCTGGGTAGACAGATGAGCAATTAGTCTAATTATACCTATGCGGGAGAAAAGCAAACTCACAATGTCTTAAGGTGGTACTACAGAAGGTCCCACCCGATTGGATAGCATCTATGTCCATAAACTCATTTGAACCACTGGATCACTGTGAAGATTTAGGTTGGAGAGAGGGACATTGCAAAACTACCCAGTTCTCCAGGGAGAATTTAAATAGAGTTCTATTTCTGCAGAAAATAAAGCACCTAAGTTAACACAACTAACACATTCGATTCTTCCAATTTAGTGTGTTTAGTGTGTGTCCTTGTCACATGGAACATAATAACAGCCCACCTCTGTCCCAGATTCTGCTAACTTATGCTCCCAATCAGACATGGATTTGGCCCAAGGCCGCATACACCAGTTTCAACATTCCCCAGGAACCCTGGTCAAATTCAAATCCCAGACTGAGATCTTGAAACAATGCCTCTTGCTATGGAATTTGCCAGGTCCTCTGCGAGGTCAATTTTTTTTCTAGCCACCTGCTGGGGTGGGTATAACATGTTGATTCTGGAAGCCAGCTTTCTCATCATAAAACAGTAATTTCTCATCATAAGAAAAAATAATATAGTCCACCTAACTCGGGACTTTCTATGCATGAATTTGTTCCTGCAATCCCTGTAAAGAAGTGAGTGTTTTTATCTTTATTTTCAGGTGAAACTGGAGCACGAGGGGTTAAGTAACATGACTGAGTTACAGTGGGCAAGTGGTAGAGCCAGGATTCAAACCCCTGGGTGGTCGGGTCCTAACCAATGTGCACTGGCTGGGAAAATTAAGATGTCAGTTATTAATATCAGTCCTGCGCTGCGGATCCACAAGACCCACCTAATTCAATACAGTGTGAGCAGTGTGCCCACCTCCTTCCTGAAGCAATGTGGAAGGCACCTGATAAGCTCCGCAGCAGCCCGGATCTCTCCATCACAATCAGTCCTGAACATATGGTGAGCCCGAACCTGAGCTACGCAGGGTCCACTGTCTGCCATCTATTGGCCCAAGAAAATGGGCAACAATTCCTGACCCAGACACTACCCGGGGCAAGAGAGATAATTCCAGGGAGAGTCTGTCTTCAAAGTATTAATCCTCTGAATTTGTATATTTTTGAGTATCTTTGTATATTTATATACATATATTTATGAGTATCTTTGAATAGTTACATAATTGTCACAAAGGCACTGTCATTCTCATAGCTGAGAGATTTCAGGGTTCACAGTGCTTAGGAGGTTAAGTAACTTACCCAAAATTACCTGTGAAACTAAGCGGAAGCCAATGGTTACCATACCCTACCAAGTACTAGGTATTTTGCTGAACAACTTATAGCTGGTTATCTCATTGAAATTCCCAAACATTCTTATAAGATACAAATTGTTATTCCCTCTTGTGATCGGTTTCAGAGAAGTTAAGCAAGTTGCCTTTGACCACACAGCTAGGAAGAGCAGAGCTGAGTTCTGTCTGACTGAATGGTATTATCACATTTGTAGGGTGTATGAGTTTACAAAGCATTTTCATGTTTTTAAAAAAAATGTAATATTTATAGTTGGTCTGGGAGTAGATGGAAGAGGTATTTTTATACCCATTCTACACCTGCAGAAACTAAGAATATTCAGGTTAAGTGATCTGCATCAGCCTGGTAGCAATATCCCATACGGCACCATGTTCCCATCAAAGGTTGAGGGAAGATGCTTATCAGAGAACTGTTGCCTGAGCTCAGAGGCCTGGGTTACTTGGAAGAAGCTAGAACCACGGTGGCCTGTCTAGAAAGAGCTGGAGCTGCGGAGAAACTCTTGGTGCCCAGAGACCTGATAGTTCAGAGAAAGAAAGGGAGAAACACCTTCTTTCTTTCCTTCCACCCTTATATCTCCCACCAGTGCCTCCCCCTGGGTGACCCTCACGGCGAGTTATCTGACACTGGAGCCTGGGAAGTAGGCAACTGGAATCAGCCCTCACTCCAGACTGAGACACGACTCTTATTCCAGACTCCGGACTGAGACCCAGGGAATGGGCAGGGGAGGCATCTGAGGACAGACAGGGGTACAGCAGCCCAGACCCTGTACTGGCAATTGTCTGTTACCCCAAAAAGACCAAGAGAGCTGGATTCCACTACAGAAGGGAGAACTCTCTGGGAGCTGTTGGTAACATGGGGATTCTTTAAGCGTTAGGGACAAAAAGCATCTTAGACATTCCTGGGCTGAGTCCACAGATGAGCACACACACCTCACACAGGCAGGGTCTCACCACAGTCAGTTTCTGTGGCCTGCAGTTTATGAACATGGGTAGGCAAACAGGTAAAACTGACATTATTTCCCCACTCGAAACCACAGACTCATTCCTCAAATTCCCTATTCCTTCCTCCCTTCCCTACTTGTTTTTCTTCATAGCCTTGATCGGCAGCTGATAACGACCTTTTGACCTGTTTACTTGTGCATTACCCACGAGGATGGGGGTCTTGTTGGTTTTATTCATTGCTTTATCCCCACTGCCTGTAAAGACGATGTACTTAGATGGTATTCAACAAATTTTAGTTACTTATTGAATACATTAATTGTAACTTAGAAGAGTTCACACGAAGAATCTGGATTTCTGGTTTTCCTTAAAAATCTGGCAATTCTGGTTTATATCCCTGCATAGCAACATGGCTGCTCTTTGTAGAGGGGACCCTGAATTCTTTCTTGGATTTGCCTCAGTCCCCACCTTGCCTTTGAGTCTAACACAGGCAGCTTCACTCATTTCCATAGCCTGACTGGATGCTTGCAGGCATCTGAATGTCACCCCTGATCTGGGTTCAACTTGGTCATTCAAAGTGCAGCTGAGGGAACTCACAGACAGACAGATGAAGTGACCGGGCTCTGGTTATACCTGCGTGAAGAACTCAGACTATAATCTGGTTGAGGGCTTTTGTGTGACCATCAACGCGCTCAGTACCAGAACTGGGTCCTCAGACAACACAGTCCTTTAACATAGGAGGTGCTGAGCGGGGAGCTGAGTATACACAAGGCACAAAGTACCTGTTTGCAAGGAGACTGTAATCTAGCTGCGGACTCTTCGTTTTCAGGGGGCAATCCAATTTGCTTGTGTTAGCACTGCTGTCAATTTGTGGGGGAGACTGCAGTCAAGCCCTTTTCACCCATCCTGTATCCAAGGACACAACTCTGGGAGTTCCATGGGCCAGCATACCTTGTTACCGCTCTGGGCCTTTGCGCATGCTCTCTGTCTCTGCTTTTCTGCGCTCTCCTAACATACCAGAAACCCAGGTGAAGACACTTCCTCCGGGAAGTCCCCCTCATCAGCCCCTGGCAGAATGGATCGGGTCCTTCCCCTGTGCTCCCTCCCGTGCACGTTTACTTCGGTGGAGCACAGATCCTGCTCCTTTATACTCAAGTCTCCAGGAGTTGGGAATTTCTTGAGGACAAGCACGTTTTCGATCTTTTTGCACCCGCAGGCCTCTCAGCAAACAAACGATCAGAATGCTTAGGGTGTTTACATGAATTAATGCATTCAACAGGCGCTGTTCCGTCGCCGCGCCTAGACTCCTCTCTTAAAGCGATCTCTCCTCTTTGTCACCCCTCCTCCCAGCAGAGCCCTCAGCCTGCTGCTCTGTACTTCCCTTTCACTTCCTCCTTCCCAGTTCGCGTGCTGGGCACTGGAAGGCAGTGCCCCTCCCCCGGCAGAAGCCAAAACGCACATTCTGGGGCAGACCGCTTGCCCCACATGCCCGTCAGAACCCACTCCAGCCCCGGTTAGGGTGCGGTGGGCGGGCGCAGCCCCGCTTCAGGTGCTCGGCAGCCCAGCGGGCCTACCTTAGCCCCTTTGCTCAGGACCTGCCAAGGCCACGTCTCTACGCTCCCGAACAGCGAGTTCTTGATCATGCCCAGCATGGTGTGGCTGCCGCGCTCCGGGGGTACCTGCGGACTCAGGCCTCCAAGGGCGGCTGGGGCTAGCGTGCCTGGTGGGCTGGCGGCAACTCGGACTCCGCCCCGCGGAGAGGCGCTAGGAGGCCGACGCGGCGGGACGGGGCGGGGCGGCGGAGAGGCCCCGCCCCCGCCGGCCCCGCCTCCTCTACGGCGTCTGCAGGCCAGGGCTTGGACACAGATTCTGCCTATGGGATTTAGGCAGTAGTGATGGAGAACTTTCTACTTCCCAGCCCCGACTTTCCCCCACCCGCATCCACCCCGGCTTCACCTCTCAGGTACCTGGGCACCAGACTTCCAAGCCTCTGGATTCCTCTGGAGCTTTTTCTGCCCTCCACCCTAAGGCTCTACATCCCGCGTACTGCATAGACAAGGTTCATAGGATCTGTGGGCCCCGTCCTAGAGACACCTGATTGCTGCATCTCCAGCGACACTTCCTGGGTTGTCTCCCACTCCACCCCATTACCTCTCATCAAGACGACTGAAAAGCCATCTTAACTAGTTTTCTCCTTACCACTTCCTTTCCTCTAATTGGTTTTAATCACAAATTCCACGTTAATTTCCCACAGCATGGCTTGGCTCATTGTGTCCTTCCAATCAAAACCTTCTAACCAATTTCATTAGCATTTGTTGAGTGCCTGTTTCCCAACAAGTATTTTGCAGATATCATCTCTACTCCTCACACCACTGAACATTACATATTTTATAGCCTTTTTACAAAGGAGGAACCTGATACTCAGAATATAAGTGAGCGACTGATATAAGTGACTTTCTTAGGATCAAAAACCAATATGCGGCTTAGCCAGGATTTGAATACTGAAGGTGGTGTCCAGGTCCATATCCGTACCCATACTTTATGGAGCTCCTGGGTGGCTCCTTCTGTGCACTCAATTTCAGCTCAGGTCCTGATCTCATTGCTGGTGAGATTGAGCCCTGCAGGAATGCTCCCAGCTCAGCGCGGAGTCCTCTTGAAGATTCTTTCCCTCAGCTCCTCCCCAACTTGTACCTGTGCTCTTTCTCTCTCTAATAAATAAGTAAATCTTAAAAATAGTATCCATAACAATTTTATCACTCCCTGTCCTCTTAGAGATCTACAGATGTCCTGCATGTGACAGTACTTGCCACATACCCTCTTTTTGTTCCTGTCCCTGTGCCACAAAGACATCTCCCCTAGGACGTCCCCCTCTGTGGCAAGCCTTGGCATTTGACTTCTCTGAAAGTTGTGTCTCCGGAAACTTTAACCCTTCCGTCTGAACTCACCTACTATTTTGTTTATTCAAATGTTTCTGCTTGCATGAGGATTTTATATGCATGTTTCACTGGGGAATGTTTAGTCTAATTGATAGCTTCCTTTGTGCAGCCTTCCCGTCTTAACCAACCCTGAGGGACTTCTGCTGTGCCTGCTTCTTGACAGAGGCAAACTTGAACCTGAGCCAGATAGTTGGAATCAATAATGGTGATACTGATGACTTCAGTTTTGTGGTAACAGATATTAACTTTATTAACTATGAATAAAAAAGATTTACTTTTGACTAATGTTTGTTGATTGCTATAAAATAAATGGCTAATGATTTTATATCTTCTTGGCTCTAAGATGACGATTATGCATCACTGTTATTTTACGTGCCACCAAGAAAATAAATGCTACCTAGTAAGCTATGACATCTAATTGATTTGAAGTCATCCAGAAACATTAAAATGTGAAATAGCCTGCAGCTTACGATTCATAAGAAATTGCATGTTACTTTGTAAAAGTTCCTGAGTCTTTCTTCCTCACAGCTATGTCCCCTTTATTACAAAATAATCTATTAAAGGGCAAAGATCTATTTTTCTTTAGCTTTACCCCTGCCCGAGGGTTACTCAATAACTGTACAATGATTAACAAAACTATTCTTTTTTAAAAAGATTTTACTTATTTATTTTAGAGAGTGAGCATGGGAGCAGGGAGGGGCGAGAGGGAGAGGGGAGAGAATCTCAAGCAGACTTGCACTGAGCTCAGAACCTGACATGGGGCTCCATCTCAAGACTTTGAGATCATGACGGACGGGTGCTGAAACTCAGAGTAGGACGCTCAACCAACTGAGCCACCAGTTGCCCCAATACTATTCTCAATATTAGATAAAATCATCTATTTTAGTTACTAAAGTAGTTACAGTGAGGGGTGCCTGGGTGGCTCAGTCTTTAAGCTTCTGCCCTCAGGTCAGGTCATGATCCCTGGGTCCTGGGATTGAGCCCCACATCGGGCTCTCTGCTCAATGGGGAGCCTGCTTCTCCCTGTCCCACTCTCTCTGCTTGTGTTTCCTCTCTCGCTGTCTCTTGCTGTCAAATAAATAAATAAAATCTTTTTTAAAAAATGAAGTAGTTACAGTGAAGTGGGGCCTATTACTCAACATGGTCAAGTAGCAGAAGCATTTGGGAATCAGAAGACATAGCGACAGATGATCTGGATTCCATCCAGTTTGACTCTGTCCTACTAGTGTGATTAGTGTCTTCTCTGCAAATTCCTGAACTTTTGCAGGCCTCAGTTCTTACATCTGCAATGTTGGGGCGGTAGTGCCCCCTCAGAGTGCTATTGGCAGGATCGAAATTGCTCAGGCACTTAAAACTACTATGTGCACTGTTAAGGTTGGGACTCGCCCATCCCCCAGGTCAAGTTGTTTCTATTACCAAGAATGAACACAGCTGCTTCAAGAACATCCATGGATGTATCATTTTAAAGCACAGATTATTAGGAGTTTTCCTTTATCTGAGACTTCGATATGTTGCAAGATACTCCCCTTTGCAATTTATTATGTATATAGTTGAATAATGTTGTCTGTGTGTGTACTGCAGACAAAAGAAATTGTATGTATTATTTATGCAGTGGTTTTGAGGGCAAAATATTATGACAAAGTAGAATTTGGTAGGAAAGGGATAATGATAACTTACACTCCTCGAGGGCAGGATACGACCAGTAAGCATCATGAGTGCTCTGTTTGGTTCATCTCATTTAATCTTGACTGTAACCCTGGGAGGAAGGTGCTAGTACTTCTCCACTGGTGTAGATTAGGAAATTGGGGCACAGACAGGCTAGGTAATCTACCTAAGGGCAGGCAGCTAGTAACAATGAGAGTAGAGGTCAAACAGGTACTGAAGGGCCAGAGCCATGGTGTTCTTAAAGTTTCTCTAAGGGTGCCTAGGTGGCTCAGTCATTAAGAGTCTGCCTTCAGGGGCGCCTGGGTGGCTCAGTGGGTTAAAGCCTCTGCCTTCGGCTCAGGTCATGACCTCAGGGTCCTGGGATCAAGCCCCGCATCAGGCTCTCTGCTCAGCAGGGAGCCTGCTTCCCCCTCTCTCTCTGCCTGCCTCTCTGCCTACTTGTGATCTCTATCTGTCAAATAAATAAATAAAATCTTTAAAAAAAAAAAAAAAGAGTCCTACGTTGGGCTCTCTGCTCTGCAAGAAGCCTGCGTCTCTCTCTCCCACTCCCCTTGCTTGTGTTCCCTCTCTTGCTGTCTCTCTCTGTTAAATAAATAAATAAGATCTTAAAAAAAAAAAAAAAAAGCTTCTCTAAGCATCAAGGGCAGTCAAGCAGGAAATTTGACCCCCAACTTCCAAATCATCAAGTGCTGAAGAGGGCAGGGAAGAAGGCACTGGGGGACTTGACCCTTAATCAAGGCAATGGCTGCAGCTGCTTGTTGTTTCCCTGGAAATGAGACCCAGGAAGACAGATGAGTTCAAGAGATTGGGGGTGGATGTGGAGGCTGAGATCTACTGCAGAAGAACCCACTCAAAATATGGAGCTTGATGGGAGGCACACTCAGAAACAGAGTTTACTGAGACCTAGAGCGAAGTAATGCAGGTAGTAGTATTTACGTGTAAGACAGGACAAAGCAGAGCTCTGCTGACCAAAGTTGTATGCATGTTAAAGTGCCTACTCACCATTTACAAGGAGAAGAAAGCAAAACCAAGAGCTTTGGGAACAGAGACTGGGGAAGGAGCGTGGTAAGGAGAGAGAATTCAGTTCTTAAAGAGGAAGATTTGGAGGAAAGCCACTTGAAATGGTAGGTTGTTTTGTTTTTTTCCTGATACATATGATAATTGCCTCTTCTGTCTTTGCAGGAAATGCTCATTAAGCCAACCTACTTTCCCAGGTCAGTGGGTCACATGGGAAGTCAAAAGTTGAGCCTGGCCTTAATTAAAAAGAGATGAGGTTCAGTGACTTTGAATGGCATTTGATTGCCCTTGAGTTTTATTTTTATTCTTCCTCTGAATTGAAGCCCAAAAGCATGCTCTACACTGAGGCTGTGCAATACACAAACTTTCCCCCTAAACTGGACAGAATAATGGAAACTCGTTCCATTGTTGCACATTATTGCAATCAGGCACAATATTCCTTTTGCTTTTGCCCCCCCACCCCTTTCAGCATGGGCTTTAATTTATTGTTTTAAGAATTACTTCCACATTAAAAAATTAGTAAAAAATTTTTACTTAAATGTCCATGATTGCTATGCTAACAGTACCACTAATAATATCAGTGCAATCAATCAAGACAACTCTGAGCATCTTTGTTACCTTTACTATATGGCAATTACAACTTTGTTTCCTCTGAGAGAAAGCCTCTCTGAAAAGGAGGTAAACAAGGCTTTGAGCCTTAAAAGCTGAGCTTGAGAATTAGGCTTAGCACTCTGGTGTCTTGGGGAGAGATGTAGGTTGGAGAGATAGATACGAAAGTCATCAGCGTCTTGCACTGCTCATGGGCACCTTGGAAGTGATGAAATGGCCCAGGTAGCACAGGTAGAATAAGAAAAGAGAGCCTAGACAGGACACTGAGGAATGCCAACATTCAAGGGGACAAGAGTCGGGGGACAACTGCACTAAGGAGAGTGAGAACAAGTCGTGACATAAAGAGGGGAAATCCATAGAGCCACTGAGCCAAGAAGCCAAGAGAAGTGTATGTCTCAAGAAGGAGTAATGGATAGTGTCAGATGCTGCTAAGAAGTGAACCAAGTGTAAAAGGGACTGGGAAGCACCCATTGGGTGTAGCAACAAGAATGCCTCTGATCTTGGTGCCTAGGTGGCGCAGTCGGTTAAGTCTTGGACTTGTGATTTCAGTTCAGGTCATGATCTCAGGGACATGGGCTTCACACTCAGTGAGGAGTCTGCCTGTCCCTCCCCCTCTTCTCTTCCCCTGCTTGCTCTCTCTCTCTCTCTCAAATAGATCAATCAATCAATCAATCAATCAATCAGTCTTGGGGGAATAAAAAGAATGCCTCTGATCTTGGCAGGAAGAGTTAAGATGTAGGCTGAGAGTTGCAGAAATCAGACTGAGTGATCCAAGGAGGGTGTGAGTGGTAAAGAAGTGGACGCTGCAGTTTGGTTATTAAAGAGAGGAGGGAAATACACAGCAGCTGAACGAGGAGGGAGGGTCTGGATCCATTTTTTTTTTTTTTTTTTAAACATGGGAGGGTCTGAAGCAAGTCTTAATTTTGAAAAGAAGGAGCTAGCAAGAAGGAAGATGTTAAAGATGATTCAGGACTGAGGTGGTTGACTGCCTATTTCTGAGAAGTTAAAAACAGATGTGAATCAGGCCATTCTGGGGAGGTTGGACGTATCCTCCATCATACACACAGGGAAGGAGGAAAAGATGAGTGGAGGTATCTATTGCATATGTCGGGTTGCAGGCAGGAAGTTGTGGGACCTCATGTCAGGAAGCGTTTCTTTTCTCTGTGAGTAGGTTAGAAGGATGATGATGGCACAGGTATGGGACAGAGCAGGCACTGTTCTTTCCCTGTAGGCAAGGCTTCGGCAAGTCAAACAACAGTTGGTAATAGGGCATCAGAACACAGTTGTATCACTACTAAGAAGGCTAGCATGTATGGAGCCGGTAATGGGGATCTATCCCACTGAGATTTTTACCCAAGATGGCCAAATAATCAGTGCTCCTGCCTCACATTAGCGGAGAGTGTCATCTGGAGTGACTGAGATGCTTCTGAGGGCAAGCCCAAGAGCGGAGGCTCGGAGAGGAGGGAGTTCCCTCCTCGTTACTTTCGTCCCCCATCTGCGCGTAGATTGCGTCCCCAGTCAGCCTTTCTCATGCAGGACAACCGACCAGGTGTTTGTGCACATGTTCCAACCTCAAGGTGTGGGGGGATGCCTCTTTGGATAGTTTTTCCTCTGCCTCCTCTTAGAACACAGCATAAAATCAGTATCACATGGATTTATTCACCAGGGAATTGTGTCCTTGCAGTATCGCTTCCAGATTACAAAACAAAAGGTCATTTCCTCTGATTTTCAACACTTCTTAAGGTCCAGTTTGTATAGTCTTATATTCATTTGGCACATGCTTATTTAATGCCTATTATGGTCTCAGGTAGGCTCTATAGTGGAGCACTGAGCAAGACAGACAAAAACCCTTGCTTTTTTGGAGTTGACATTTCAATGTGGGAGACAGGCAGTAAATAAATGCATCAATAAATATATAATAGGGCAGGGGGTGTATGTTGAAGCAGATATGGATAAGGTGGTGACATCTGAACAGAGACCCGAAGAAATGAGGGCATAATTGAGAAGATAGCTAGGGAGAAGTTTTTAAGCCATTGAGAAGAACACATGCAAAGGTCCTGTGGTAGGAAAGTAGCTGGTATGCTGAAGCAAGCTAGGAAGGCAGTGTGGCTGGAGGTGACTGAGAAGGGGAAGAGGTAGTAGTTGCAAAAATGTCTTCTAGAGCCAAGCTGACCAGTTCAAGCCCCAGTTTTACCACATGCAAGTTAGGTGACCTCAGGCAAGTTATTTGTCCTTTCTGTGCCTCAAGATTTTCATCTGTAAAATGATGATAATGGTAACACCAACCTCATAGGCTTGTTACAAGGATAAATAATTAGAAAGCCCTTAGAACAGTGCCTGATGGATAGTAAGTGCTCTATAATGAATCTTAAACCAAGAAAGAAGAAAAATGACTTGAGATGACATGATGGTTAATTTCATGTGGTAACCTGATGGAGTCAAGGGATTACGCAGATGTTTGCCTCAACATTATTCTGTGTGTGTGTCTGTAAGGGTGTTCCTGGAGGAGATCAAGATTTGAATCGGTAGCCCAGTAAACCAGATTGCCCTCCCCTATGTGGGTGGGCCTCATCCAATCTAGTAGAGACCTGAATAGAACAAAATGAGGGGTAAGGGAGAATTTGAGATCTTGCCTGATTTTGAGCTGGAACATTGGTCTTTTCCACTGAGATTGGAGCTTACACCGCTGGCTCTCCTGGGTCTCCAGCTTGCAGACAGCAGAACGTGGGACTTCTCAGCCTCCATAACCATGTGAGCCAATTCCTTATAATAAATCTCTATATATGCAATATATAAAATTAGATATGCTAAGATTATATCTAAATATAAATTTAAATAAATATTAGATATATTTAAATAAGGACATAAATTTATATAAGAACCCTGCCTGATATAGATGAGGTGCTGAGCAGATCATACAGGACTTTACAGGCCACTCATGTTCATTGTAAGGACGTCAGGTTTATTCTGAGGAGGATGGGAAGCCAGTGGAGGTAGGGGCAGGGGCGGAAACAGGGAGCCAGCTAGCAGGCCCTTGATGTAATTAACGTGGGCGCAGGTGTTGATGGCTCAGACAGGAGTTGGGGCTTCGGGGATGGTGAGATAGGGTTGGGTTCTAGGTGAACTTGAAGGGACAGCTAATAGGATTCTGCTGGTGTGATGGGGTGCCAGGCATTGAGGATGACTTGAAGGTGTTTGGCCCCAGCAACTGGGAAAATGAGGAATGTTAAAAATACAGTTATGTAGGGAGCACCTTGGTGGCTAGGTTGGTTAAGTGTCCGACTCTTGATGTCAGCTCAGGACTTGATCTCAGGGTCATGGGCTCAAGCCCTGCTTTGGGCTTTCTGCTGGGCATGGAGCCTACTTAAAAAAGGGGAAAAAATGTAGGACAGCAGCAGTTACTAGCTTTATGGCCCTTTCTCAGGAGTGAAGCTGCCGAGGAGGGTCAGACTTAGTCTGTCCTGCCTACTTCTTTGTTTCTTGGTTGTAATTGCTCAAATAAGGACAAACAGATCCTCCCCCAAACAACCACTAGTTTTCTGCTATAGCCCAGAGTTCATACTTAAAAATGGACATTGTTTTTGTTCCCTGAAGGAGGCGGTGTGCACCGACCACCTCAGCTCACGCCACTGACAACCCATTCTGCCAGTATTCCCAGTTCTTTGGTTCCTGGGAGCTTCAGTTTCCCAAATCTTGCCATTTCTCCCCAGGAACTTAGCTTCCCATTCACTAAACTATGTGGTGTTTGAGCGGTTTTCCCCAATGTTATAGCCTGCACCAAGGAGGGCAATCGAGCCTTTGTTGTAACACACACACACACACACACACACACACACACACAGAGTCCTGTAGCCTGCCCTCCCAACAAGTTTGCAGTATTTGAAGGGAGTTTTTTCAGCTTCTACCATTCCCAATAATGGTGTCTAAATATCTTATGGCCCATTTTCAGCCAGGAGTTCAGTTCTTCTGCTCACCAGCTAGCTGGGATAGCAAGGAGCACATGGTCCTGCCAGGTCAGTCCTGAGGTAATGACGAAGGCGGCTTATCTTCTCCCATCATGCACCTTGGTCTCCTGAGGTGACTCACAAAGGCTTCTGTGTCAAGAGCAGTCTCAGCCCAGGCCCCGCGGGGACTTTGGCTATGCTGATGTTTTGGAGCCCTGCCCGAGCTCTTCTCCTCACCCCGTGTCAAGCTCTTAGAGCCTGGAGAGCCCACTCACTGCCCAGCAACTACCGGCAGCAGAAGGAGACCACACGTAAACATGTCAGGAAAGTGAGGACCCAGCAGTTAATCAAAACTCTCTGTGGTTTGGTGCCAGAAATAGAACGAGGACCTTGCCTGTGATGCTTCTCTCCCATAATGGAATTCCATGCTTGTAAGACTCTGTCAGGAATTATGATCCCTGGTCAGAGATCGAAAGAGGCATAAGAGATACAGCAATCAAATGCGTTGCATGGTCCTTCTTTGGACCCTAATTTAAATGAACTGAAGGTGAGAAAAATTTTTCTAAATAATCCAGAAAATTGAACCCAGGAGTCACTGTCCATTGTATTGGGTATGAATTCATGTATATCTCTCCACAAAGAGTAACAACAGAGTGAAGAACCTGGAAAATCCCTTCCCCAAATGATCAAAATTAATATTGTCAACAAGACATGACATACTTCCGGATTGATACTCTGAGGACAGAAAAATCACCATGTGGAACTCTAGCCAAAGAGCTGTAACCTGAATCTCATGGTAAAGCTATCAGAAAAACCCAAATGGAAGAAAACTCTGTAACATTACTGGCCTGTGTTCTTTTAGAATGTCAAATCCTTAAAAGACAAGAAAAGGCTAAAAAGTTAATCCAGATTAAAGGAACTAGGGAGACACGACGGCTATATGCTGTCTGTGATTGTGGACCAGACTCTGTACTAAGAAATGGTGTAAAGACTCTGTACTTAGAAAGGCTATAAAGAACATTCATGGAAAAAATTGTATAAATTGGAAAAAGGACTGCGGATTAGATAAATTTAATAATGTTAAAGTTTCTGGAATTGATAACTGTATTGTGGTTATGCAGGAGAATATCCTTGTTCTTAGGAAAAACACCCTGAAGTATTAAGGGGGCTAGTGGCATTGTATTTCCAGCCTATCATCAAAAGGTATGGAGATAAATTATAGTAGGATGCACACTCACCCACATAGCCTACTGCGTTCACCCAATACATTGGTGCCTTCTTCCCAGTTTACTGTGCCCCAGCCATACTGGTCTTTGTATTCCTCAAGCATCAGGGCCTTTGCCCTCACTATTCCCCTGCCTGGAATGTCCTTGCTCCAGAAATTCACTTGACTGGCTTCTTCTCATCATTCAGGTCTCAGATAACCTCTTCAGAGAAACTTTCCTTGACTTGACTACTCAACCTAAGCGTTCCCTCTTCCCCAGAGCACTTGTCATTATGTAAAAATATTTAACTAGTTGATTTCTCTGCTTTTCCTTCTTTTTTCTACCTCTTTCCGCTAGTATGTACACATCATGAGTGGAGGAACCTTAAGTAGGACTCTGTCTCTAGTACGTAGTGTCAGAAACATAAGTTCTCAATGTATGTTTTTTTTAATAAATGATGGTGGGATGGAGTAGGGTAGCGTGAGAGGGACAGGATTCTAGGAGGAAAGCTGGCAGTATGAACGCGATTATTGGAGAGACCTTGTGTGTGTGCTCGTGTGTTACTGTCTAATGTTCCATCCTATACCAAGTACATTTTTTTAGAAGGGAGAAGGAAAAAGTTATATAAAACTTGCTTGTTTGAAACTTAGAGGCTGATCATAATCAGCAATTTTGGAGAAAAAGAGGAATCAAAAGAAAGGAACTCTATTGACATTTCCATAACTCAATTGTAATGTCAGCAATTTCTCTTCGATGGCAGAGTCTATACTAAGATTGCAGCTAGAACAGTAAAGGGATCTAGTTCCTAGTTACATCAGCATGGAATGGTTTGTCCTTTATTTTGGAAAATTCCCCTTCCATCTTACCCTGTTTAGATCAGTGTTATCATTTCTGCATTCTATGGTATCAACACTTGGATGTCACCTTTGGCTCTCTTTAGCTTCACTTCCTGGTGACACTTTTCTTCAAATACTTTGATATGTGGACCTCTGATGTGGATCTCAGTTGTTCACAGTGTGTTCTTTGCCTCATCTATATTTCCTGCATCAATGCAGATTTCTTGGCTAAAAATCAGAATCTCTGGGAGGGGACAAATGGAAAATAGTCCACTTTTTAAAAATTTCTTTCTTTCTTTTTTTTTTTTTTTGATTAAAGTATACATAAAAAATCCAAAATGTGGGGCTCCTGGGCAGCTTAGTCAGTTAAACATTTGACTCTTAGCTCAGGTCAAGTCTTGATTTCAGGACCGTGAGTTCAAGCCCTGAATTGGGCTCCACACTGGGCATGGAGCCTACTTAAAGAAAAAAAAATCCCAAAACATACTGGAGGATATGTAGTCAAGGGTTTTCTTCTAGCTCCTGTTTCTCAGCTACCCACTTCCCCTTCTCAGAAGTATATATTGTTATATTATTTTCAGATATATTTTCCAGATTTCTTTTTGTACATACACAAGTACATGCATATATTCTGCTTCTCCACCTTTATTACACAAATGGCAGTATACTAGACTCCTGGTTTCTGTACACTGTTTTCTTTTATGTGCCGATGTATCTTAGAAATTACTCTATTTTGGTATATCAGGAACATCCCCATTTTGCCATACTTAAAAAGTAGCCAATCAATAGGTATTTACATTTTTTCCACCTTTTGATAATGAAAACAATACTGCATTGAATAACCCCCTACACATATCATTTCCCACGTGTGCAATTATATCTAAAGAAAAATTCCTGGGCCAAAGGATATAGACATTTTAAGTTTATGTTGGTGATTTATATCTTCTTTCTTTGTTTCCTTAGCTGGGCTAGAGGATTATTAACTTTATTAATCTTTCCAACGAACCAGTCTTTGGTTTTGTTAATTTGCTCTATTGTAGGTCATCAGTTTCTGTTCTAATTTTTATTATTCTTTTGTTCTTCTTGTTTTAAGATCACTTTTTTTCCCCTAGTTTCCTAAAGCAGAAGCTTAGGTTATTAACTTTAGATTTTTCTGCTTTTCCAACATAGGATTAAATTTCTCTGTAAATACTGTTTTTGTTGCATATCCCAAATTTTGTTACGTTGCATTTTCATTTTTGTTTAGTTGAAAATATTTAAAAACTTCTCTTAAAACTTCTTCTTTGGCCCATGTGTAATTTAGAAGTCTATTATTTAATTTCCAAATATTTGGGGGATTGTCCAGCTATTGTTCTGTTGTTGATTTTTAGTGTAATTCCACTGTGGTATGAGAAATTTGTTTGTATGATTTCTATTCTCTCAAATTTGTTAAGGTGGGTCTTATGGCCCCGAATGTGGTCTTTTTTGATGAGTGTTCTTTGGGCTTGAGAAGAATATGTATTCTGCTACTGTTGGATAAAATAATCTATACATGCTAATTAGATCAAGTGATAGTGCTACGCAAGTCAACTGTCTCCTTAAGTATCTCCTGCCTGCTTGATCTATCGATTACTAAAAGGAAAGTGTTGACGTGTCCAACAGTAACAGTGGATTTGTTTGTTTCTCCATTCAGCTTGGATGTGAACATGGTTAGCATTAGTATATCTTCCTAGAGAATCAGCCCCATGGTCATCATACAGTGCTCCTCTTTCTTCCTAAAAATTTTCCTTGTTCTGAAGTCTGTTTCTCTAAAATTAATATGGCTCCTCAAACATTCTTTTCCTTAATGTTGGCATTATCTATATCAATCTTTCTCCATCACTTTACTTTTAATCTAACTGTGTCTTTATAACTAAAGTGAGTTTCTTGTCTTGTAAATAGTACATGGTTGGGTTTTGTTTTTTTATCTACTCTGACAGTCTCTGTCTTTTAACTGGTGTATTTATGAATATATTTAGATGAATATCAACTGTGTTTATAACTGCTTTCTTTTTTTTTCAGTTTTAGAAAGGTAAATTAAACTGGGATAGGATAGGGACCACTATCACTGCCTCTTTTAATTCTTTGAGGGTGGTACTGATTTCTGTAATCCTTCATAGTGTGTGGTACTTCTTATGACATACTGTCATGGCTGACAGAGGAGGCGTGTGATTTCAGAGGCTTCTTCTTGGCCATTTCTTTTTTCTTTTTTTTTAAGATTTTAAAATTTTATTTATTTGACGGACAGAGATCACAAGTAGGCAGAGAGGCAGACAAAGAGAGAGAGAGGAGGAAGCAGGCTCCCTGCTAAGCAGAGAGCCCGATGCGGGGCTCGATCCCAGGACCTTGGGATCATGACCCGAGCCGAAGGCAGAGGCTTTAACCCACTGAGCCTCCCAGGCGCCCTTGGCTATTTCTACCATAACGACTTTTACTCAACAGGTTAAGGAAAAAAATTGAGGATATATCCAGTTTTTAAGTATAGTCATGCCAAGGATGTACTTAGGGGTCGGACAGCCACTGGTAGGTTCATGCACCCATTGTAACCACTGTGAGATGGACTTGGACTGGGACCCCATTGTCTCCTGGCTTTCATAAGCTTCTCCTGTGCCCTAGACATTATGGTGGCATTTCAGGTGCCTTAGCATCAGTATCAGGCCAGACTGTGTGTCTTGTAGCCTTCAAAATATCTGGGTATTCCCCTCTTCCTACTATTTCTAGAGAATGGCTGCAGGTTGCTTAGGTTCCTCTTCATTAGTAGGCTCTGGGTCTCAGAATTGCCCTAGATCTGGAAAATGAGATTGCAAAGACCCATTGTGGTGAGTAATATCTGCTCTACTCACAAGCTTTCAACTTCTGTGTGGTTCTGTAAACCAAATAATATTCTGATCCATTACTAATCTGTATTGTTCTTGGTCACATCATGGTCTATTAACCATTGCTGCAGGTCCTGGCATATCAAGGGACCTCGACTATCATTCCAGCCTTGGTCTGTATGACAATAATTATCTTCACCTTGAGTCTTAAGATTGGGTGCCGCCATCTGGCCCTTGCTATTCTGGAATCCTCTCACCCTAGTTGATAATGGAGAGCCC
Source organism: Mustela nigripes (assembly GCF_022355385.1). Taxonomy (NCBI): domain Eukaryota; kingdom Metazoa; phylum Chordata; class Mammalia; order Carnivora; family Mustelidae; genus Mustela; species Mustela nigripes. Next base: position 56,113,586 of record NC_081562.1, read on the forward strand.
AGTTGCATGGCAGAATCTCCTGTAGTCAACTGAGATGTACAGAGGACGGTTACTGCTGAACTTCTCAAAGATCCTAGTGCCCCATCACAAGTGTTCTCTCTTACTGCTCTTGCAATGGCAGTGCCCTCTGGGCTTTTCTGGGGAACCTAATTAGGCAGCAGGTTCTCAGATTCATATACCAATCATTCCAATATCTATACTTTCCTGAGCTTCCTAACACTTGCCTCAATACTCCATCAGCACAATTTCAGCATTTCTATCTCATGTCAGGCCAACATTGTGTCTAAGCTTCAAGGAGTCATCCCAACAGCATTTGAGGACTGACTTCAGGAGTCCTTATCAGAGCAGAAGCCCCAGTTCATAAAAGAGTGCTCCCTTGTAATTGCTTCTTATCCTGCCTTAAATTCTTCCCTCTCCATCTCACATCTTTGAGCTCCACTCCCATACATGCCCCAGTTCTGTCAGAGTATGTTAGCCAGGAGTTCAAATTCACTGGGTGTGTATACAACATGTTTCCAGAAGGGAATTACCCCTTTGGGCTGTGCTGTGACTTCCCCTAGTCATTGGTTGGAAGGAAGTTAGAAAAGATGGAGCCAGCTCCTGAGAGGGATAAGCCCCATTTTGTGAAGTACCTCTCTCATCTGGGGTCTTTTGGGAGCTTCCAAGTGAATGGAGGCTGTCGTCTTTTAGCAAGGTGGAGGGAGCTCATACAACCGGGAGGATTAAGAGCTAGCAGGGCTCAAGGTTGTTAGGCTCATGCACCCAGATACCCCCATCTTAGGCCTCTGATTCTCACTTCCTCATATCAGCTCCTTGACCTTCCTATGAGACCTGTTTAGGCTATTGTTCAGAATCCTTGGAGCTCTGCTAGCCTTGTAATGACATTCTGGATTTGATTGTCTGCAGAGTCTGCCCCCTGTGGCAACAAAGTGTAAGCACCACTTTAAACACTGCCATGGATTCTCATTTTCACAGGATATCTTGAGTTGTCTGGTTAACCTGAAACCATCTTTTTTAAAATTTAAATTTAATTTAATTTAAAAATTTATTTATTTGTCGGGGGGGGGGCGGAGTGGCAGGCAAAGGGAGAAGCAGGATCCCTGCTGAGCAAGGAGCCAGATGTGGGACCCTGGAATCATGACCTGAGCTGAAGGCAGATGCTTAACTGAGACACCCACTCGTCCCCGGATTTCATTTTCATTTCATTTTTTTTTTTTCTTCAAGACTTCTTGGGCCATGAACAAAAGCCAGGCAACTCCACAGTCTTTATAATTATTTCCTTCTTACTTATCATCAGTAACAGAGTCCTTACCAGGGGCTGACCTGTAAGTAGCCCCATTCCAGAATCTCATTCTGAGAGTCTGCTTTCCAGCTACTTCTTCTACCAATTGTTTTAGCTTGTGTTCTTCAAAAATGCAGAGCCTGAGGGGCGCCTGGTTGGCTCAGTGGGTTAAAGCCTCTGCCTTTGGCTCAGGTCATGATCCCAGGGTCGAGCCCCGCATCAGGCTCTCTGCTCAGCAGGGAGTCTGCTTCTCCCCCGCCCCTCTCTCTGCCTGCCTGTCTGCCTACTTGTGATCTCTGTCTGTCAAATAAATAAAAATAAAAATATTTTTAAAAAAATGCAGAGCCCGAGACAAGGACTTGCATCATGGTCATTATTTTGGAAAAGGATCCTCCAAGGAACAGAAGAAGGAAGAACAAAACAGGAAAGGAGGAACAGATAACCTAAGATCTCCTCACTGAGTTGATTCACTGTGAGGAATTAGAGGTTAATCCTGTTAGGGAAGAGTGTGTGTAAGAATCATCTGTTTGAACATGAAGAAAGGAAATATCGATCACTGACTCCTTCTATGAGGATTGCCCCAGGAGTTATTAACTTCTCTTGCATTTCTAGAAAAATTATTTCATCCTTTTGTATTTTCTGAAAGTGATCAATAAAGGATTTTTTAAAGAATGTCCTTATAAACTTATGGATTTCAACATATTTTTTTATGCTTCACTCTATTACAATCATAATTCTTAACGGTAACGTTCCATTTTTGGCTACTGGGAGTCCTTCAAATTGTTTCAGTTTTGACCATTGGAAGGTCCTTCAGATTGATTTCTGTGACCTTTACATAAGTGGAATGGACTTTAACAGGTTCTTTGTTTTCTAGCAAGACTAGGTATTCCAGGCTCATTCCTGCTCCCAATAGAAACTCAACTGTTTTTCCCAGGAGCCTGTTTGCTTTCAGTCTGGGCACTAGGGGTCCTCCTTGGGTTGGCCATCACTTCCACGTCTTTTCCTTGGACAGAACTAGAAACGTACTCTTGTATCAAAGAGAAAAATACCTCATCAGTTAATATCCATACTTCCAATTCGAATAAAACATGAGTTTTTTTACTTATTTTATTTTATATTTGTACCTCTTTACTCTTACTCATTAACATGATTACTTAATTTACTTTAGCTTATTCCATATGTATGTATAATAGTTTCAAACATCATTAGCAAATTACATATTAGCTTTCTACTATTATAAACATGAGCATAATAGTTTCATACTATTGTTATTAGCAGTATGACCCCTGAATACAATTTAAGATTTCTTTGCAACTTTATTTTCCTTTAGAATACATCCCACTGAGAAAATACAGGCAAATTGCTGTATTTTGAAATTACTGGATTAAATATTCTCTGGGGCACCTGGGTGGCTAGTGGGTTAAAGCCTCTGCCTTCGGCTCAGGTTGTGATCCTGGGGTCCTGGGATCGATTCCCACATCAGGCTCTCTGCTTGGCAGGGAGCCTGCTTCCTCCCTCTCTCTCTGCCTGCCTCTCTGCCTACTTGTAATCTCTGTCTGTCAAGTAAATAAATAAAATCTTTAAAAAAATAAAAAAAATAAATATTTTCTATATAGCTAAGGTATCAACTTGATATATTCAATATTTTGGCTTTTAATTTTCCAGGATTGATATTTTCCCATCTTGATTTAATTTTGTTTAGTAATTATATAAACCATTTACTTGGTTTCTAAGTAAGAAGCTATACCACAAAGTATATTCAGAGAAGTTTAGCTTCTAACCCTGTTCCCTTTAACCTGCTTCCTTTTTCCTCTTAACAGTAACCATTTTCCATCACATTTTAACTTATTCTTCCACTTTTGAAAATGTATGCATTTTTTTTATTTCCTCACTTGTAAGATGAAAAAATGTAGAAGAGTATACATTTTATATTGTACCTTGCTTTTCTAACTGAACTAAATATAAACATCGTGGAATTACTGCCATAGCAGTATACAGAAATTTTTTTTTTTTTTAAGATTTTATTTATTTATTTGAGAGAGACAGAAAAAGAGTATCACTGCAAGAGAAGGAAGAGGGGCAGAGGGAGAAGCAGGCTCCCCATTGAGCAGGGAGCCGATGAGGGGCTCCATCCCAGGATTCCGGGAGCTGAAGGCAGATGCTTAACCAACTGAGCCATCCAGGTGCCCCAGAATTTTTACTCCTTTCTACAGTTGCATGGTTCTCCACTGTGTGCATTTATCCACATACAAACTGAAGACAGCACCAATAGATTTGAAATCAGTATCTTGAAGGATTACATTACTTACTGCAATGGGGAAGACTGCGAAAAGAACCGGTTTAAGGAGAATATTGGGAGTCTAGTTGAAGACATATTTTGTTGGAGGTGTCTATTCACATTTCGGGAGAGTTAGAGTAAGCACTTGTCTATTGGACTCTGGAGTTTAAGGGCAAGGTCCAGGCTGGGCATATAACGTGGAAGTTAACAGCCAGATGGCGAAGCATTGGAAGTGTAAATGCTTCGGTCTGTCTTCATTAACTCCTAACTCTAGCTAAGATTCGAGTTGCTTGATTTTATCCCCTGGGCCCCTATCTGACTGATTTCCCTGGTGAACAGGAAGACAATCTTTGCCTCAAAGCGGAGTAAGAAGAGGCAAGAGGAAATGTAAACTTGTTTTCACTAATCCATTTCTCCCTGCCAGTCGTCTGCCCCAGATTGTGGCCAACCTGTGCCCCCACCCGCTGCAGGGGAACCACCACCATCGCCCCAGCCCTTCTGACGGTCCATGTCATTAGTTCCTGGAATTCATATCCCCCGTAAGCCTTTCCTCACTTGATTCTGGGAAAGGGAGCCAGCACCCTGGGCCAGGTTTCCGTCTTTGCAGGAAGCAGAAATTCTATTTGATTTCTAAAATTAACAAGAGAAAGGGATATTTATTTTTTTTAAAGAGAGAGAGAATATGGGGAAACTCTGGTTTATCATCTCTTTCAAATACTCTATGAAAACATCCCACAAAGATTGAACCTGATTAGAGTCAAGTCGAGGAAAACAGGCATTCAACAAAGGTGGGAACTGCATGCTGGGTGAGAAAATAAAATATTGACTACTGCTAGGAAAAGGAAAGTATTCCTTGTGAAGAATTCTTATAATATAAAAACTCTGAAATTCTACTGTGGGCAAACACGTATAATGCCTCCTTAAGAGATATTTCCCTAGTCTTCCGTATGCAAGGTGAAAGATATCAAAGTTCTATCACAGACCATTTTATAGGAAAATTGCAATTGATTTTAAACACAATCACCACTAGACTATAAAATTAAATGACGCGACATCATTTAAATAGACATTAGAAAAGTATTCTGATAGAAAACAATGTCTACATTTTCTAGAATTCCTTTTGATTGACCCTATCATTTTAGTACATCTTCTTTTTTCTATTTCTGTTCTGGTGGCAACTTGAAAAATATTTTTACAGGGAATATGCGCTTGTTATCTTATATTAACAAATGAATATAGAGTCAAAAATGAAAGTTGTTCTGTAACAGTACTCTCCTTCATGGATGCAGCACAACATGCCTCCCAGAGATAACCACTTTTGACAGTTGTAGACTTATCTTTCCTCTCTTAGTCCGTCTGGGCTATCATAACCAAAATGCCATATGTTGGGTGGCTTATAAAGAACAAAAACTTATTTCTCACAGTTCTGGAGACTGAAAAGTCCAAGATCAAGGTGCCATCACTTTGGTGTCATATTTGGGTTTCCTGGTTCATAGATGGCTAATTGCTGTGTCTTCATATGGCAAAGTGGTGAGGGAGCTTTCTGGGGTCTCTTTTATTAGAGCACGAATTCCATTCATGAGGGTTCTGCCCTCTTTATATAATCACCTCCCAAAGCTTTCGTCTCCAAATACCATCACACTGGGGGTTATCTCCAAATACTACCACATTCCCGTGAATTTTGGGAGGACACAAACATTCAGTCCATTGCACCTTTTTATATATGCTAAACATTTTTACATGTACTCACATACACACTGGATTATATATAAGTCAGAGAGAGAGCCTGCACAAGCTGGGGAGTGGCAGAGGGAGAGGGAGAAAGGAGCCCTCTGCCGGGTCAATCCTAGGACCCCAGGACCATAATCTGAGTTGAAGGCAGACATTAACCGACTAAGCCACCAAAGCGTCCATGCATATACCCTTCTGATTAGCAAAAAGAAGTCTTGGCAATACCATGTGTTGGCAAGGATGTATGTACATCAAAAGACTCTTACACATTGCTAGTGTGAATGACATTAATACAACTATTAATGATATTAGTACTACTTTCAAAAGCAAGTTGTTATTTTTATTTATTATTTTTATTTTTATTTTTTTAAAGATTTTATTTATTTATTTGACAGAGAAAAATCACAAGTAGATGGAGAGGCAGGCAGAGAGAGAGAGAGAGAGGGAAGCAGGCTCCCTGCCGAGCAGAGAGTCCGATGCGGGACTCGATCCCAGGACCCTGAGATCATGACCTGAGCCGAAGGCAGCGGCTTAACCCACTGAGCCACCCAGGCGCCCCTATTATTGTTATTTTTAAAAGATTTTACTTATTTATTTGTCAGAGAGAAAGAGTGCACAAGTGGGGGGAGAAGCAGGCAGAGGAAGAAGCAGTCTCCCCACTGAGCAAGGAGCCTGATGAGAGACTCAATCCCAGGACACTGAGATCATGACTTGAGTTGAAGGCAGCTGCTTAACCAACTGAGCCACCCAATGTCCTGCAAGCTGCTCTTTTTAAATTTTTATTTTTTTAGTTGGACACTTAACAGGACACTCAGTTGGACACCTAACTGACTGAGCCACCCAGGTACCCCTAAATTTTCAAATTTTGATATTTAAATGTTAATTTTTTGTGCAGCTGTACATTTACATTTCCTTCAACACAGCAATTCGATCCCTATCCCAGGTAAACTTACCCACAAATACAAGAATACTTACAACAGTGCTCGCATATATGGAAAAAATATGAAAACAACCAACATACATTAACAGGAGAATAGCTATGCCAGCTATGATACATTCACCCAATGGAATATTGTACAAAGAAAAAGTGGTGAAATATAGCTACATGGATGAATCTTTGAAACATTTTGTTGAAGGAAAAAGCAAATCCAGAAGACGATATATGTATGATACTATTTTCATAAAATCAGAAACAGGCAAAATTAAATAGCTATTGTTTAGGTATATGACCATTTGTATTAGAACATTTTCATAAAGTAAGGAAACTGAAAGGCAGTCTTCAGTATATTGCTATCACTTGTGGAAAGCATAGAACAGAAAGTTATAGAAAATAAATACATGGGTATAAACTGACGGGAATGTTTTAGTTCTTGGGTTGGATATCAAGTTCAAGCATGACCACTAAATCATTACATTTGTAACATATATTTTATATCATGTATTCCTTTGTATCAAAACTTTTGTTTTGATGTGTAGTTGACATACTGTATTGTTACTTAGTTGCAAGTATTCAACACAGAGATTCAACATTTATTCCTCTTATGAAGTGCTCACCATGATAAATCTAACCTCCATCTGTCACCACAAAGTTGTTAATACTATTAACTATATTCCCTATGTATACATTGTATAGCTGTGTCTTACTTATTTTATAACTGGAAGTCTATACCTTTTAATCCACTTCCCCTATTTTGCCCATCCTTCCCACAAATGTAATGAATTACATTTTTATTTCATTGAAATGATACACAAAAAGATAAAATCAAATGAACCATACCATTCTTTTATTTTTTTTTAAATGAAAACATTATACATATAATCTGAATAAGTAGTACCTGGTAATTGGTCCCAGTTGTATCTATTCTCTAAATTGCCAGTTTGTATTTTTTTTTTTTTAAAGATTTTATTTATTTATTTATTTATTTTTTTTGCTTATTCCCCCAGGGGTACAGGTCTGTGAATCACCAGGTTTACACACTTCACAGCACTCACCAAATCACATACCCTCCCCAATGTCCATAATCCCACCCCCTTCTCCCAAACCCCCCCCCCCCGGCAACCCTCAGTTTGTTTTGTGAGATTAAGAGTCACTTATGGTTTGTCTCCCTCCCAATCCCATCTTGTTTCATTTATTCTTCTTCTACCCACTTAAGCCTCCATGTTGCATGCCAGTTTGTATTTTTGACTCATTCACTAAAAGAGAGAACAAATCCACAGATCTATAAGGCTAAGGTGTAAAAAGCAATACATTTGTAACAGAAGCCAATGGACTCTTGCACCCCTGATCTTTAATCAGGGAAAGTGGGTGCCTGGGTGGCTCAGTCAGTTAAGTGCTTACCTTTGGCTCAGGTCATGATCCCAGGGTCCTGGGATGGAGCCCCACATCGGGCTCCCTGCTCAGCGGGGAGCCATGCTTGTGTTCTCGCTCACTGTCTCTCCCCTACCTGACAAATAAGTAAGTAAAAAAAAAAAAAAAAGATGAGAGAGTGGAGGAAAATGTAACCAATGATTTCTCAGATGAGAGAACTGAGTTGCTGGACTAAAATTAAGGCTAGAAAAAGAATTTGTAAAGAATTATATGAAATGGGCAGAAAAACATGCAAAAATCCTTTCTCTAAAGTGCTTTCTCTTATTTAGGGTTGACCTACTAAAGAATAAAGGAGTTTCATTCTTAGGAATGAGAACAAAAACTTGGTTCTTTAAGGTTAACACAGAAAGGGAAATAGAGAGTTCTGTGATAGAATAGGATAGGTCCAAGTAGCTCTAGGTACATTCTCTTCTCTTAAAAAAAAAAAAAAAAAAAGCCATTCTTGGGGTGCCTAGGTGGCTCAGTCGGTTAAGCGGCTGGTTTTGGCTCATATCATGATCTCGGAGTCCTGGAATGGAGCCTCACATCTGGCTCTCTGCTCCACGGGGAGCCTGTTTCTCCCTCTCCCTCTACTACTCTCCCTGCTTGTGGTCTCTCTTTCCCTGCCTCTCAAATAAATAAATAAAATCTTAAATAAAAATAAAAGGAACCCTCCTTGATCATCAAGCCTCTACAATGAAAATGGACATTTTCAGCTTTTAGAATACATACCTAAGGTCTGTAAAGATTTAAAGCCATGAACTGAGAGAAAACCTTTTTGAGAGGAAGGAGGAATTAACCCCATAAAACTTACTCTCCAAGAAATGTGAGGCTTGATTGCCGAAGAATTAATGTCAAAGGAAATATCTCGCACTAGTAGACAAGACCTTATATACCTACGGCAAAAGGTAGGAAGGAGAAAAAAATAATTTTGATAGAAAAGAGCAAGTAACTTCAAGTGAAATTTCTTGGGAACACTGCCTCGTATTTCAGACCTGTTAAGGATTGCCATATGGCACAGGGATTAGGCCTTGTTCCCTATGGCTTCAGAAGGGAGTATTACTGTTGCTGGCTGGGGGTCACATGGAGCAGGACTGAAATGACTAGGGAGTACAGAAGCAATTCTTACACAGTGGGGGTTATATTTGCAGACCTCTGAAATCCCTTCCAACACTGAGATCCTATTATTAAAAGAAACAACCCTCCCCCGCTTAGATCCCTTTCAGCAGGGCGGACACTGGACGTGGGGGTGGAAGTGAGGTGGGGTGGCTCTGTGTGGTGGAGAAATTATTAGTGGGTGTGGGGGGTGACCTGGGGAAATATTTCTAGCACGGCTTCACTAGTATAAACAGGAGTCTTCTCTGCCCTGGTGTGAGGGCTATACTTACTGTCCTTTCGTCTAAAGTTGTCATTCTGGATTTACTTAGAAGGCATGCCATTAAAGTTGGTGGATGAATGATGTTGGAGGCAAGTACATGGAGTGTGATTAAGGTTAAGGAAGTTTTTAAAATTTATTCCCTCTTAAACTAGATTTTTTGCCAAATTTTCTCCTCTACTCCATCATTCGAATGAAAACTTGAGAACATGTAATTAACTATGTACCAGGAACTGGAGGAGAGGATATATTATCAATGAGATTAATATTTTAAAACCTGCATAATGATGTAATAGAAGACAGATTGAAAATTAAATTGTTATTCCACTTGGAAAGAATTATGTAACATAAAGCCAAAGGGTAATACATTCTCCAGTGTCTAATATTTCTAGCCCAGTTTCAAGGTGAAAGAGAGAAGATGCACACACATTTTCTCAATAATGGAACTCAATCATAGGTATTTAAGGCTGGGAGGAAAAAAAAGAAAAAGAATTTTTTACTCTTAAAGAATGGGTTGACGTTATGCGCTATGTCCACTATCAGAAATCTACTTGTCTTAAAGGAGAAAGTTTTATGTCAATAAATAAAAATAAGTTTCTCATAGGCATGAGAAAGTAGTTTCATGTATAATCTCCTGAATAAAAGAATAAAATCTTACCACTTGGGTGAGGGGTTAGAATGAAAATGAAGTATAGTTGATGATAATAAGGAAATAACTTCAGGTATATCTAAGAATCTTACTTAACAGTTTGTAAAGCAGTTGATAAGGCAAACAACAATAGCAAAAAAAAAAATCCAAGGTCTTAAACTCTAAGGTAAAAGAAAGAATGAAGAAAAAAACGGTTTTAAGTTCATGCAAGAGTAGTCCCAAGCACCATTATATCTCTAATAAATCCCAATTGGTTTATTTGGGGCTCTTTCAAAATTGGGGCCAGTGTCCTCTCTCAGCTAGACTGCACCTTGATGCTTTTGACCTTGAGAGAGAAATTTCAGATACAAAGGGCCAGAGGCCCCCAGAGAATTGCCTAGCACCCTTATGACCTTTGTGGCTCCTATTGTTTGTGGGAGGAGGTCTTTCTTAAAGCTTCGGGGGGTCCTTGGTCCAGATTCTGTTGTCTTATCCTATGAGGACATGGAAGAGACACCTGAGTGTCTGCAGGTATGACGTGCTGACTTTCAAACAGTAGGACTGTTTTTCACTTCATGTATTGCTTTGCTCAGAGCAGACACTGTGGGCTCATTGGAGATATTCCATCATTTCCTCTTCTTTGTTTGGGTCACCAAAGGGCATAGTATTCCTGTCCTCTTAGATACAGGAAAAGATACAAGCTTGGTTTCTCCATAAAGAGGGGTTTTTAATGGCAAAGTTGTTAAAAAAAAAAAAAAATCCAGGGGCGCCTGGGTGGCTCAGTGGGTTGGGCCGCTGCCTTCGGCTTGGGTCATGATCTCAGGGTCCTGGAATCCAGCCCCGCGTCGGGCTCTCTGCTCAGCGGGGAGCCTGCTTCCCCCTCTCTCTCTGCCTGCCTCCCTGCCTACTTGTGATCTGTCTCTGTCCAATAAATGAATGAAATCTTTAAAAAAAAAATCCACCTTCTCCTCCTTTGTGTCTGATGTACAGCCTGGCTTCTGGGAAGAGGTTTATGAACCTTGCAGTACCTTGTGTATGAACAATAATTAAGAATGGTCTGTTGATCGCATCTGCTCTCCATTAGAAGGAGGAATCACTACATGGCTGGATTAGGATCTGGGTCCTTGTCAAGGTATCTACAACTACTATGATAGGTGTTAAAAGCTGAGCTAAAGAAGAAGAAAGTCACCTGGGAGAGAATCTAAGAGCAAGAAGAGGAAATAATATCATTTGGGAAACATGGTATAAGAGAATAGACATTCATACATATCAAGCAGAGATACAAAAAAAAAAAAAAAAAAGAAAGAAAGAAAGAGAGAAAGAAAAGAATATTTATGACCATTGAAGGTTTGGGGGACAATAAATTAATACCCATCTTCCCTGCACAGCTTTGACTGAACTAAGGATAGATCAAAGGGATAGGAAGATGAAGATAAAAATAGCAGCTTCACTATTAAAAGAAAGCTAGACCGAATGACATGGCTTAGATCTGTGGTCAAAAGGGCTTACAAATTCTTTCCTTGGGTTAGAGAGACTTATCCGGCAGGACAACTGCAGAGAGTAGACCACAGTGAATGCTCTGAAAGTGGGCAGATCACTCCCGGTCTATTCTCACTTGGTCTCTCTGCAGCATTACAAGCTTTCGATTACACGCCTACCCCCAAATACATTTTTCTCTTGGCTTCTGGGATACCAAATTCTCCTCATTATTTTCTGATCTCACTGGTTACTCCTGGTGGTTTCCTCTGCTGGTTCTTCCCCTTCTCCAAGAACCTCCAGTGTAGAAATGCCTCTGGGCTCATTCTCCCCTCCTTCCCCTTCTCCCCTCTCCTCTACTCACTGTTTGAGCCGACCTCTTTGAATACAGGCTCTATGCTTAACAACTCCCAAATTTGCACCTCCACCTAGGACTTCTCCCTCAACTCCACTGCCTAATCACCATTTTCATTTGTATGTCCAGCTGGACGTCCAAATTGGCACACCCCAAACGAAACCTTCATCTCCCCTTTCATCCTGGTCATCTCTGTCTCCCCTTCATGGTTTTTCCAGTTGTTCAGGCCAAAAGCCTCAAAGTCTCCTTAATTTCTCTTTCTTTCACAGCTCACATTTAATTCATCAGTAAATCCTGTAGGCTCTACCTTCAAGATCTATTAAGAGTCTTACCACTTCTCCTTAATTCTTCTGCCACCATTTTGGTCTAAACCACCATCAATTTTTTTTTCCAGAGTAAACTTTAAATCTTTATTGAGAGAATTTAAGCCATATTATCAATATAACAAACTGTATGTGTGGTTTCAGCTTCTCTTCTTTTTCACTTATGACTGTCCATCACCTGCTTCTTGAACTTCAGCAAATGCTAGATCAGGTGTAGTCTTCCCTTTCACATCAGGGCCATCTCCACGCTCACCCCCAGTCTTTTCCAGACCCTCTTCCTTTTCCTGGCTTTCAGCTTCCAATTCAGGTTCGTGAACCCCACATGCTCCTTCTTCTCTCTCTTGTCCAGGCTCAATATCTGGATCCTCAGTAGGTGGTTCCTTTTTTTGAGGTGTTTTTTTTTTTTACCTGGTTGCTTAGCAACTCCAGGTTCATCCAGCTTAGAAGATTTTTTTCCATCTCCCTTTCCTCTAGATTTTGATCTTACTCGAGCACTCATATTTCTTGCTATTGAGTCTTAGTGAGGAAAAAAAGCTTTTTTTTTTTTAAAGATTTACTTATTTATTTGATGGAGGTATATGGGTTAGGGGGGCAGAATCTTCAAGCAGACTCCCTACTGAGCACAGAGCCCTTAGTGAGGCTGGATCCCATGACCCATCAGATCGTGACCTAAGCCCAAACCAAGAGCTGGACGCTTAACCGACCAAGCCCCCAGGTACCCCCACCATCAATTTTTACTGGGATTATTGCAGTAGCCAAAAGCATTCACCACCCCTACCACCCCTACAGCCTGTTTTCGAACAACAAAGTGATGCAAAAGAATCCTTTTGAAATTTAAGTCAAATCAATACTTCTGTGCCCCAAACTTTCAAAGGCTTCCTATTTAACACAGACTAAATGTCAAAAAGTCTTTGCTTGGGCCTCCTACAAACTCTGCATACCCTGTTTCTGCTCTGGCTATATCTGATCTCATCTCTTATGAAACTTACCCTTGAACCACCTTTCCAGCCACATTTTTGCTAGTCCTCAAGCAGGCCAGGCTTCTGCCTCTGAGATTTTTCACTTGCTCCTCATCCTGCCTCCCTAAACTTTTGTTCAACTATTACCCTCTTTAACCCTCCCATTTAAAATTGGGCCCCCTGACCCCCTCACTGCCTATAGCTTCCATACTTCATTTTCTCCTCCCTATTCTGTTTTTCTCCTAACATATATCACCATCTGCTACAGCATATATTTTATTTATTTATCTACTGTCTTCCCTGCCTGACTCCACTGCTCCCACAAACACATTTCACTCTTTGGATGGCTGTGTAATATTCCATTGTATATACCTATACCACATCTTCTTTAACCATTCATCTGTTGATGGACATCTGGGCTCTTTCCATAGTTTGGCTATTATGGACATTGCTGTTACAAATATTGGGGTTCTTCTCTCATTTTTTAAGAACTTTTTTCTGAGTTGATTTCATTCTACTCTCACGTGAGTCATTTGTGAATTCACATTTATCCAATAAGCCATCTGAGGGCAGTGTGCTCTGCATTGTGTAGGGCTTAAAAAGACACAAGAATCTCATTTCTGTTCTTTAGGAACTCAACATTTAGCATGGGAGCTTTAATATGGTAGAAACATATTCAAATCATTACAAAACACAGCTGTCTATGACAAATAGTCTAAGAAAGGCAGAAAAAAGAGGCCAGTTAGACAACCTGGGGTACCTTCATGTACTGACTTTAAGAGCATCACTTAGAACTTATCCAGTGAGCTAGAAGTGTAGACCTAAAAAGACTCAACCAGGGGTAGAGTCTAAACGTTAACATATCAATACTGCCTAGGTCCTGACCAACCAGAGCGTGTCTGGCTCAGCAGCTAGGAGTCCCGACCACTCAGAGCAATTATTGGCCAAACATCAGTTACACTTAACACTGAATACATGAATCAGGGACCATCTTTAAAGGGGCTTTTGGTGTGGTTACTATGCTCTGAATGAGGCAGGGGTTACAAACAGTTTTTAGTTTTGAGGCCAAATAGAATTGACAGGTCCTGGCTCCCCGGAAAGCTGAGTTAAAGATGCGGAAGCTGTGTGCAGGCTCACTGGGAAAGAATATGGTGGTGACGGATGTTTGCCAGGGATGAAGAAAGGACAAACTGTAGTCCACGTGCCATGTATTTGGTGTCCCTGCCTGTGATTAAAAACCAGACAAACCTGCATTTGCGTCTGGGTGGCTCAGTGGGATAAAGCCTCTATCTTCAGCTCAGGTCATGATCTCAGGGTCCTGGGATGGAGGCCCGCATCAGGCTCTCTGCTCAGTGGGGAGCCTGCTTCGCCCTCTCTCTCTGCCTGCCTCTCTGCCTACTTGTGACCTTTCTTTCTCTCTGTCAAATAAATAAATAAATTCTTAAACAAACAAACAAACACCTGCATTTGAATCCTCCTTCCTGCGTCTAGGGTGGGTGCGACTTTGGGCCAGTGGCTTTATCCATCCAGCTTATACATCGTCGTGGTAAGATTGGGGTGATAAGACCTAAGGGACAATATGGCACACATTGTGTCAGAATGCCCACTGTGTGAGGTAGATGACTTCCATGCCTGCTTCAGGATGGACATTAGATTCCAGCCTCCTATCAAGGCTAATGGCAGCAGAAGGCAGAAAAGGGAGAAGAAGAAAGAGCTTAAAAGTGTGGCAGACACAAGAGGGCCCCAGTGGAGAAAGACACAGTGATGAAGCTAGTAGCAAGGGTCCGGGAGAACACCTGTGCTGAACAGATATTTTTGGTGAAATGCTATGTGTCCCCTGTAACTCCATCCCTAGCCCCCTTAAATCTTCAGGAAAACTACATAAATCAAAACATACTTGGTTCACTGGATTTTTTTTTTTTTTTTGAAAGCTAGTGAAGGGCCAAGTTTTGGTTTTGGGTCAAGGTTGGCAAGGGTCCACAACAACGTCCTCTCCTGTAGGAGATCAGTACTCAGTACATGGTAGCTATTGGCACACCCATTACAACCACAAGTGCTTTGGTAGACATTGGAACAAGCTAGGATAAAGGCCAAGAGGAATGGGAACCAAGCTGCCCTGGGCAGATCTGTCCTTAATTATAGTGTTATTCTTAAACATATGTTCCAGCTAAAGACTTAAGGAGAACCTTTGTTTTAATCTCAGGGCCCAGAAGGCATTTTATAGTCGAGACTCTAGAAAGTTCTATAGACTGGGTGTCTGTATGAATCCACACCGGATGGGCCTTATGTTTGATTAAGGGACGCTCTGAGAACATAAACCTGTTTGTCTTCACCATAAGCCATGCAACTCCTGGTCCCAGAGTCCAGTTGTCTGTGATGACAAGTGAATGCACCATGTGTGCGTGCCCTTTTAGAATGTCCTGATCCGAAAGCAAGGCTGATTTCATAAGACCCTTGACATGGACATTTAGCCCCATAATCATCTTTGCTGAGCACCTCTTTTGCTCTTTTCAGTCTCCCGGGTCTCAGTGCTATTTGCTTTTCTTTTTGTTTTTAAAATCTTATTATTGCTTCCTGATTCTATGTCTTTGGTACCAGTGTGGCAGAGGGTAGTACTCTGAGCCGGAGATGGGCCTGCCAGTTGGTTTGAACTTGTCCATGCCCTGCTGACCATTGTAAGAATGGCGCCTAGAGAGACCGAGGGGCCTCTTGGGAGAGCCTTACCTTACACGCAGTGGAAAGTCTTAACTCAGGACAAGGAGCTCAGTTCAGGAACAAAGCTTTAGTCTCTAGAGGAGAGGGGCGATTCTAAGTAGAGCAGTGCCAAACCCTCTCCCCACTACCAAGAACTCAAGTCTGTACCCCATAAAGATGTAGGGTGTCTCCTACATCACAGCTGAATAGATACTCACTAAACTGTTCCCTTTTCTTCCTGGGCTCATACCTTCCTGGCATACATGTTCTGTTTCTGAGTTCTGGCCAAATAAATGTGGGCAGAAGTCACATAAGCCATGGCACAGAAAACTTCCTGCCTGGTTGGGGATGCAAATAATCTAATGGAGGAATCCAAGGCCTAAGGATGAAGAAAGAAGCCCGAAAGAAACCCTGAAAATCTGGGAGGACCAGAACCCCTATCACTGCCTAGTCCCCTTCTCACTTTGACTGTGAGGTGAGCCCAAATGAACACTTAGTCTCTAAAACCACTGAAACTGTGAGGTTGTTCGTTAAGAGCAGAAACCCTGCCCTAGTTGACTTACTAAGTAAAAATGGAAAGCTCTGTTTAATGAAAACACTGTCTCTGACCTTGAAGAAGAGGCAGCATAGCATTTGTATTTTTTCTAATTAATAGTAACATAAAAATAGAAGAGAGGCAATCTTCCCTGCCCTGAACACCTTTGCCATTTTAACAGCACTAAAATACAAAGTGGCATGGACTGGATGGGGAGACAGAGGAAGAAGGAGCAGTCTTAAAAGGAAGTAGAAATAGCCAGGAGGCCTGGAAATCTCAGTGGTACCAGGAGGAAGGGGTGGGAGGTGCTGGTGGACACAGCGGTACTGGTTCCAAGAGGAAGTGGGGAAAGCTAGTTCGGAGAGTCGGAAACAGCAGAAGTGGAAACAGTGGTCATAGAATGTTAAGGATTAAATGACCAGATTGGATCACAAATCCATGTAGGATGTGCAGAGATTTTGAGCAATGTTCGGGATATCACAAAGATGATAAGAGCCAGCCAATATGGGGTCCCTCTACCAAGCATTCGAACCTTGGAAGCTTGGTAAAGAATATTCCCACCAATGGAGGAAGAAGAGAAGGGGATCTTCTGGCTTCTGTTCTGATTTTAAGAAATGGAATTTTTGCTTCTCATAGCAGGTACAACAGTTAGACAGCTTAGGCCGCCTGCGGGCATCCCTCCCCAGTTTTTTTGTTTCTCTTGGTTTACCTCTCGGGGAGGTAAGCCAAGTTGGGAAGTCAGGAAGCCCAGAGTGTCTGCATTTACCACAGAGACCTCAGTGGGTGTTGGGACAGTGAAGGCACTCTCACATGCTCTCAGGTACTGAGAAAGGAACTCAAAGGTTTTCTCGATGTAAAAGGCAAGGATCTTAATTTACTTGGTGGCCACTTTGAGTGTTTTTTTCCTTACTTGGAAGAAAAGCACATTCAGGTAGAGAAGCACAGTTTAAGTCCGAGGTCCTGTGTTAAGATGCAAAAAGATGTGGAGGGTGGAGGAGATTTCCAGAAAGGCCAAAGGAAACAAAGAGGAAGACCCCTCAGGGAGCTGGGATGGAGGGAGTCCTCAGCATCCGCTTCCCCCTGAAAATCATTAGGGCAAAGCTGAGTGATTACAGGGTGAGTGGAAATGCCACAAAGATTAGGAGCATGGAAAGCTGAGGGGCTTGTATGCAATATGTGTACATTCACACATAATTGTGTATGCCTATCGGTGCTTTTGGTGACTATACCATGTGAAGGAAAATTTTAACCAAACTTTTTTTTTTTTAAGATTTTATTTATCTATTTGATAGACAGAGATCACAAGTAGGCGGAGCGGCAGGCAGAGAGAGAGGAGGAAGCAGGCTCCCTGCTGAGCAGAGAACCTGATGCAGGGCTCCATCCCAGGACCCTGAGATCATGACCTGAATCCAAGGCAGAGGCTTTAACCCACTGAGCCATCCAGGTGCCCTTAACTGAACTTTAAACTGTACAATTTTATTTCCATCACATTAAGGAAAATATACCCTTTCACTATGAAGAGTGAACTGATTTCCTCTTTACTTCCTCTTCTGTGCAACACAGCTATTCCAGCCCCACTGCTCTCTCCCAGAAACATAAATTCCTGTTCTTTTGCAGCTAAAACGGACCTATCCTACATCCTGCTCACTTTAAAGTTGTTTTCCTCAGTCTTCATTATTTCAAGAATGTGTTCCAATTAGTTAATCTGATATCAGGCAAGCCACTACTGACTTACTGTGACTTGTAGTGCTGCTCCTTGGAGATGACCTACATAAATGTAAAATATGGTTGTTAATCATACCTCCAGAGAGGTGGCAAACAGTAAAAATTCTGGGTATTATAGAACGTTAAAGGGATAAATGAATAAATTACAAATCCATTATTATGAAATGTATTATTTGTTATTAAATTATTAAATTGTCAAAATGAATAAATTACTAATAAAAAGAAGAGCTAACACTTATAAAACCCATACTAAGTGCCAGGCACCTTCTAAGTGCTTTCCATGTGTCCATTTAATTCCCAGGACAAGGCTGTGGAATAGGAACTATTTCAACCCATTCTGTAGATGAAAATTGAGGCAGAGAGAGATTAAGCAAGTCGCCTTAGATCTGACAGCTAGGAAATGGTGGAGTCAGATTTGAGCTCAGTGGCCTGTCTCCAGGCTCTGTGCCCTGTCAGAGTCCAGGGACATTGTTTTCATGGGGAAGAGGGTGATGGGATGGCTGTTAGGAGTCTCTTGGATTACAGCCTCAGGGTAGTCTTGCTGACGATTTCTCAGGGGAATGAGACGGGGTCCAAGAAAGAGGTATCTTAGAGCATTTGTATGACAGAAAGAAGTCACATCATCCTTCTGAACCTGGGTTTTCTCTTCCGTGACAGGACGGGTGGACTACATGGCCTCTAAGACCCGTCCCAACTCTAATATAGATAACATCTTTAGCATTCCTGCACTAAAATGCTGATCTCTTGGTGCCTGTGGGTAAGAAGCAGGTCAGTTCCTGTTCCTAGAGCTAGAAGCTGCAGGGTAGAGTGTCAGGAGATAGCTGGAAAGAACTGGAAACCCAAGACGAGGGTTAGAGCCCTAGGAAACCTCTCCCTTTACTAAGAAACACAGAGAAACACACTTACTAGGTACCTGCTGCGTGCAGGGTGTCGAAAACAGTTTATTTAATTGTCACAGTAAGCCCGTGAATGAAGTAGTGTCTCCATTTTAAAAACGAGGCTGAAGCTTAGTCACACCAAGGGACTTGCCCAAGATGGCCCAGCGAGTGAGGGATGCAGGCAGGGTTCAAATCCCGTCCGTCCGCCTGCAAAGCCCATGCTCATTTCACAGCCGGCGCTTCCCGTACACCTGCTATCTATCTCCCTTCGTTACCACTGCAAGCCTCGGGGGCAGTTTCCATTTCCCCGTTTCGCTGAGCAAGAAAGTGAGACTCGAGCGGGGAAGGGACTTGCCAGGTGAGGGGTCCGGCTCGGAGCGGCCGGGGGCAGAGCCAGCAGCGGTGTGCACGCGGGCGCGCGGGCCGCAGCTCCCGCCTCTCCCCCGCCCCTCCCCGCCGCGCCGCTCCCACCTTCGCAGGTCCCGGCCCCGCGCGCCGCCCGCTGTGAACTACTCTTCCCGGCAGGACGCGGGCGCGCGCACGCGCACCGGGGCCTCCGCCATGGCGACTGTGCTGTCCAGGGCGCTCAAGCTCCCCGGTAAGGAGTCGCAGCCTTGCGACCACCGCCGCCTCCGCGGGGCCTGGGGAGACTCGGAGGCGAGGCTCTGGGGGCGAAGCGGGCCGAGGCCTGGCGGCGTAGCTGCAGGAGCCCCGAGGCGAGCGGGTGCAGCCCCGGGCGGGCTGGAGTCTGTCGCCACCAGGGGGCGAGAGGGGCGCACGGCCGGTCGGGGGTCGCGGGCGCGGGGCGAGCCTGGGAGAATCCAGGGAAGGACCGCCGGGGGGCACGCGGGGCTGGTGGCCGGGAGCGGGCGGGCGCCGCTGCGGGGGTGACTGTCAGAGCGCGCGTCGCCGCCATCCCAAGGGGAGGGCTGGTGAGGGGAGCATCCTTTGCTGAGGAGCCGCGGACCACGTACGGCCGGATCCGGGCTCCTGCTATCTTGAGCTGGCCCTGGGGACGAGGGGGGACAGGGGGGATAGGGGCGGCAGGAAGCGGGCCACCCTCTGGAGCAGCCCCTCCACTTAACGACACTGACGCAGCCGTGAGGTAGGTGGGACAGGTGCGTACCCCTTCTAGTTTACAGAAGAGGAAAACGAGACTTAACTTGGCTCATTGGCTTGTCCAAGGCCGCGCGGACAGTATGGGAAAAACCTGGACTACAGCGTCGGGGTCTTTAGAATCTTGGGCTTTTGATTCCGCTTGTTCAGCCTTTGGCTGTCCAGGCTAAGCATTTAGGAGGGAAATGATTCGGCACTTGCAAATTGCACGTAAATTGTGGAATATTCTTTAGGGAAGCTCTTGTGGTGATGACAACTTGAGCTAATTCAGTACTTTGGGCAGCAGCTCCAAGCTTTTTTTTTTTTTTTTTTTTTTTTTTTTAATTTTCTCTTAAACCTCCAGAATGAGACGGTGCTGCTACAAACTTGCTATTTTAATAAAAGTATATTTACTCTGCCCAAAGAAATCTTAAACGTTAGGGCTTCTAAGAATTTTATGGTTCTACCTAAACAAGTTTTAAACCTTAAGCTATAAACATTTATTTGCTGATAATTTAAGGTGATAGTGGGAAAAGCAGGTGTTGGTAGGAAAAACAGCTGCTTTCACTAGCATCATTAGAAAGGGCTAGTTGGGTGTCTGGTGGATATCCATCAACGTGCTGCAAGGGGACCACAGGGACCTTATTCTCAAGGAGTTTCCAGTCTGCTGCACTGTGCCGGGGATGACACTGGGTTGGGTATGAATTTGCATTTCTGTTCCCAGACTTAATGCCTTCAGAGATGTGTTTCCGCCCCCACCACTCCCCCACCCCCGCATAGGCTCCTGAGAACATTGGAAGAAACATTGATAATAATCTGTCTTGAAATGTGTATGTAACAATGAAATGAAGTGGGGAATGTATCCCTGTACCTGCAGGATTATCCTTTGTCCTTTGTGTAGGATGATTTCCCCCCTGGGGGTAATGAGGTGCAGACATACTTAGCTTTGTTTCTTTTCTCTTTTAGATTGCTTTTCTTCCCCATACCACCCCAGCATAGATAATTGTACTTCTCTAAGGAGAAAATCACGAAATCGCTTAGATAATTGTACTTCTCTAAGGAGAAAATCACGAAATCACTTTCAAAACTCTTGAGCTCTTTTGCATTCTCACATCCTACCCTGTCATTATTACTCCCTGGAGTATCCAGTTGCAGAAACTTGGTCAGCTGGCAGGATAGGGAAAGTACAGTCTGGTCCTTGGGCCTGTGTTTGGACAGGTATGTCTGATACTTTTTAGGGCCCAGAAACAATGGCGATGTATTCTCTGTGATGCAGGTTATGGTTTTGTTGTTGTTGTTGTTGTTGTTTTTGTTTGTTTTTTATCCTTTTGCTTTCCTCCCTTTTGCCCTTTCTCCCCACTGGCCTAAATAACAATTTTTAGCTTTTGTATTAGGTAGAAGTTGCTTTCCTAGAGCTCTTTTTGGGATACCCTGTCCTGTGTAGGCTACCATGTTATGTTACTTTAGTGAACATCCTCTCTCTCTCTTTTTAAATTGAAGTCTAATTGATATAGCCTATTAATTTTAGGTGTACCATATAATGATATTTGTATATATTGCAAAATGATCACCACCATGACATCCTCACTATTTCTATGTGACGAGAATGGTGACTAAGAACACAAGACAGCCTTGGGCTCCAGTCTGGTCTTCACCAGATTAGTTACTTAACCTCGTTAAGTGTTAGTTTCTTCACGTGTAACAGTACCATTATTATGGAACATTCACTATAAGCCACACACGCTGCTACATATCTACCTTATGGGGTTATTTGGTTCAGTAGAAGAAATGGATGTACTGAAGAGGTTTACCTTTGACACATGTTAATTATTCAGCTTTAGCTCTTATTACTCTTATTATCATCTTCATTAGCACCATGCCCATTTACAAATGTGACACCTGAAGGAAGGCCTGATGCAATCATAAGCTAAGGACAGATGTCATCAGCCTTGTGAAGAAAGAGCTGTTTCTTGGAGTCTGTTTCAGTCTGTTAAGCTCAAGAGGGAACGATATTTGGCTCCTATACATACAGTGAGGTTAATTAGTAACAGAAGGACATATGACATTCATAAAACAGCCTGGCAAACAACTTATCTTAAGTATATATATATTTTTAGTCCATTTTAAAGTTTGAAGGTCAAACACTGAAGGAACTATCAGAGCACAATGTTACTGTAATGATTTGTTTTAGTATGTGTAATTTGGAATCATTATATGCCCCTGGATAATCTAATCCCTAAGGTGGATTATGTATCTTTAGTAGCTGTAGAATGCATGGTATAGTCTATGTAAATTATAGTATCTATCACAGAATAGTGTATATTATAGTATGTTTTCCTGAAGGTGTCCGGGGATGATACAGTTGCATCTTCTCCCTGTTTTCTTTTGTACCAGGGTGGGAATGCCATTTGACTGGCATTTAGTCTTCCTAGGAGGAAAAGTGAGTTGTGGAAAACTCATTTATATTCATGTATTATGAAATCAGCATCCTCTCCTTTATTCTTTGAAAACCTTGCATTGGTTAAAAATTTGAGTGGTGGCTGAAATAAGCAGAGAAAAGAGTGCTAAGTGCTCTGTGCTCTGGAGCCTGGATTCGATGTCCAGCTCCTTAGCACAATCGTAACTTTGGGCACAGAATCCCTTCTCTTTCGGTGAATAGATAGCAAAACTGTTTACCTGGGAGTTGTCTGATCAAAGCTCACAGTCTGCAGTAATTAAGCTGAGGTTTGTCTCTGTAATGTCAAAAATATACTATCTTTTAATAATACATGTTACCACAGAGAGGTTAGCCTGATTGTTGTTTCCATCCTTAACGACTTGATTCTTCCCCCACCCGGCTGCTCCTATGATTCATAGGATTCTTTTTTGGTCTTGAAGTTCAGCATTTCTCCTGTGCTATGTTTCAATATTGATTATTCTGTAGCAGTTTTTCTTGGGACTCCGTGTATCTCAGGTCTTGCTCTGTTACGGGAGCTTTTTTGGTATGTCTTCTAAAGTTACTGTTTTTGGTGCCATTTCCTTTTCTGTTCTCTTTAGTTCCCCATATATTGCATCACCTTTGCTCTCTCTGTCCTTGCTTTTCTAGTCTTTTTTTTTTTTTTTTTTTTTTTTAAGCCTTAATCTTTTCAATGGGAGACACACAGATAGTCCGGGCACTTCCTTCAAAGCCATAATGTCTGGATTTGAATCCTTGCCCTGCCGCTTATTTGCTGTTTAACTCTGGGCCAGTTACTTGAACTTGAAACCTCATCCCGAAAATGGAGATAATAGTATGTCTATCTCCAAGAGTTGTTATGCAGAATTCTGGAGATAAGACAGTAAAAGGGTTTGGAAGAGTGCACAGAGAAGAGGGGCTTGGAACTGCCAGCTATTGTTTCCATTTTATTTTTCTCGGTTTTTCACCAGCCTGCCCTTTCTGTTTCCGACTCTTTGCAGGCACGTCTGCTCTCTTTGCTCATCCCTCTAAGGGTATCTTTTCTAAAATTGTTTTATTATTTTCTTCCATTGTTTTTCTGAGCCCTGCTTGTTTACTTCTCATCTTCCCTATTGAGTTGTCATTTCTTCTTAGAAATATTCTGTTTCTTTCTGTGAGCCCCTATTTCAGAGAAGACTGTTTCCTTTCCTTTCTTGGATTCCATAGTGAAGCGTCTGTTCCTTATTCCTTCCATGTTGTGGCATCATTCACCCAGCGTTGGTTCCTTGGCAGATTTTGTTTGCTATGTTCTTTTGTAACTTCTTTCTTGGCTATCTGCATAACTTTGTAGTAGCTTATAGAACGTGTACTCATGGATGGCTTCTTTCTGATTATAAATCATATTTAATGGTCAGTTGTTTTATGGCTAGCTTTTGGCTGACAGGCAGGCAGAGGCTGGGGCCTGGCCAGTGAGCAGGGGCAATGAGAAGCTAGAATTGAATCTAATGGGACCCAGCCTGTTAAAAAATAAGTAAATAAATAAGAGAAAAATCCCTCTCTTCACGACTGACTGATCACAGCTGTTTCCTTACCCGTCAAACCGACAGCCTGTTTTTTGTAAAGCATTTCTCATTTCATCTTATCTCCCCTTTGTCTCTGTGGTGTTGAGGGGGAGTCATTAATGTCTTTGGGACGCCAGACTTCGTCCTTCTGAGAAAGAGATAAGTACTTTGGCTGTATAACCGTGGTACAAGAGAGGCAGTATAATTTATTGGTTAGGACCATGGACTCTAATCAAATTGCCTGGGTTTGAATCCTGGCTCTTTTTCTTCCTAGTTTTGTGATCTTATGCAACTCACCTCTCTATGTTTTCATTTTCTTTTTGATACAGTGGAGTTACATGGTTGTCATGAGGATTAAATGAATTAACATGTAAGTGCTTAGCCTGGTGCCCAGAATAGTAGGTACTGAGTACTTTCCTATTACCATCATCGCTGTCGTCATCGTTGTCATCATTAACTCTGTGAACTGTGCTCCTTGTTGGAGACCTGAGACCATGTGCCCACTCTTACTGTGCTTCTTTGATTGGGTACAAATTTTGTTGCATTTGGGAATTTTTCATAAATTGTAGTTTGGGGGGGGTGGCTCTTTTTTTTTTTTTTTCGTATTTTTATTACCTCCCCTCCCCAGTTTTTAGGAAGGAAACTGACAGAAATGTATTCCTTTGCCATTATCTACTGGAAGAGTATAATCTTTTATTTTTTAAAGATTCATTTATTTTAGAGTTGAAATGGCAGAGGGAAAGGGAGAGAATTTCAAGAAGACTGCCTCCTGAGCACGGAGCCCAATGTGGGGCTGAATCACAAGACCCCTGAGATCATGACCTGAGATGAAATCAAGAATTAGGCACTTGGCTGACTGAGACACCCAGGTGCCCTGCAAATTATTTTTAGTAAAGATTTTACTAAAAATTAGATTTAGTAAAGATTTCACTAGTTTCTATAGCACATGCAGCCAAGTTCTCTACCTATGATGGTGTGTGATATCATAAAAATGCATTTCCTTTAAACTATTTTGTTGGCCAGTATTTTAGTAATGATTTTACTTTGATTATTTTAGGCTGGTATGTTTGTTGCAAGGTGACAGCTGACTAGCAAGATTAAATTTAAATATCAATGGTGAATTTTTCACTTGATGCTAAAGATCCAGTTGTATTATATAAGCCAGCTTGAGCGTGTGTAGAAGATACTTGGGATTTTCAGTTGAATCAGTTGTGTGATGTGACTGCCAAGAAAGCTGGCAAGGTCTTAGGTTACAGTAATTGAATTGTAGTGTACCCTCTGGACTAGGGAGCGCAAGCTGCTCTGGTCAGGCTGCACCCTGGGGATCGTATCCAGTTCTGAGAACCATACTTTAAGAAGCACTGACATATCACATTGTGTCTAGAAAAGAGCGAACAGGATATTGTGGAATGTGAAACAGTGTTTCCTCAAGTAATGAGTTGAAAGAAGTGGAGACATTTAACCTGGGGAAGAGAAGATGGGGTAGGCTGTAGGGAGGAATAATGCCGACAATAATAATAGAAGCCGAAGTTTGTTTGTTTGTTTGTTTAATTTGAGAGAGAAAGCGCGAGCAGGAGGATGGGAGGGGCAGAAGGAAAGGGAGAGATCAAATCCCAAGCACTGCTCCATGCTCAGCTGGACACGGGTCTGGATGTTAGGACCCTGAGATCATGACCTGAGCTAAAGTCAAGAGTCAGTCGCTCAGCTGATGGGCCACCCAGGTGCGCCTAGAAGCTGACATTTATCAAATGCCACAGTAAGCCAGACACTAAAGGCCTTGCATATGTTGTCTTATTTAATTCTTAAAAACAGTCATATGAGGTAGGAAAAATAATTCCCATTTTAGAAATGGGAAGAATAAGGCTTAGTAAAGCTAAGAAATTTAATCAAGGTCACATGGCTAATAAGGGATAGAGTCAAGATTTGTCTGTTTTTGTCAGCTTGTATGGTATTTAAATTCTTAAATACCATAGCTTGTGTTTCTCATGATTGGTATTTTCAAGTTTTGAAGGATTTGCATGTGGAAGAGGGGTCCCAGATATTAGAACCAGGACTGATGATTGGCAAATGCCCAGAAATAAATTTTTGAATCAGTGTGTGGAACTGCTTTCTGGATTGGAGAGCCGTGAATTCCCTCATGCTAAGTGACTGCTTGGTGTTTGATTATGTGATCTTTAAAGTCTCCTCCTACGCTGAGATTTGGGGCTGCCATCTATGTTTTCCTCTTTGTCAGATACTCTTTTTTTTTTTTTTAATTTAAACATTTTTAAATTGTGGTAAAACACATAAAATTTATGATCTTAATTATTTTTAAATAATTTTAGTATTGTTAAGTATATTCACAGTGTTGTGCAGCCAATCTCCAGAACTTTCTCATCTTGCAAAGCTGAGACCCATTTTTTGATACTTTGCGTCATGTCATTTTGCTTTTATGAAAGACCTACCTGTTTTTGCTAACCTAAAGAAATCCAAAGAGGATTCCCTTTTTTATGAAAAAAGGCAAAAGGCAAAAACAGCAAATAAAATAAAATAAAATAAAAAACAGCAACAACAACAAAGTGAAAACAGTATTCAGCATTTGTTCTGCAGCAAGTCATTGTAGCAGCGGTGCTCAGCCCCACCCTCAGCAGTGAGGAAGCCCTACCCAGCTCCTTCCCCCAGGGGCCACACTCAGCATCTCAGCCTCAAGCCTCCAGAGCCTTGAATTGTGTCTGTGAGCATCTCTGCTTGATCTGCACTTATTTTGTGCCTCTTTTAGCAAGATGTATCCTGAGTTTTCAGAAAAGCCTAGGAGAGGTTATTGCTTGGGTCTGGGAAAGCTCAAAAGTTTTTCCTTGTAAATTAATGGTATTTGCTTCTTTGCTTTATGCTATTTTAGCTTACAAGGAGTTCGATAGGAACTCTCTACTTTGGGATAGTGAGCGATACCTGTGCCCATCAAATATTAGCAACTCCCCATTTACCCTCACTCCCAGGCCCCAGAGACCACATTGTCCTTTTTCTGTGAATTTGACTAGATTTGGATAGATACCTCATATAGGAGTTATGCAGTATTTGTCCTTTTGTTATTGGCTTATTTCACTTAGCATAATGTCTTGTGGCATGTGTTAAATTTCTTTACTTTTTAAGGCTTGGTCATATTCCACTGGATGTATATAACACATTTTTAAGCCCATCAGGTATATTCTTTTAAAAAAAAACTTTAAAAAGTTTTAGAATTAATATTGTTGCAGTAGCCTATGGTTGTGTTTGAAAATTATTGTAACTAAAGTTAAATGGGACAGTTAGGGAATGGTGTATCCTAATTACTGGAAGAGTATACTATTTTGAATTCAGTTCTTAATAATTTTTATAATTTGTGCCTTTAAAAATCAAATTCAGTATTTGTTGGATAAAATGAAAAGCTTTGAAAGTGAAAATACATAGAAGTTTCTAGTTAGTAGAATGCCAGTTTGCTCAGTATCTTCTGTGGGTTTTCTTTGTAAAATATTTAATGTTATAAAATATTTCTGTGTAATGTTTATTTTTAATCAAATATTTATTGACTTTCTATGTACCAGGCACCAAGCTTTACACTAAAGATTGTACTTCCCATATTAGTTTCCATATAGTGTTTTATTGCTTCATTTTATGTCTTGAGTAAACAAGACATAAAACATGAAGTGATATCAGCAAGATAACAGTGACCAGAGGCAGAGATTTACATCAAGAATTCTTCTTGCTTCCTTTTTAATTAGCTGGGCTGCATCTTCTTTTTTATATCTCTTCTTAATAAAAGATTTAACCATATAGTTTATATTAGTATAGCTTACCATGTAATTTCCAAAATGAGAAATTTTTTCTTGGTTTTTGCTTGGTTATAGCATGAACAACAGGCATAAAACTGTTCAGTGCTTGGCGGCCGGGGCCAAGGAGTGACCTGGGAGGAGGTGTGCTTAAGCTCTCCTGTAATTTTCCCCTTTCCCCTACCCCAAATAAATGTAGTGTCTAAGTAAAAACAGGGTGCTTGTTGTGTAAGCCAGCTTTGGGTCAGGTCCTGTACCTCTGCATTCCTGTTTGGTCCCTCCCCTCCTAGAACACTTGCTCAGAATAGCATTTTTAAGTGTAAACACTGTTTACTGAAACATGTGCTGACAGGGCATTGGAATTAATCATAGGAAGCTCAGAAGTGAGTTTTTATTAAGACGTCTCCAGGTGACATTTAGTGTTCAACTTCCCAAGTTGTTTTCCATGGAGACAAGTGGGAAGCCGCAAATATCTGACTGTGAGAAGCAGTGTACAGAGAACTGTTCTAAAGTTTAGGCAAGTTCCAGGAAAGATGGAAACACCACAGATTTAAGAAAATCAATGGGAATATGCAAATTAGGCATATGGGGGTTGATACAAGAGCCATGTCTTCTGATTCAGAGAAATTAAGAGAGTGTTTCTGGTTTTTGGTTTTTTTCCCCAAACTAAAAAGGTATTTGAGGGGTGCCTGGGTGGCTCAGTCAGTTATATCTGCCTTCAGCTCAGGTCACGATCTCAGGGTCCTGGGATCAAGCCTGGCATCTGGCTCCCTGCTTCTTGGGAAGACTGCGTCTCTCTCTTCTCTGCCTCTCCCCTTGTTGTGCTGTCTTTCTCAAATAAATAAATAAAGTCTTTTAAAATAATAATAAAAAAGGTATTTGAAATTTACCACTTTCTCTGTTTCCTTTCCAATTTTCTTAAGCTCATGAAAGCAGTAATTCTGGAACACTGATTTCATTTCCCTCCCATTCTTCTCCTTACATATAGCCATCAAGTTCTAAACTGTAAACGTAACTGGCTTTGTTTTCTGTGTTTTCTTTTAAGTGTTCACAGTTACCATGCATTTGGTAAGGGTTTCTCCTTCCTAGTTTGCCCTGACGCTCTGTCTTTCTGTGTTTCAGGGAAGAAGAGCCCAGACCTAGGGGAGTATGACCCCCTCACACAGGCGGATAGTGACGAGAGCGAGGATGATCTTGTTCTCAACTTGCAGCAGAAGAATGGAGGGGTCAAAAATGGGAAGAGCCCTCTGGGAGAAGTGCCAGAGCCTGACTCAGATGCTGAAGCTGTGGGGGCTGCAAAGCCACATCTTTCAGAGGTCGCCACAGAGGGATACCCCTCAGAGCCCCTTGGGGGCCTGGAGCAGAAGGCAACCTCTTCCATCGTGTCTTATGTGCGCACCTCTGTCTTTCTGCTAACTTTGGTCATCTCCATGATCCTGGTGCTCGTATGTGCTTTCCTGATCCCGTGTCCTCCCAGAGATCTGCACAGCACTTGGAGCCGCCACCTGGGCCCCCAGGGAGGTGAGTCGTAGGATTTCTCGCCCCAATTCTGTAAAATTTCATGATTACCTGTAATTCTGTAAAACTTCTGGTTACATTGAAAATTCCCTCCAGGTCCTACTACAAATAAATGTGTATCCTATAGCATCTCTTTCCCCATGTGTGGAGGTGGTTAGGAAGTTAAGATTGGAAATAAAACAAAAAGATAGATTGATACTGCTTAAGAAGATCACTGCCCTGTTGTGTTTCTGTTGGCGTTGGCCTTAATTAGATGCAGAGAGGACAGAGTTTTGGTTTCCTGGGTCCCTGCAGTGCAGCCAACACAGTATGAGGAGAAAACAAAGCTGTAGGTCAGGCTGTTGACCAAGAAGAGTAAGTCTCAGGGCCTGGCCAGACCAGAGGCCGGGGCTTTTGTAGGACCCTCAGGCATTTGGTGATTATAGGAGCCTGACCTGGTTTGAATTTTAAAATAATTTCAAGTGAAATCAACTTGCTTTCTTGCAGTAAGTTTTCTTTCTTGCTCCTAATGGTTGGGGAGGAACCACCTGAGTGACTCTAGCTATTGTGTCTCATTCTGGAGCAGGTTTCTTTGAAACGGCTTGCTCTGGGTCAGCAAGGGGTTTACATCTCAACTGTGAGTGCTGAGCAGTCTTGTGTTTTGTCAACTTCATGGGGGTGAAGGGGTTCAGAACACACTACCCCAAAATATGTTGCTTTGGCATATTGTTTATTTTGAACCGAAGGCACATGAATAACAACAGATGCAAGAAGGGCACTCTGACCTTGACCTCTAATTTGTCCTGGAAGGCAGGAGATGAAACGCCCATGTACAAGATGCCCTCCCAGTACCAGGAGGAAAGAAACTCATCAACAGAGACGGGGAGTTGAGGCCGAAGGGAGTGTATACAAACAGACCTTGTTAAAATAACTCTTATCTTCCTGTAGTCTCTGGATCCATGTTCGTTCCCCTTCCAGGGCTGTTCAGGGCTCTATATTCGATGAGTACAGAAGCCCTGAGGCCTCCCCACCTCTGCTGCAGGCCTTTATGTTCCTGTGAGGGCTCCCATGGACATGGGGAATCTTATTAAATAAATTTGAGTCCTTTCCTTTTCTTAATCTCTCTTATTAATCAGTTATCTCATTATCTCTCCTGTTACTCAGTCCCAGCTAGAAACCCTAAGAGGGTAGAGGAGAAGTTTTTCCTCCCCTTCAATACTCCCAGATCCCTACATCATCTTGATCTAGATATATTTACCTTTGGCGAGTCACTGATCCCAGCTGATTCAGCTTCGGATCAGTTGTTCTGTGATCTCACTATTATTGTCTCTCTCAAGGCAAAACTGAGTAGATGTGACTTACGGTGTGTTCCCACCACATAAGAGATCTCTCACTTCGTTTTTTGATGGTTCTTTTTTTTTGAAGATTTTATTTGTTTATTTGTGAGAGGGAGCAGAGATAGGAAGAGAGAGCATGAGTGGGGAAGAGAGGGAGAAGCAGGCTCCCACTGGGCAGGGAGCCTAACAAGGGGCTCAATGTGGGACTCAATCCCAGGACCCTGGGATCATGACCTGAGCCAAAGGCAGATACTTAGCTGACTGAACTACCCACATGTCCCCCTTTTTTGATGGTTCTAAGTGAGCTCTTATAATATTTGTATATGGTGTAAAGACTAGGAACAGGTTGTTGGTATACCCACCGACTTTAGGAAATCGGACATTGAGGTGCCTGGGTGGCTCAGTCAGTTAAGCATCAGGCTCTTGATTTCAGCTCAGTCATAATCTCAAGGTCCTGGGATCAAGCCCTGTGTTGGGCTCCATGCTTAGCAGAGAGTCTGCTTGAGAATTCTCTCCCTCCCTCGCCTTCTACCCCTGCCCCTACCACTCCTGCTCTCTCTCCCCCTGTCAGTCTCTAAAATAAATAAATCTTTAAAAAAAAAAAGAAAGAAAGAAAGAAATAGGATATTATAAAGACCATTGAAACCCCCATGTGTCTCTCCTTACCAAAGCTACCTCTTCCTGCCAAAGAGTTCTACCATCCTGAGTTTTGAGTCATTATACTTTTTTTCTTTTTTTTAAGATTTTATTTATCTGACAGAGATCACAAGCTGACAGAGAGGCAGGCAGAGAGAGAGAGGAAGGGAAATGGGCTCCCTGCTGCGCGGAGAGCCCGATGCAGGGCTGGATCCCAGGACCCTAAGATTGTGACCCGAGCCGAAGGCAGAGGCTTTAACCCACTGAGCCACCCAGGCGCCCCGAGTCATTATACTTTCCGTTAAAATTTCACCACATGGTAAAATAATTTTGCCTATTTTGAATTTTGTATAAATGTAATTAAGCAGTCTTCTGTGACTTGTTTTTAGCATGTTCATAAAAGCATTTTATAGACATCAGTATTGATGCTGTGTAACTAGAGCTTATTCATTTTTTCCACTGTCTCATTTCCTATGGTGTGGAGAGCCCATGGTTTATTGGTCTATTTTACTGTTGATAAGCGTTTTGGTGGCTTCTGTTTTTTAAAAAATCATTATTGCCACTAGGAAAATTCCTGTGCATTTTTCCTGATACAATATGTAAGAATTTCTCTCGGCCATTAACTTATGACTGATATTGCTAGGTCATACGGTGTGTGCATGTGCCAGCCTAGTAGTTTATGTTAAATTGTTTTCCATGGTGTTTTTACCAGTTTGCACTTCCACCAGCCATGCATTGGGTTCTCTCCATATCTGGCAGACATCCTCTGACTGTACACTGTCGAGGGGCAGGACAGCACTGTCTGCCTTGTCGCTGCCCAGGCTGGAAGCCCAGGCTTCCTGCCAGGCCTCTGCTGACACCGCTCTGGCAGGGGTGGGCGTCTGCCTCATTAATGCCGGGTCGGGTAGAGCTGTAGGCTTCCCTGGTGTGTGGAAGACCCTTGGTGGGGAGGAAAGTCCTGGCTCCCCACCTGGCCTTCTCTGACATGACCTTGGTTGGGAGATGAAGGGGTGCCTTCCTGTAGCTGGGCAAAGGTGGAAATCTAGGCTCCCGTTTAGGCTTTGTTGTGGGGATAGGGCTGCAGTTCTCTCTGTGTGGCATTTGGTTGGAGTAGAACATTTATGATCTAAAACTTTTTCTTTCTTGCTATGCTGTTCTTTCTTGGACCTTCAGCTAGAGGAGTCAGCTTTTCTTGGGCCTTTTTTGTCTGTACCTGTTGGCATTTCTGGGTTGCCGGCTTCTGCAGCACCTTGTCTGGGACATGGGAGGCCAGAAGAAAACCCGGGGTGGAGGGTCATCACCTGTCGTTCCTTGGGCTTCTCAGCCCCTAGCCAACCTACCTTCTCCCCACCTTAGAGTCTTCTTACATTTGTGTTCTCTGTAATGTGCAGGGAGTTTAGGTATACTTAGAGGAATAGGCAGAATTGTGTGTACTCTATCTTATTTAGGAACCAGGAGTCTGCCTGGTTTTTATGAAGGTGCTGGCAGTGCCATGTGTCTGTTCCCTTTCTAACCTGGAGTAGAGAACTGTTTTGTGGTGACTTAACTCAGGACTTTTTTTGTTTTTTATGTGCTTATCAGGTGGGGACCTGTCTCCATTGGAATTGGCTGATGTGAATGGAGACGGCCTACGTGATGTCCTTCTCTCCTTTGTAACTTCATGGAACGGGAGTGCAATTGGTAAGAGACATGCATGTGTTTTAGAGGCTACTACAGGAGAAGCTCAGTGATTGCAGGGGCTGTGAGCTAAGAGAAAGCTCCAGGGTTGTGTCCTGAAGGGCACTGTAGAAAAGGGTCAGGAGTGAACAGAAAGTCATCATGGGTCTATCATACATGACAGACATTGTCAGTAAGCTCCTGCGTATCAGTAAAGCTTATTTGAAGAAATCATGGAGATCTGCAGCTGGAAGGAATTTTAGTAGTCCCCCAGTCCCATGAAGAAGGGAGGATCCAGAGAAGTGACTTATGCACACACTTGAAATGGCGATGAACAGCATTAGTCCTTAAGGTTCTTGAGTTTTCTCCCAGCCAATTTTCCATTGCTTCTTAGATTATAGTAAATGCTGACACAACCCTACCTTACCAACCACAGTAGAAAAGCTTCTTGTTCATCTTCTAAAATATCTTTACCCACATTATCATGGCCGTGTGCTTTCTTTTTACTGATTCTGTCTCCTCCTTTCTCTCTGCTCTCCGTCCTGCTGTCTGCTTTGGAAGGCTGACCAGTACACGTTATGTCAACAGGCTCCCTTGCCTGCCGGTTTCCTGTTGGGTTTGGCCAATGGGGAGTCTAGGCAAGAAACTGGAGGAGAGGAAATGAGTGGGGAGAGAGGGCATTTATTCTCTTGGCTTCCTCCCCTTCAGGATGACCTCAGGCCAGCTACTTCCTTGATCCTAGGTCACATCCTCTCTAATGGTGGTCCTCTTATAGGACTTTCTTTTTCTGGATTCCAGGAATCACTTTCTCTCCTGTCTTTTTCGGCCTATGAATGATTACGTTCTGAGGGACTGTGCTATCTCTCATGGTTTCCCTGTACCCTGACCACATCTTTGTAAATAATCTCTTTATTAAACCTTACACAACTTAATTGAGTGTGCTGATACACATCAGCTAAAAAAAAGAAAAAGGTTGTATTTTCAGCGTGGGTACACAGGGGCTCCTGGTTTGTCCTGTGACACCCATTAAAGTGACAGCAACCCACAGTCTGTGAACTGAGACAGTAAGTCTGGTGTGCAGCCCTGGTAGCTACCCTTTAATGATCTGGGAGCTGGGATAACATCTAGGTATGTTTTAGAGAATTCTAGGCTGCCTGCCTCTCTGGGATTATTAGAAGAACCTTTCTGAGTTTTATGTAATACGTAGAAGCAACTTAGGAATAGGTGTGTTTACAGAGAGGACCTTCAGCCTAGAAGGTTGACTTTTGGCTTTAATTGACGTTAATTTACATTTTTTTTTCTGCCTATGACTCATTAGCCTTTGAAGTAAAAATTTTCCCCAACCACTTTTAGATTTGGAGATCTGTTTTAATCATTTGGTATTTTACACAGTTTGCTATTTATCAGGACTCGTATGGTAAGGCTATGGGTTTGGACATAATACGGGCCAGCCTGATTTGGTTGCAGATTATAAAAACAATAGAGCCAAGTGTAAGTGCATAACATATGTTGTGAGTGAATGTATCCCTCCACATAACCCAACAGGGTAGACTAATATTCTTACCCCCTATTTGCAGATAGGGAAACCGAGACAAGGGGAGGTTAAGGAACTGGTTCAGATTCCACACCGGGTAAATAAGAGAGCTGGTATCCAAACGGTGTAGCTGAGAGACTGTCTCTGGAGTTCATGTGCTTGGCCCCTAAGTTTTCCCAATTATTCTTGGGAAACTGCAGGGGCTTTATCAGCTGATTCCATGGGACTCTCGACCAGGAAGATCTACTGATCATTGCTGAGTTGTAATCTTCAGGTTTATTTTTCAAATATTTACTTTTTCTGCTTTCAGGGAGCACTTGCTAGCAACAATTAGAATTCACATATTCCTTTGCTCTGTACATATTTTAGATCAGTCTCACTTTTCTGAGCATGCCTTTCCTTGATTTTTTTTTTGTTTGTTTGTTTGTTTTTGTTGCTGCTGTTGTTCTTAACAATGACTTTCCTATATTCTGGATTTTTGCTCCTTTTATTCAGCAGATTGATTGGTTGCTGTATGTGTAGGTGCTGTGTGAGGCTCTGAAACTCCAGAAATGAATGGGATGGTCTTTATCCTTCAGGATATGACAATTTGGTGGGGGCTGAAGTGACAGACATGGAAGCAGGCATGCTGGGAGGGGTGCAGGATGCACACAGGGTGCCTGGATGAGGTCCACAGCATGTCCTGACATGAGGAATGTGTTGAGCTTCTATACTAGGTACTCTGTTGTCAGACTTAGTACCAGAAGTACAGGAGGCCGTGGAATGCACAGGTGTGAGCTGCCTTAGCACCATTTACTTGTGGTTCTGGCCTCCTGCTCACCTGGGCTGTTTACCTTCTCTGCCTTCTTTCCATTCCTGTGTCTCTTGTGTGCTTTTAGGTGTCTCAAAGGCAGCCGCTATTCTCGTGTGCCTCTCGGGAATGAATGGCAGCACACTCTGGTCCAGTCCTCTCCCCGAGGAGGCCCGGGATATTACATGTTTGAATCTGATGCCAGGAAGCGTGGCTGAAACCATCTGCCTTGTGACAGGGACACACAGAATGTTCAGTGCATTCAATGCGACATCAGGTAAAGGTCATTCCACGGAAGTCTCTGTTTGGGGATCAGAACGGTCTTATATGGAAGGGACCTTTCCACTTTCACACAGTGGAAAGTCTGTTTGGGCTCCTTTGGAAGGTGAATTTAAGGTAAACAGAGAAAGGGTTTGACTAGGTTGAGTAATAGGTCATGGTTAAACCTGTTTGGTGATAGGATGGAGCTAAACTGAGTTACCCAAACAGAAACTACCCTGAGGCTTTTGGTTTCTAAGTAGTCCTACTTTGTACAAGACAGCTGGGCTTTGTCCCTTCATATTTGATATAGATGGGGTCCTTGTGTAAACTTACCCATTTACCACTTAAAAAAATGGTCAGGGAATTAAAGTTTTAAAAATTCAAAAAAAAAAAAAGATCAGGGAAGAAAGTAAGGTTTGTTGATGCTTGTTGAATTGGGCTTTTGACTACTTTCTATATTTAGACACCCATGACATGAGGAACGAGAGAGAATCAAATATAATGAAAGCCCCATGTAAAACCGTAAGTGTCCTGCTTGTGAATGCTTTAGACTTGACCAAAGCTGGACACGTAGCAACCTTCCAGTTTCAGAGGTTGAAGTTTGGTAGTGGGGTAATTCTGAGTGAAAAAAACTTTAAGTTAACTGCAGAATTAAAGTCCTTTTGAAAACCTCCTGTGACTCCCCTGCTCATGTGAGCACATGGTGGGACAGAGAGAGTTGGTCTGGTTGGCTGCCCCTGGATGGTTCCTCAGAAATCGTAATAATCTCTAACAGATCAGTTCCTCTGCCCCAGACAAGTGGGCTCCTCTTTCTTGGAGAGACTTCAGCACCTCCATTTTATCTAAAAAACCTAGGTGTGAAGTTATCACATGGGTTTCTTAGTCAGACGCTTAAGGATTTCAGATCACACTCCTGTGCCCTTCATCCCCAGTAAGATTAAAACTAAAAGAAAAGGTAAGGAGTTGCTGGCTGTCATTTGCCCATTGAGTTTCTCTCTTACCTGGAAGCTCTGCATCTGCCCTTTCCAGAGGCTGAAGCTATCATTGTGATCAGCTTATTTGTCACCCCTAGGGAAAGCCATTTGGACTTTAAACCCAAACTACTTATCCAATGGTACCCTGGCTGCCCCAGGGGTGGTGCTGCCGGACTTGGATGAAGATGGCGTTAGAGACCTTGTCGTTCTGGCCATTGGGGAATTGCAGGTATGCTCTACGTCCGATTGTCTCTGTTTCTCATAGGAAGTGCTTCAACTTCAGTCAGTTCTAGTACGGGTATCATAAATGCTGCTTGAACCTTTTAACAAGGGCTTAGGCTTAAGAAAATTCTCTCTCGGAGATTTAATGAAAAAATTGCCATCATGAACTTATTTTCCCAGCAGTCTCATTATGTTCCCATTGACTGTGGCAGGGTGGAACTTGGGCACCAGAGAGGTTTGTGTTTAAATTCCTGCTCCACTGTAGCCCTGTGGCCTTGGGCAAGCCATGGAATCTCTCCAAGATGTAACACAGAAATGTTCTATCTAGAACAGGGGCTGTTGTGAAAGCCGGAGCTACCATATTTGAACTGCGTAAAGTAGTGCCTATTTTTTACCGTGTGGGTGTATTGTTAGTTGTATTAGACATACTTAACCTTTATGTAAAACCACAAGACAGCTCATAGAATAGATATGGAACACATCATATATTGAGTAAGTAATAACAGCAATGACCTAAGAAAGGACGTTGTATACAGGCTATGACAATAGACCTGGAGTCCAGGACATTTGTCCTTAAATTATGCTCCTTGATTATGCTTTGCAGGAGCTCCAGTGGACTAGGGCTAGTACTCTGTGTACAGATAAAATAATAGTAGTTTTCCTTCCTAAATCACAGGAAAGAGTACATTGACGAGCACATGTATCTCCATTTTTACTCCCATATCTCCATTTTACTCCGTATATCTCCATTTTTACTCCTAACACTTTTTTTGAGCTTGTGCCAAAAGTTCCTTTAAGACGTCTTCTCAGACTTCCTACGTGGGTTTGCCAGGAAATGCTGGTGGACGAAAGAATTGAACAATTGGCAACTAATATTTGTGGGAAAATGTGGATATAGATCATTTTGCTTTATTTGATTTATTTTAATTTTAAGAGACCTTGTGTTTGCTGTTGTGATTTTTGTAGTGCATATACAAGGTGTAGAGTTATGAAATCTGCAAGTAAAATGATTTAGAATAGAATGAAATCCATTAGTATTTTATGGTTTTCTGCCAGGAGCACCATAAGTAAACTGAAAGTGCTTCTCCAGTCACTGAGCACTGTTTGGGGAGCATTGTTCTAGGACATCTGGCAATACTTTGTGAGATGAGAACAAAGAAGTAAGGTAAATTTCTGAAGACTAGTGAGTTTGGAGGGTACTTTATTAGTTTTCCTTCCACTAGCAAGTTGGTCTCAAAGTAGATTGAACCCCAAACTCAACAAATACTTACATAATCTTTTTTAATCCCAATCATTGTGAATTTCAGTAACTACATCCATCAGGGAGTGATTTTCTGAAGTTCCCGAAGTGGAAAGTATGGGGAGTTTCTTCTTAACGGTTTAATGAGGTATGGTTAGTGGAGGCATAGCAAGTTTATATGTCCTGAGCGAGTTTAACAATCTTGGCCTTCATACCCTATTCATTGCCAGTGGTGGCTGACAGGCTAGAGGTTGAGGCTTTTAGGGACCCTCCACAGTGAGGCAGCCTCTGTTGAAGGAACTGGCTTCTTGCCTACTCCTACTCTGTAATTTTTTTTCTTTCTTTTTCTTTTTTTGTCTTAACCAAACAGCAAAAAAAGTGTACTGTCCAACTTGCCTCACAGAATTTACTTATTTACACATAGTGTAGAGATATGAATAGTGTCCATTCTGTCTGAAAAGTGATAGTACTAGAAAAATCGCAGAAAAATGATGGGTTTAGAGCAGCCTCACCTTTATACTGACCTCTTTTGACCTCTAATGCCAGCAACAAGGAACCTGGGGAACCCAAGCTCTGGTTTATTCTAAGCTACAGTATGGAATGTTCTCTCTTCTTAAGGAATGGAACGTATTAGGTCTATGACTTAGAGTGATGCATTCTTAGATCTGGGTTTAGAGTGAGGTGGGCTTGGGACAGAGGAACTGTTGGCTTGGGGTTAGTGGAACTTATCTGGCCTAGAACGTTAGTGGGAAGGGACCTCAAAGCCATGTGGTTGATCCTCTCACACCATGTTAGAATCACTGATACAGTATTCCAGACACATTGGCCCCTACTCTCCTCAAGTCCTCAGGCCAATGGGAATATCACTGATTTGTAACACTGTTCTTTTCATTTTTGGTCAGGTCTAGAAAATTCTGTCATATTGGTAAGAATTCTACTTTCTCATAGCTTCTACTCACTGTTCCAGCATCAGCTACTTTGAATGAATATATTCCTCTTTCTACATAAAAGCCCATTCACCTTAGCCACATCGCACTAAGCCTGCTACTTGCAAGGCTAACTGCCCCCAGTTTCTTCTGTTGTCCCCCATGCATCATGAAGTCTAGAGTCCTCTCTTTCTTGCTTTCTTTCCCTTTGCATTCCGTTTTATCCATATTTCTTAAAATGTCATACCTGTGTCTGGAAACCGTATTCTGTTTGTGATATAACCAGTTATATCAGTGTAAGGAAATACTACTTCTTTTGATACAGGCCTTGTATTTCTAATAACATAGCTGAAGATTGTGGTGGCCTTCCTAAGATTTTGCATTTATTTATAATCTATTAAAGTACCACCCCTTTTAATTAATCAATTAATTAATGGCCCCATTTCTTCTTTCAGATTTTGACTCATCTTTCAAACCTAAGACTTCTTTGAATTTCTAGTTTGTCATAGAGCATATTAGCTATCCCTTTCAGCTTTGTGATGAGCTTGTGATAAGCTAT
Source organism: Mustela nigripes (assembly GCF_022355385.1). Classification (NCBI taxonomy): domain Eukaryota; kingdom Metazoa; phylum Chordata; class Mammalia; order Carnivora; family Mustelidae; genus Mustela; species Mustela nigripes. Next base: position 56,152,659 of record NC_081562.1, read on the forward strand.
TCATTCATTCAAGTCTTTGAGAAGAGTGATTAGTAGGAATGGGACAGTAGCAGGGTGGTGTGACATTCCACAGAAACCTCCCTTGTAGATTGGCATTGACTCACTCTGGGTACACTGAAAACTGTATCTTTCTGTCTTGTCCAAAAGAATTAATGACGCTAAACTTTGTCAGAAGCTTTACGGAAGTCAGCTTATCAGTACAATTCTCATATTTCCCAATTGGTGATTCTATTGCTGAAAGAAAACCCTCTAGAGCAGAGGATGGTAGACTGTGTGACCTGTAGACCAGATTTGGCCCACTGCTTGTTTTTGTAAATACAGTTTTATTGGAGCATAGCCAATGCCTATTTTCTTATTATTATCCATGGCTGCTTTCACGCTATGGCAGTCAACTAGTTGCTTCAGAAACCATCTGGCTTGCAAAACCTACAATGCCATTTGACTCTTCACAGGGCAGTTTTGCTGGTCTCTGCTTGAGAGTAAGGTTGATAGTAGCCAGGCAGGCTAGACATGTAATGTTACGATGGGAGAGGCTGCCTGTATTGATTTTAGTTGGGACCAAATATTACTGGCGATTTCTGGGTGTGAGAGTAGAGACCGGGAGTCAGCAGTCCTGTAGTTAGCTCTGGGCTAGAAATCTGTGCCTCAGAAGATTTCATCTAGAAACAACCGTGTTTCAGAGAAATTGCCTGAGCTACCGTACAGATGGTTTTTGCACATATCTACCAAAGGAATGGGAACGTTGGCTTCATTTTCTTGCTTCCAGGGGAAGAACGTGAAGCAGGTTTGGCTTTATGCTTTCCAACTTTGGGAAGTGTTTCTGAACCCTTAGCTAATCAGGAATCAGTAATGTCTGGAGAAACTACTTGGTTAAGGAAACAATATGGCATCTACTGACTCTGTCTTTTTCTACTTCTTCAGCCAGATCTGTGCTTTCTGCTGGTGTCTGGCCGGACAGGGAGTCCAGTGGGCCGACCCGTGAAGTACAACATCGTGGGAGTGGGGAATCTGATTGGTCCTCAGGTTTATGTCACCACAAATGGGGCTGTCTACATCCTGTTTGGCTTTGGTAAGAAGCAAAGCTAGTTTTTTTGCCGTTCCCCATCTGTGTGTGTGGTAGGCCTCCCTTCTGAGACAGAGTGAAAGTTTGGGAATTGCTGACATCAGTCAGCCCTTTTGCCACCTCCTATCCCAGGGGCCTCTCATTCTCTGCCACCCGTGGCCGGTTATTAACTCAGCTTTCCCCAGTTGCCTTCTCCAAAGAGAAGACTTCTTGCCCAGAATCTGCTTCATTCCTTTCCCCATTCCATGTTGAACCATTCTGGGTGGGATCTGTGAGACCCATCTTCTTTTTTTTTTTTTTAAAGATTTTATCTATTAATTTGACAGAGAGTGCATAAGCAGGGGGAGCAGCAGAGGGAAACGGAAAAGCAAGCTTCCTGCTGAGCAGGGAGCCCAGTGTGGGGCTCGATCCGAGAAATCTGGGATCATGACCCCAGCTGAAGGCAGACGCTTAACTGACTGAGCCACCCAGGGGCCCCTGTGAGACCCATCTGATCAGGCTCTGTGTCTCTCGCTCAGATCCTCACCCTGGGAGAGTTCTAGTAAATTCAGCTTCTCAGTGTTGGTTCTTCCTGTGGTGCTAGGAAATATCCAAGCTGTCGCCCTGCGGGACATTTTTGTTCAGGCCCAAAATCGAGACAGCTTACCACCTTCTCTGCAGATAGAAGAGCCGGAATGGGAGAAGCGAAGATCCATCAACCTGTCTGAGCTCATTGACATTTACAGGTAGGGCAGATATCTGACCTTGTCGCAGTTCAATCTCCTGAGATCTTAGGAGCCATGGAGTCTCCGCGTTTGAATTGGGCGTGAATAAGGGGCCAGAGAGGTCTGTGGGGGAAAGAGCGCTAGCCTTCATATACCATCTTCTTATCTGGTGAGGTAGATACGTTCTTTTCTTGGGAACATAAGGTGTTGGTGATCATGATTTGTGATCACTCTACACACAGACTGAAAAGAAGGAGATCTGTTTAGCGTTCTGAGTCAGAGCAGGGCAGGCTGAGATGGGGAGACCTCTAGGCAGGGAGAGAGATTTATGTAAAAAAAAACCTGCTTGTAAACTGGGCAGAAGTATCTGCCCTACTCCTTTTCTGTTTTTCTCTTAGTTGAAGAATCGTTTTGACAGGAGCAAGACTAGCATCCATGAAATCTTATTTTTTATTCTTGTTTATTTCTTAATCAAAAGCATGTCCTTTGTCACATGTGGTGGATTTTACCCATTTAACCCCAGGCCGGGGTAGTGATTGTCTTCATTCTCTTCTGTCAGAAGTTTCAGATCATCTTCTAGCATTTTCTCAGGCACTAGCACATTGTTTCAGTAAGAATTGGGCAGGTATTAAATGGAATGGTCCCAGTTGTTCAGAAAAAGAAATAATTCAATGCAGTGTAGACCATGGGTTCCTGTCCAAGTTCAGTGACAATCTCAGGCCTCCTGTCCGGGTCTCCATCTGCTTTCTGTGTCATTATCTTTGGCTCTGTTAACCTCCCCCAGAGTATCCAACGTGAGAGATCTGGCCTTGTGGCCCTTCTCCTAGGAGTTCCTTTTGAACTGGCATGAATTTTCCAGGGATTCTTGCTTTCTAAAATGAGATTCGACTGGAACGACACAGTGCCTCCCTCGTGAGATAATGGTGGGAGGTGAATACAAGAGTATAGAGAAACACGTACCCCGAGAGAAAGAGCCCCAACTTGTGGCTCCAGAATCTCATCCAAGCCAGAGACTAACCATTGGGTCTTGTTTAATTCAGTGATGGTGTTGAGCTACTGCAGATGGTGAAGGCACCTGATTCCAACTGCAGCAACCTCCTGATTACAACCAGACAAGGCCTCATCCTGCTGCGGGGGCAAAATCTTACACCTTCCTGGACACTGAGCCTGCAAGGCCTGCACAGGTTTGCCGTATGCTCCTCCTAATGTAGTTTTGATCTGCTTTCCCGTGTTTAAAAGTTGCCCAGAACAATTGCTGGATACCTGGGGTGGTGCGGAAGAGGGAGAAAGAAGTCCTTGTTTTCCTCTCCTTCTGCTTTACTACTGAGCGCTTAACTTTGTTCTCATTTGCAGCCAGCCTACTCCTGGGTATTTCACCGATGATCAGACCTTGGACTTCCTTCTCCAGAAACAGGATGGAGTTGGGATGAAAAAGGTAAAACTTTGGGACTCAGATCAATGAAAACATCTAGAAAGTCTATTTGTTGTGTCCAGCCGTATGCTAGGTACTGTGAGAAATAGGAACCTAACATATGGTCCCTTCCTTCAGAGAACTCAAAGAGTAGCTGAAAACTCACAAGCTAGTGCTGAGATCTCTAGCATTGGAAGCTTTTCCAGTTAACCCCCTTCCAGTATGTGAATTTCCTCTTCTGAATTCTTACAGTTAGGCAGTAAGAACCTTCTGAAGTCTCTCGGTGGGGAAAGGCAGGCATAAATAAACTTAGTACTTCGGTACCTAGTTTCCTAAGCTCTCAGAGAAGACGGGATATCTGGGGTAGCTGGGTTATTATGGAGGACTTATTAAGGGAGGGAAAGATGAGCAGGACCTCGAAAGTTGAATTATATTTATATGAGGAGGGGTGGATGGGAAGGCCTGTCGGGTCAGGACCACCAATGCCTGAGGCCCAGAGACAGAATGGTATGGCACGTTCCAGAGACACTGAGGAGGTCTTTCTGATTTTACATGAGGTTGTATATTGTGAAGATACAATGATTGGATAGGCAGTTTTCATTCTCTCTCTCTTTTTTAAGGATTTATTTATTTTAGAAGGAGAGAGTGTGTGGGGGAGAATCTCAAGCAAACTACATGCCCAGCACGGAGTGGACGCAGGGCTCGATCTCACAACCCTGAGATCATGACCTGCACTGAAATCAAGAGTTGGATGCTTAAATGACTGAGTCATCCAGGCGCCCTCAGTTTTCATTCTTATTATAGGGAGAATTAAGGTTTTGAAATTTTTTTTTTATAATTAACCTAGCTTTTGTGTTTTCCTTCACTCTAAAATATGTATTTATATATTGCACACTGTTCCCCGGGAGCCAACTCAACAGTTAATCATCGCCTCTAAGGTCCACCAAGTTCTGCTCCAGATGCACAGATAATGTCTCTGGAGACACAGAGTTAATGAACACAAGACCCTGGTCCTATGCAGCTCCTAGTCTCTGGGGTGTGCGTATGCACATGGCTCTGCCACGCCACGGCGCGTGCTAGGTGGAGGTCCGCACAATGCCATGGAGGCGCAGGGAGCAGACAGAAGGAAGGGAGTCAAGAGGTGCTCTGTGTTGGTTGCGGGCTAGATGTTCACATCCTGAAAGCAGAGAAGTGGTTCACTGGATTGATATGTAAGGAGGAGCCAAGGGGCATTTCCACCACAGAGCTCTGAGTGAGCTCAGCTGATGGAAGGCCCTGGAAAGCAGGGCGGCAGCGTTTAGGTGAAAGTACTGGGGGCAGTGGGGTCATTTGATCCTGAGTGGAGGACAGAGCTGATGATAAAGGCATCACTTCAGGGAGAGTCTTCCAGCAGTGCTGTGTAGGAAGGAAACAATGTCCAATTGTGTTTCAAAATAATTTCAGGTAGAGATTGGAATTTTCATTGGCATTCCTGGCAGGATTAAGGGAGAAGGGTATACATAGCTTGATTAAGAGCTGAGCTGCTGGGGCTTTAGACCTGGAATTTAATCTTGGCTCCACTACTTTCCAGTGGCCTCGGGCAAGTTACATAACCTCACCTAACTGCAGATTCTACGTCTATAAAGTGGGGGTTGTGATAGCACCTGGCTTCATAGGGTTATCATGACAGGAAAATAATGCATGTGACTGGATCCAGTTTTTTAGTGTGGTGTCTCAACACTTTTGTGCCGAGACTACCAGAGGGAATCTGGAAGTGTTGGCTCGGGGCGGGGGTGGGGGGTAGCTGTTTCCCCAGGCAGTGCGGCAGAGTCCGGGCAGGGATGCAGAAGGCTGGGCCTGAGGGGCTGAAGAGTAGGAAAGTGATTGTTGATGGGGGTGCAGTCCTTCCACTCACCGAAGAACAGACACTGAGGACCGGGCCTGGGGCTGGGTGGGGAGTTTCTTATGGATTTGGACCAAGGAGAGGCTCTAAAACTGTGAGGTATGAGGTATTTGGGGTGAGAAGGAGATATATGTGCAGCCAGGGATTAGGAGCTCAGTCCCCTTCATTATCCTGTGAGAGATGCAGCTGAGGAGTGTATTTTCTCCTAGTTGATTTGCCTGTCTCGATGTGCTGTCTTAACTTTAAGACCAACCTAGGGCTGAGCTCTGTATGCGTGACGCCCAGGAGTCAAACCTGTAAAGCTTGGAGCACAGCGCGTAGCACGGGCATCCACTTGGTCACTGTCCCCTCCGTGGGCGCTGCGGTGGTGGGAGGGAAGGAGCCGGCAGGAGGTGCTGCTGTGGGCGTCTGGTGACAGCACCTCCCCTCTAAAGGGCTGCTGTTTCTGGATGAGGACCGCCACAGACACTGAGCACTCTTGAGCTCCCTCCTGTCCCCGAGCTGCCTTCTCTCACTTGCAGAATGACAGGCTGATTGGGTGATTTCTAATGTCCCCTTCCCGCTTGAGAATTCAGCAGACCTTTAAACTCTGCTAAGTGGGGACAAGGGCTGTGGAAAACTAGGTCTGGTCCCGAGTCACTGTTTAATGCTTTCCGAATGCCTAGCTTGTTCATGTGGACTAAGCTCAACCTGTTAATATACATGAGTTTTCATTCTCTTGTGTGTTTCCTCGGCCTGCTGCCTTTTTTGGGGGAGTAGGAGGGGGGGGCCAGGAGAAGAGAGAGAATCTTGAGGAGGCTCCACGCCTGCTGCAGAGCCTGATGTGGGGCTCCATCTCAGATCACGACCTGAGCCGAGATCAGGAGCTGGTCACGGAACTGACTGAGCCCCCCGGGCGCTGCAGCCTGCTTCCTTTCTGAAGGTGGGCTGTCCTCACTGTCTCCTCTTTTGCAGATGGTGGTGGTGGATGGGGACTCAGGCTCCATTCCCTGGAGTTACAGTGCTCCCTGTCACCTGAAAGAGACACCAACCACCTCAGCAGTGACTGCAGACCAGAAGTCTGTCTTCCTCTTTTGGGCTGAAGGGACGTCAGCTGCATCTCCCAGTTCTGTGAGTGAGCCTGGGGGGTGTGGGATGGGGGGCCTTTCGTCACTCAGTGAGATGACAGCTGCTCTGCGGGGCTGACTGGGTCTGGAAGGTTTAGTGGAGCAGCCACGCTTCTAGGTGGGTGTGGGTAAAACATAGCAGCACCCGATGGGCAGGGCTAGAACCTGCTCCCTCCTGAGCTCTGCTTGTCCTGGCCTTGCCTTTCAGCTGCAGTCAAGGGAAAGCTGATAGCAGCCCCTGGCTGCTGGCTGCCAACAGTGGGAGGCTAGATAAGGCATAGGTCCTCTCAAGATGCTAGGTCCAAAATTCCAGATGATTCACATGTTCTGTAGTCAAAGAGAAGTAACGGTGACTGGTCTGGAGGGGGCAGAGGAGGGTTCATGTGGGTGAGGCTAGGCTTCGAGGTGAATAAACTGAGTCTGCAAAAATGGCATGGGCCAGGAAGTTGGAGAGAATATCGTTGAAGCTGAGATTGAGGGTTTGTCTGGGGGAATTACAGGGGAGAAGGTCCGAAGCCCAGAAGGCAGATTTTCCAAAGTCTTTATTTATTTGTCAGAGAGAGCACAAGCAGGGGCAGTGGCAGACAGAAAGAGAAGCAGGCTCCCTGCTGAGCAGGGAGCCTTATGCAGGGCTCCATCCCAGCACCCTGGGATCATGACCTGAGCTGAAGGCCTATGGTTAGCCCACTGAGCCGCTCAGGCGCCCCTCAATAAAGCCTATCTTGACCAGCACCTGCTCTGTGCCAGGCACCATGTTCTCCATAGGGACCTAAGGATAGACTAGAAACCGTGGTGCTGCTCTCTCAGAGAAGGTCCACAGATGCTGGGGGGACCCAGAAGGATGAAGAATCCTGAATTCTATGCACTCTTGGACAAGCCATCTAACTTTTCTGAGCCTCATGCTCTTTATCCATCAATGAAGATGCTAATATAGTCCCTCATTTTGAGGATCAGATTTACTCAAAATCTAGATTATGGTTGTAACTCTGCCCTGCCCTAACATGTGCCCATGACAGTTTACCTGACATTTTAACTTCCTGGTTTCCTCATTTAATAAAGTGAGGGGATTAGAACAGGTGACTCTCCAATGTAAGTGTCTGTAAATAACCCCAAAACAAACGTGTGGTACAGATGCTGTAATAGAAGCACAAATAAGAGATTTAGCTAGAAGCACAAAGGGAGGGCAGCTGGGGAGCTTTCTCTAAAAGAGGTGGCCTTCAGATGTGATCTAAGGATGAGGATTGTTTTCAGTCGTGGAAATGGGCTCCAGAGGATTGTTAGACGCCTAAGGGGGACGTAGGGTTAGATGGAGCAAAGATGCCAGTCAGACATTCCTGAAGCTTGGCTGGCCAGGTGAATAACGGTAGGAAGAGGCTGGAAAAGGCAGATTTGGGTTAAGTGGTGTAAGACCTTGGCTTTCAGGCTGAGGAATTTGGGTTCCATTCCCTTGACGTTGAGAAGGGAGTTTGGCTCTTTGCTTGTCATGTGGACGGAGTCAGAAGTCTGTCCTGTCAGGTGTGGGACTCTGAGGGTCCGGGAAATGCCCTCTTTTGCTGCGCAGCACGTCGGGGCAGTGCAGCTGCAGCCGTCCTGCCTGTGCTCCTCCTCCGTTCATGTGCTTCTTATGCTAAGAATACAGGATTCCTGTTTCCTCCACTAGTGCGGCCAAGGGTAGTCCCGGGGTGGGGGAGGCACACAAGGAGCTCAGTAGAGCAATCATTTACTGACCTGTACATGGTCTTCCACACGCATGCGTGTGAGCCGAACGTCATCCCTGCACAGAGGTCAGGCTGGCAAGGGCAGTTCTTGTGTGCATTTCTTCTGCTGTGGGGACTTGGGGGGCTGCCACTTGGAATTGGAATTTTTGTTTTATAATTAATGATTTTCTTCTGTCTGGGCAATGCTCTGCTTATTTTAGAAACTGAGATTTTTGTGATTTTAGCTTGATATTTGTAATTGGCTTCAATATCCAATGAGAAGAGGTGTCTTTTCATGTATACATTTTGTTTCCACAAAACCCCTTTTCATTGGAGGGCTGTCACATGTGGGAATGAGAGTTAACTACGTTCTTCCCTTTTGCTTCTCACTGTCAGGATGTCATCCCCGGAACTGGGCCACCCAGCCTTCACCACCTATACCTCCTGCATCCAGCATTCCCCTCTATTCTTCTGGATCTGGCCAATGCCACAGGCACAGTGACGGCTTCAGAGGGTAATGTGATGTGACAGTGGGGGCTGTGTGCACAGATGAGGGGAGACAGTGTACTGGCTGGGTGTGTGAAGATCCCGCTGTCTCAGTGAGGGAGGGACACGTGTCATCAAACAGCAGCAGGGGGTGGGGGAGTTGAGCCGCTCCCAGGCTTCCTCAGGGCTGTGGCCGGAGTGCCCCTCTGGGAGGAGCAGCAGGCTCTCAGGCTAAGGACCCAGCCCTCCGAATAGGCTGAAAGCTGAGGGCAAGTGTGGCCCATCTCAGAGGTCCTCAGGTGGATGTGGTTCACGCAGCGTCATTCAGCAGATGCTCGCTGAGCATCATCTGTGTGTCGGGCATGGTGCTGGTGCTGGGAGTACAAGTAAGACTAGACTCTTGACCCTCTAGGAGCTGAGGATTTAGAATTACCTGTGAGGGGGACGCCTGGGTGGCTCAGTTGGTTAAGCAGCTGCCTTCGGCTCAGGTCATGATCCCAGTGTCCTGGGATCGAGTCCCGCATCGGGCTCCTTGCTCCGCAGGGAGCCTGCTTCTCCCTCTGACTCTGCCTTCCACTCTGCCTGTGCTCGCTTTCACTCGCGCTCTCTCTCTGACAAATAAATAAATAAAATCTTTAAAAAAAAAAAAAAAAAGAATTACCTGTGAGGAAAATGGTGGGGGTAGCATGTGGTGTCTAGGACCTTGGTGTAGGATCAGTGGAGACTTTCTTCTGACTAGCGCAGGTAAACATGCCCCTTGCATAGAAGTGGCTGCCAAGAGAAAAATTAAGGGAAAAAGAAAAATCGCACAGAATCTGACCACTTGTTACCCTGTTAACATTTTGGAAGTAGTCTTCAATTTTATGTATGTATATAAATAATAACATATAGCAAAATCTGGATCAAATATCATTAGAGACCAGTAATTCAGGCAGTCAGAACCCTGGAAACTCAGCCACTGCGACCTCCTGGTCTTGAAGTGTCTGAGGGGCTCTTCCTCAGAGATCCTTTGCCTCACTCTGAACTGAGGGAGTGTGCAGTTCTTGTTGTGGCGGGGGAGGGGAGGGTGGAGGGTATGGGGTGAGGAAAACCAGATGGGCCACTTCTCCTTTGTCTTTCCGTATTTTCTTGCCATTCAGAGGCTTGCTCTCCGTGTACAAACTCATTTGCCTGGAAGTTAAAACGTGCTTGTGACTCTCAGTTTGTTGGGATACATTAGGAAGAATACTTCACAAGGAATTTGCAAGAACCCCTGCCCCCTGGCTTTGTGTGTGGTGGGGAGCAGGGTCAGGGAGGTGGCATTCTACAGAATCCTGTGGTGGGATCTAAATGAGTTGATGGGTTGTTGTTGTTGTTGATTTTAAGATTTATTTGTTTGACAGAGAAAGACACAGCGAGAGAGGGAATACAAGCAGGGGTAGTGGGAGAGGGAGAAGCAGGCTTCCCGCTGGGCAGGGAGCTTGATGTGGGGCTTGAATCCACGGCCCTAAAATCATGAGTTGAAGGCAGGTGCCCCTGAGTTGTTTTTCAGTATTGGTGAAAAACATTATTCAGTGAACATTAAATAGTAGTAATTAGGAATCGAGACCCTTTTTAGTACAACAGCTGTTTTAAGGATAAGGCAAAATAAGAGCTGGTGAAGCAGATAGCATCTGCGACTGTGTCCTGACAGTCCAGGAATTCTCCAGAGTTCTAGTTTGCTGTGCTCACTTTGCTATCAAATTGTCACCACAGTTGGCATATCCTCGTTTCCTGATTTGGGGCTTTCTTAGAAGCAGCTTCAGAAAAGGAAGGGTCTAAAGACCAAGAGGAATGAATGTGCTGCATTGCTGGCATCCTGTCGTTCCCCACTGTGCACCCACTGTCTAGCCCAGTGCTGGCATTTAATAAGTGTTCAGTAAACTTTGTGGACAAATTAATGAAGGGGTAAATGAATGAATGAATCTAGTTGCAGAATCAAGCCACTCCCCTGCTGCAGAAGTATTCTGTCCTCGTTAATCGCTCTTGTTTTTGTCCTCCTCAGTTGGAATTAACGACCTCTGGAAAGATGCCTTTTATGTTACCAGGACAACAGGGCCAAGCTCCGAAGGCCATCTGGCACCCCTGGTGGTCAGCAAGCTTAGTCTACGGTGGGCGCTGATGGAAGGCCAGGTGGTCCAACTTGAGGACACCACCCCCAAAATTGGCCGTGGGGAGCTGCGAAGATTCCTCTCTAGAATAAAGTTTGTTGATCCTCCCCACCAGGTGAATCTCTTCTGGTTTATTTGATTACCAGTAAGGGTTTGGGGCAAATGCTACGAAATCCAACTTTGTTCTCGAGAAAGTAGATGGGAGTAGGAGCCCTCTTGATTAGCCAGGTGTCAAGAACCAGCTGTTCGAGAGCAGCTCTGTTTTCTTAAGGTGCGTTATGACCATTCAGAAATGGTACTCAGTTGTTTTTAGCTGGCAATGGTACTATCCCCTTAGGGGACACTTGGAAATGTGGGGTCATGGTGTCTATTGTCTCAGTGACTGAGGGGGTGGGCACGACCAGTATTTTTTGGGTAGAGGCTGGCGAGGCTAACAGCATGCCACACTTGGAGCAGTTATGTATCCAAAGAATTATCTGGCTGCTACTCTCACACCCCTCAAATACTATGGTCTAGTTCAATGTTCAAGAGTTTATCATGGAAAAAAACAAGGTTTCTGGATCTTTCTGGAAGGACTTATGAACTTTCCGGGTTAAACAGAAGGACAGAAGAGTAGAGAAATAGCTTGGGTTTCCTCCATTGCTCTGTCATGAAAGGAATGAAAGTCGCTGACACCTGCACTTTTTCCCCTAGATGTAGTCTCATGGAATCTTCCATTTCAGAAGAAGTGAACAGAGTGGTACCATCTCTCTCCCAGCAGTGTCAAGTCAGTTCTTTGGAGAGAAGGAAGACTTCACCTCATTTTACCACCTCTGTGCGATTGTCACAAAGCACTTTGGAGGGCACGTTGGAGTTCTCTGATGACGGCACGATCCATTGGGCTGGGGTTATCTGACCTCTAACTTTTCAGTCCCTGCATTAACCCCCTCCTCTAGGCACTCCAGGGATAGTTTGGAAATGTGAATCTTATGGTTTATTTTTTGTGTGTCTAATTTATAAACTCCTGCTGGGAAATCCCAGTGAAGTTCTTCCCTGGAACATTTTGTTTTGCGTTATGCCACATGTGTGTATGCATTGGTGTGATGATGAATTCGTTTCTCGATCTGTTCTAAGCTCCAGGGACCGAGTTCCTTGTCCTTCTGAAGTACACCTGGTTTGTTTGGTTGTCTTGAGATTTCCAGTGTCCTGCCTCTGATCAGGATCACTGGTCCTTGCCTTCCATGTTCTCTCATCGCCTGTACCTGGGCTTCTTCCCACCCTAGCGGCAGGGAGACAAGACAGTGGGAGGCTGAGGGAGCTGTCCTCGCATTTGCAGCTTTTATCTTCAGTGGCCTTCCACCTCACAAACTTTCCATCTCTGCACACTTGGTGACCATAGCTACCACCACATTCCTGTCGGAAGGGGAGCAAGAGCAGTGCGTAGTTCATGAGCGGCCTCTGATGGAGTCTGTGTGGTATCATGTGGTCTGGATTGGCCTGCTGGTCCTGACCTTTTCCCTGCTAACTTCCGAAGTGCTGGGTGTGTGTGTGTGTGTGTGTGTGTGTGTGTGTACGTGTACGTGTACGTGTACATGTGTATGCGCGCTGTCCTAGGTCTGTGAAGTCAGGAACGACTCAGCAGGCAGCCTAATCCCTGCCATAACTCCATTCTGTTCTCTTAGCATCTCCTAGGGGCCATCCTCTGTACTGCCTCTCATTTGCCCGCTTATTCAGAGATAGTTTTGCTTTGCTTGCATGAGAGCAAAGCTGTTCCTGGGTTTTTATCCTTGACTCCCACATGCAACCATTTTGCCTGCACATCTCCTTCCTTGTAGAGCCTTTGAAACACTGTATTTTGAGAAAACTCGTGTAAATACTCTTTTATAATTGGTTAAGTTCTTTAGAATTATCACCAGTGCTTACTTCTCCCTTCTTCCATAAATATTACTTCTCTTAAGTTCTTTTCTAAACTTCTAGGTCATTGTTTATATAGCAGAAAGTCCCACATTAGCTGGTGGAGAACTACTTTTCTTTTTGAATAATTTTGATAGGTCATACCCGAGTGCAACTCAGGTTCTGTCTTACTTGAGCCTGTATCTTTTTAGCTTGTATTAATAAAGGGAGTCGAGACAAATTTATAGAGATGACAGAAATTTAGGGATCTCAGACTTGAAGGGATGTGTATTATTTGCCCAGTGGTAGGCATTATGACATAACAGAAGGTTAGTACCAATATCAGGTTGGCCTGCCAGGGCCCCTTGACTTAGGGCCCCGAAAGGAAATTTAATTTCAACACTTTGGGAAGCTTTGTGAACTTGGGGGAACAATGAGAGGATATCCAAGAGGATAGGGATGATTCTAGATTGACTTCTAGAGTTTGAATCTGGGTAGAAGATTCTAGGATCTTGTTTAGCCTACTAGAGGATTCTGAGGACTAATTTATAGTTGACTGAATAGCTAAAACTTGACTTGTGGTTCTGTGGCCTGGGCTGAGCCATCTATTTCTTACCTTGTTCTTCACCATGTTGAGGCTTTCTGGGAAAGCCATTTTGGGTAGAGGAGCAAAATGCCAAGTCGCTTACTGAGGGCCTGATTTGAGGGTATCCTTTTGGGTAGAAGATGGTGTTTATGCGGGGTGAGTCCCAGAAATAAGAGGAAGCTAGAAGAGCATCAGTCCCTAAATTCTTCATGGTGTGTTTACAAACTGTTGTCTTAACTATGATAAGTTTGAATCCATTTTTGCTAGACACAGGACAGGCTCTACAGCCAGGGCAGGTTGGAGTGGTGGCAGAGGATTGCAGAAGCTTCACGTGACCAGCATGGGTGTTAGCTGGTCAGGTGTGTCCTGACACTCCCTTCTCCTTGGAGGCACCCACCCTACCGGACCTCTAAGATAGGAAGCGCTCCTCCCTTCTCCCACTCCGGCAAGGCCCCTGTGACTGCCTCTTAGGGATAGCCGTGACTTGTGTGGGTATAAGGACCTTCCTTCTCCCAAGCTCTCCTCCTTGCTATCCGGGTAGCTTCCTTCCACCCTAGACAGCATCCTCCCCTCCCCCAGATGCTCTCCACTCCCCCTCCCTGTCGGGTATGCTGACACCAACCCCCTTGAATGTGAATTGCTGCTTTTATTGCCCATACTACAGACAAGCCAGCTGGTATATTGTCAGGAAGCACTATTTAAAATGTGAATTGTTGCAGAACAAATAAATACTATATAGGAAACATACTTGTGTGTCATTCTCGTTCTTTTTAGCCATCGGGTTGTTGGTTTTCCCTTGATGGAAAAGAGGAAGGAGGTGTGAGTGAGTGAGTTGGGGATCCGGAGAGGAGTGTATGTTCATTGGGGAAGTGTCCCTTTCCATAAATACCCCAGGAATAACTCCAGTGGACCATTTCTGGAAGTGGACCTGTCCCTGCATGCTGTCCCTACATGTCCCTGCATACACTTCTCATGTATTCTAGCTTCCTGGTGGCTTCTACGATAATATTTAAACTTTCATTGGGTCCCTACTATGTGAGTGCAGGACCCTGTAATACTGTAATAGGCAGTGTCGAGGGCATCTGTCCTACGTGTCTAAGCTCCCAGGAGGGCCTTTATCTTCCATTCTGTGCCTTCCGGGAAGGCTGAGCCCAGTAAACAACTGTTTGAGTAGCCTACCTGCACCTCCAAATCCCAGAGAGGGGGCAGATGGATAAGCCCCTTAGGGGCAGGAACTGGATTTTACTTCTGTCTGCTGAGCCCCAAACCTGGCACATAGCAAGCAATCAGTGAAGGAGAGGGGGTGATTCCAAGCATGGGAGATAGGGAGATGCTGAAATGAGACAAGGAAAGGGAAAAGCTGGGAAGGAAGAGGGGGGCAGCAGCATCCGCACACGCACCCCTTAGCTCCTGCCCTTTCAGACACGCTTGTCGCAAACCTGTGAGAACCATGCTCGACACACAGACTCTGGCTTCAGTACATGTTGATAAGCAAACAAACATGTAAGGTTGGGTTCAGCCTGCCCTCTAAACCCTACTACTTCTAACACGGTTCTTCCTCTATGGATGACCCAGCCGCCTCTTCCTTCAGCCTCTGGCTGGGTCCTTGAAATCCCTTGTGGTGTAGCCCGGAGTAGAAGTCAACTCCTTCCGAGACAGAGCGGACGGGCTGAGGGTGGTACTGGTGGTAGCTGGTCAGAGGATGCCCCATGGGGGCTGCACAGGACAGCTGCTCCAGGAAGCACTGGGGATGGTGCGGCGGGCAGCTCAGCTTTCCTTTGAAGCTCTTACTGTGCTTACACTTGAACTCCAGCACCAGCTTGGTGTATGCGTTGAAGGTGGTGACCGCCGACACCATGCAGCAGGTGAAGGAAAGCCACGCTGTGCTAGGGAGGAACCAAAAAAACCAGACGGTCAGAATCTGAGATACGCACAGGTTTGAGAGGAAAATACCATGATCTCTTCCCATTAGTAAGTAGGCTGCTGCCCCTTAGGGGCTCAGGGACCGGGGTGGGCTCCCTTTCACCGTGCTTCGGGGAGAGCACTGTGGGCCAGAGGCCTGAATTGGGTCTCATTAGGTATGTTCTGAATGTTTTGTAGTCAAAGAGAATGACCCTGGTAGTGTTGCAAGTTGGACTAGGAGTTCAACAGGTTCGTTTTCACTGGGTCGATTAGCAGTCAGCGCGGTGCTCCTTTATTCTCGGTGTGTATCTTCTGTGTACATATCACACACCCACCCACACGTAGTTTTCTGGACTAGGGCTTCCCCACCTCAGTTCCGATTCACAGACTGGTAGCTCAGGTGTATGGAGGGGACATAGCCCAGTGCTATAAGCCTCCTCCTCGCCCCACCCCCCACAAGCACACACACACATCCCACCCAGGATTTTCCCTCACTCCGAACAGATGGTGGGAGCGATCAACCCCCTTCATCTCCTTCTGTTCCGCGTTTAGTGGTCTTTGGGAGCACAGAGTTGAGCCTCTCAGTGTCGTTCAGGCAACATTCGCTGCAAACCTGGAGCTGCTATACGTTGTACCAGTGGAATTTGCCTCAAGAAAACAAATGTGGTTCTTGGCCTCAGGGAGTTTATAATGGATGGAACGAAGCTGGAGATTTAAGAGAAGCTGGATGGATTTGACGAATCAAAAAACCAAAAAAACAACCAAAAAAACCCCACCAGGGAACTAGATCAAACGCGTTCCTAAACACTTGGGAAGTCAACCCTTAAATTTCCCCCATGATTCTGGGAAGCCCAGGAAGGAGGAAGTTGTGTGAGGTTAGTGAGGAATTGCATGAGGTCAGGTGATGGGTCAAGCCAGGCCACACACTGGCACAGCGTGTTCCCATCTGCCTGCCTCTGACGGACTCTGCCGACTGAGGCTGGGCTGCTTCTGCTGGCAGAGTCATGCCAACAACGGCTTAAAGACAGACAGAAGGTGCAAAACGATGTGTCTGGAAAGCAAGCTCCAGGGGCCGGTTTTGGAATAGCCCAAAGACGCCCGAATCCAACAGCACGTTATATCACTAGGAAAGGGGATAGGATGACCTTCAGGACTGCCTCCGCTAGCATGGAAACCAAGCCCAGTGCCCTGTCTCTTCAGCACTGGTAAAGGGCTTAGCACCGACTGCAGACTGTAATGCAGGCCCAAGTGGGCACCTGCACAGTCAACAGAGAGAGAGTGTTCCTCAGGGGAGGAAGTGAAGGACTCTTAAAACAGACGGTGTATTTGCTTCAACTATGTCTGTCATGGCTGCTGCTACTCTCAAGAGAAACCGAAAATAACTGACCCCTTAGTTCTTTGAGGGTCAGAGAATGGCTGGTAGAGGAGATTTGTTTCTTAGACAGTTGAGTGGAATAAGAGCAGAAGTAGGAGGAAGTGGCTCTTCGTTACAGGAGAAGAGTCAGCCATGCACAGGGGGTAGAATGCGAACCGCACCTCAAGGCTGATCTCTTCCTTTCTCTGTCCTCCAATATCTTGAATCATAAAATGTATAATAAAGGGAGCATCATCGGCATAAGCCATACAAAACCAGTCTTATTTCCCAAGGGAACATATGCCATCAGGCGAGGGAGCAACTGCGACAGCTATATCATTAGAAAGACCCGACAGAACAAGCCGGAAGAATCATCCCTGTGCCTCCCAGCAGGTGGGAAGAGAGCCGCGGTGGCCTAATGGTCCCACTCTCTGGTCAACGGACTCCTGGCACGAGGGTTGAAGAGAAGATGGAAGGACACGGAGCAAACATCTAGTTGAGGGCAGCACATCCAACACAGGTTGGCTGGGGAGGAGCTAGAAGGTTCAGGAGATGGCAAGCACTTACTAGAAGGCCCAGCCATAATTCCAAGCATGTGGCCTCCAGTCTTCTGGACCCAAGTTGGCAGTTGCCTGGAAGACTTGTGAATACATCATATGGGCCACCATGCCCAGAAGGCCTACAGAGGGAACAGAAAGGCGGCGGCCTTAGACCCAGGCTGGCTTTGCCATTTATAGGGAGTAGGAGTTTGGAGCAACCTCCTCATTTTGTATCTGTTACAGCCTATGTGGAGATGTCCCCATCACCCATCGGCCCCCACACTTCCGGGACGCTAATCTGCGATGGGGGCTTTGCAATAAGTCCCCCCCAGGCTTTAGGTGGAGAGCTACAGAAAAAGTTTCTGAGTCAATGCTGCACTTGGGGCATTTTACTTCTTCCCACCCATGCCCTCAACGCGAGCTTTATTCTTGATCTATCTTTATATCTGCGTCTCTTACTCCTACTTGATCCAGCGGAGTCCGGAAAAGCTGTGTGCATGGGCAACTGAGAAGTGAACCAAACTGTATTTCACATACTGATAAAGCTGGCAAATAAGAAGAACCCAGAGAGAAATCATTTTGCCAAGCACATGATGATCCAATACAAAATTTCCATCTCTCATCCCTCCATTCTGGACCCCGCCTCCTCGTTCCTGCCCTTTGGATGGACACAGGAGCCCATCAGAGGGGCCTGGAAGGTGGCCAGGCCCCCGCCCACCCCAGCCTGGGAGGCTGCACCTGACAGGACAGAGGAAATGGCGGCGAAGGCGCTCAGCTTGAGTCCGCAGCCCGGGTTCCGGGTGAACAGCAGGTCCATCAGTAGCAGGAGGAAGCTGACGAATTCAAGTCCGATGGACAAGAACTGGGCTCCAAGTGATAACCATAGGATCTCTGTCAGAATCCAGGGAAGAAAATACAATCCAAGTATTAAACAACAAGACAAAAGAAATCACAAGAAGAGCCTTCACCCTGACAGTTACATGACCGAGCGCTGAAACGCGGAGCCCCGCAGAAGGGAAAGCCTCCCAGAGTCAGAGAAGGGGAAAAGGGGACAGGGCTGGCAGCAGCTGGCTAGCGTTCCCTCCTTGGGGTCTTTTGCTGTTACCCTTGCGCTTGCTGCTCTCAGCTCAGGACCTGATAAAGACTCCAGTAAACTAGATTGACTGGAAGTACCATTAGGGAGATTCAAGAAAAGATCAGCTAATCGTCACAAAATCTGGCAGAGGCATGACTTTGCTGTGGGTCATTTTTGTTCTCGTTTTCCTTACTGAATTTTGGAGCAGTCAGTTCTGTTTTTTTCTCCCTCCCTCTCCTTTTTCACTCCCTCCTTTAAAAATATATATTTTTTAAACTTAAAAATATATATACATATTGGAAAGAAAAAACCTCTTGAGCTTTTCAACATGGTTACTTGGCAACAGGAGGAGGTTAGAACTGTTGGTGGTTTTCTATTTGTGAACTTTATTTGTTCCTGCTGTTCCTTTTTTGCATTCCTGCATATGAATGAGAGTCAGCTCTGGAAGGAATGTGGGTCACCCCGCGGGGCTCAGAAAAAGAGAAAAGGAGACCACAGTACAGTGTAGAGAGCACAGTTGGTCCAGAGAGGTCCAACTCAATGGCGACTAAATTGGTGATCAAACCCACATACTTGCCACAAGCCCCAAGGGAGGGTGGGGGAGGAAAGCCTTCTCCATCAACCGCTTCCCTCCAAATCGGAGAGTGGGGTGACGTGGGCCTTGCAACGTGGCAAACTCCAGTAGTCCTTTCTCACCTCTCTCGGTTGGTGGTGTGAGTTCATTGAAAGTTCGGCACCTCTCCCCTGAAACACAGACAAGGTACAACTTCAGGGGTACGTCCCGCAGCTGGCGCCGCTCCACTGGTTGGGACCTGTGCCTGCCCAGCACACGGTAGGTGGGCACTAGAAATTTCTCTCTGAAAGTGGGAAAGAATGCATTATGGACGGATGGTTGCATGACCAAGGCAAGAATCCCTCAGAATTCATTTCTCTGTCCCCAGCTCCTGACCGTGAAAAAGAAGATGTGAGCCTGAGAGGGCTTCCACAGGGAAATGTTCCCATTTCTCAGGTCCGGGAGGGTTAAGAAGCCTGATGTTAACCAGCACCTTTCCCTGCCTCCGTACCCTGGTCTGCATGGCTTGAAACTGTTTCTGGGACCCTGGGGTTGGAGCTGAGCTAAATGACATGTCAATAACACATATAAACACACACACACATTTATATTCCTCGTCCCCCTCCTTTTTCCCATGTCCCAAATCGGGAGAAACAGGTTAACTGTACTGGATTCTGGGCTTTAGGACAACATCACTACCAGGTGATGTCCGAATGCTTTGAGCAGGGAGGAGGACTGTCCTTAGGTCAGCTGCTCCCAAGCTGAGGAGCACAGGTTAAGGTATGCACAGTGACACAAGACTGAGCTACCGGAGACCTGGGAGGTCAACGGTAGCCTCACTCCACCTAGTTACCCTCCCGAGGCTTCAGCCTCACCACCTTGTAAATCGTAACGGTAATACTCCGAAAAAGAAAACCCTTTTGGTGGGGTTGGAGAGGAAGAGGCTTGACAAGGGATCTCCTCAGATCCTTTCATCTCACTGGTGAGAAAGTTAAAGTCTGTGGAGAGGAAGCTGCTCATCTGGGGTCACAGCTGGACAGAGCGGGGGGGGGGGGGGGGGGGGCTTTTCCCCAAGAATCCTCTTTCATTTGGTCTTCAAACAGCAACACTAACTCGCTAGTGTGGGGCTTCTCATGATGTTACAAGTCTAAATGGAACCCTTTGAGGTTTTAAACCAGCATGTCTACGAGACAGTCAGGAGGGGAAAAGCTAGATGGACTTTCGGGTCCCATCGAAAGGGAGTTCTAGGGAAAAGGGACAAGATGCAGAGTGGGGAGATGCTGAGACCCGGAGGGGTGTGGGGAGTGCTGTATACTTCCCACTGGCCCTTCGCCCCGTGTGAAGTTCCCCGGGGCGGGGAGAGGGGGGGATATGAGGCAGCTGGGCTGACGACAAACCCACCTGGTTCTTCCACAGTTTCCTCACAGGATAGCCACATGCCACTCCAGAAGGTATGGAAGGAGAAGCGGTCATCCCCAGCCTCCCAGCTGTATTGCACCACCTCCGGGGATGATGAGTTGGCGCCGCTCCCATCCAAGGGCACCGGCACATCAAAGCATTCGACGGCCAGACCTTTTCCGCACACGGGCTTGGGCACCTTCTGTGTGCCCACAAACCAGCAGTTGCTGAGCAGGGATGCTGTGGAGAGGCTGAGTGATAGCATGTTGAGGATGGCAGATAGGAGTGTCCGCTGGGCAGAGCAGCCCTTCGGGAGTTCCATCTGGAATAGACAAGCACAAGGGGAGAGCCTGACTTCAGAACCTCCCAGGAGATCTGGGTACCCTTCCCGGTGACTGCCTGGGCTCAAGCCACACTAGTCCTCCACGATAATGGGGCCCCTCTGGTCCCCGGGGAGCTTTCTTGCAAGGAGCCACGAATGAGAGGGTTTAGCTTCAGGAATGGCCTGGAGTGGGCACCAGGGTGGTGATGTTTATTGAAGCTGGACCTCATTCTACTCAAGTGCTTGTTGAGGATGATCTGAGCTAAGTATCCCATAATAGTCTCTGTGGGAATGTGGTTAAGCCGCAGAGCTGGGGTCTGTCAAGTGAGGACAAGAATTGGGGCCACTCTAAGGCGCTCAGTGATTATTACTTTGGGTTTTGTCTTCAGTGAAAGGTAGGAGCACCCACTTGCTGAGGTATTTCTTGTAACTACACACGTTTTTTGGTGTCCTCTTCTCGGTATGACGGATTCCTCTGAGAGGAGAGTAAAGGACGATATGGCTCTTCTCAGTCAGTATTAAACTGGATCACCCCAGGGCAGGGAGCATCAAGGATTAGGACTTTCAGCATTAAAGAAGGCAGTGGACCTACTGGGATACGGGGTTGTTGAAACCCCTGGAGAGGGCAGGAGGCCGTAGGTGCTGAGAGAGGTGATCTGGGCCTAGCTTTCAGACACGGCCACAGAGAGGACAGAATCTCCAATGGGAGGTGGCTGTGTGGTGCCCATGGAGACTGGGCACCAAGTGTCATGGTCACGGAGCGAGGAACCTGGACAGGCATTGCCACTGCTCGATGCAGCTGTGGTGCCTGACTCCTGGGGGGACAGTGTGGCTCTGGCTGGAGCCCCGAACTCCCCGTCATTTTTAGCCGACAAGAAGAGGAGAGCCCCCTGAAGAATGACCAATATTAGATGTTTCAACCTTGGTTAAGCGATGGCTCAGAGCCAGACTGAGCTTTAGAAAAATAAAGAAATCTGATGGGTCTTGCACTTTATGTTACAGAGTGGTTTATGCTGTTATATTAATACATACTGAAGGGAAAAGAAGCCCATATTTAGTTGCTGACAGATGCTTCTTAAAGTAAACCATCTTGAGCTTTCCAGGGGACCTCTCATATCAGAATTAATCAGACCTAAATCTGCTTAGCTAAAGAAACGTAAATAAAACCATAGCTAAATGCACAGGCCCATAAATCTGCCTCATAATCTCCAGCTTAACATTTTCTACATTACAGGGAACTTTATCTCAGAAATGTAACAGTTTGTTCTTCAGAATTTCCAGGGACTAACACAGTGCATACCACAAAGTGATTATTTATGGGCATAAGAAATATGCAAGGTTCATATGCATATAAAAATCAATATATAAGACATATGATGAAACAACCTCTGGAAAGCAATCTGCTAATATGATTTTTAAAAAAGCACTCAACAAATTAAATTCACCAAGAATTGTCAGTCTGTGCAGGATGCTGGGTGACCTTGGTAAAGACTAAAAACCACAGCATCTGAAGTGAAGAAAGATCTTCTATTACCCGTATAGAAGGCACACACCGCCCCGTCCCCCCAAAGAATGCTCCCACCTTGTTTTTAGCTGTGCAAACCCTATTGGTTTTAGCCATTGTTCCATTACTGTAATTTATTCTTTCTAATTATTTTCATATACATTGGGTGAACAGGAAATGAGACTTCTAGGTAAAACATCTTCATTAATCTTTCTGTCTGAAGACTGAACTAATGATTTAGGCAATTCTACATTTTCAACTTCATTTTCAATCGAATATGACTTGGAAATTTGTCCACTATCACATCATCTTTTTATTCTAGCCTCAATTCGTTCCAAGTTACACATATTTTAAGTTATTCTGCATATTAATCACAGATAAGAATAAGGAACCCGGCACCAAGGCGATAGACAATTTAAGGAAGAAATGATTTGAGAAAGAAAGGATGAAAAAGAGCTTAGAATGAAGCTCAAAGAGACTGCTTCCAAAGGAGTATCCAACCAAGGACAGACACAAGGAGCCTCGCTCAAGAATCATCTTGACAATCGAATGGGAATTCATTCAAGAGACTTTTCAAGAATTATCTTCAACAACTACGGTACTGCGCCCTTCATCATGTGTTTTATTTCTTCCTACACATGCCTTTCTCTCCAGGATCCAGATAACCTCCTCAATTGCAAGAACCGGTCTAATTTTGCCATGATCTCTTTAACAAAATCACAAAGAAGTAGCGGCCTTAAGAAAAGTTTCATCTTTGCATATGCTGACAAGCCCCATGTCAAGGTGACTCTTTACTCTCTAGAAAAGGGAGAGAGTGTGGCTTCCCAGATACTCCGGCTCAGATCAACAGGAAGTGCAAAAGTGCCAAAATGTCATTCTTCCATCAACACAGATGAACAGAAATACTCAGAGTTAACATAGACAACAAATTGATGAGACAGGCACAGCTCTTAAAATCAGATTCAAAATAGCTATGCAAAGTTATGTTTCAAGCAGTAAGAGGGGGAAGCTGGTTACCTTGGCCATGGTCAGTGTCTTGCAGCTGTCTGGACCACAGGATGCCATCTGTGCCCCAAATCCCCTTGGTTTAATGTCGACAGAATGAAACCGCCTTCCTCCCCTCCTGCCTCCCTTCCCATCCCTCTTCTATCTCCTATTTTTTTGGAGTGCCTCATGATTAAATGCTGCCTTGCAGGGAACTTGGGCATTTAATAATTGACAGTGCAATCATGGCCCAGCTGTTCTGGAAGATCACACAGGAGAGCTTGCCAATAGGGATCTGGGATTAAGCACAAAGAAGCAAGGACCTGCTTTCACAGAGGGAAGTTTCTTTAAAAAGTTATGTGAAGATTCAGTTTCCACCTAACTGCCATTCCCTAGGAAGCTGGTAAGAATGGCTTGGGCTTGATTTTATGGCGGACACAGAAAATAATGCAGGGTTACCATTACTACAAGAGTTCCCATTCCTTTGTGTAAGGTTTTCTACCTTATTATTATTTTTTTTTTAAAAAAGATTTTTAAATTGGGGGCACCTGGGTGGCTCAGTGGGTTAAAACCTCTGCCTTCGGCTCAGGTCATGATCCCAGGGTCCCAGGGTCCTGGGATGGAGCCCTGCATCTGGCTCTCTGCTCAGCAGGGAACCTGTTTCCCCTCCTCTCTCTGCCTGCCTCTCTGCCTACTTGTAATCTCTCTGTCAAATAAATACATAAAATCTTAAAAAAAAAAAGATTTTTTAATTTATTCATTTGAGTGAGTGAGTGAGAGAGCACAAGCTAGCAGGAGGAGCAGAAGGAGAGGGAATAGACTCTCCAATGAGCAGGGAGCCTGATGTGGGGCCCATCCCAGGAACCTAGGATCATGACCTGAGCGGAAGGCAGATGTTTAACCGACTGAGCCACCCAGGCGCCCCTTCAACCTTTTAGTAAGCAATTATCTGCAATGTCGGGGCCCCATAGAGCCATGGGTTTGAAAGAGCTTCCGTGTGTCATGGGTGGTCTCCACCTCCCAGTCCCTCCAGTGGAATACTGAGAAGGTCCTCCGCGCCTTTGTAGATTCGCTTCCTTCTGCGTGGAATGTCTTTAGTGTCCTCATCTGGTCTACCTCCCATCAAGACTAGTCTAAAAGTCGCTCATCCTTTGCATGAGCGAGAACAGCTCCCTTCCCTCTGTCCTTCCATACTGTACCCCTCTGTAATACTTTCTATACTTCATGATAGCTGTCTGGACGGTGAAGTCCTCAGAGGCTCCTCCTCTGCTGGAGCAGCCGTCCTCAGTTCTGAATGAATATCAGAACAGTCTTTGAAACTGTGGAAAATATTCAGATTCCTGGGCCTGGCCTGAGATTCCACCGCAGGGGTGAGGCCCAGGAATCTGTAATTCTAGAAAGCTCTTTGTACATAGGGATGGACTTCTGGTTTCCGGTTCTATATGGAAAGAGCTTGGAAGTCTCCACTTTGGCTTAACAACAAGAAAGAAGCTGAACAACCTGGAAGATATGGAGCTAGGGAGTTAATGCGCCTAAGTATGACCTGTCTGATTCCTGGGGGGGCTTACATTTAATGAAACCCTCCTGTTCTGCCCCGGCCCTCCCCCACCTGGAATCTTCCAGATTTGCCACCAACCAAGTCATGGTTTTCCCATTCTGTGTCTGTGCAGTTAGCTGGGGGAATGAAAGGCCGTCCCCAGCCCCCAGAGGGAATTAATCCACATTCCAACTGGAGGAGTCTCTCTGGCTCTTGCTTCCTACTCTTCTAGGACTGACGTGTCCGCACATTTGACACACATGTGCCTGTGCCCAGGCGTGAGTCCCACAGCACCCACACGACCCTTTATTCATGGTGACAGAGCTCCCTCTCCAGAGCTGGAATTTTGTGGTCACTTCACCTTTGAATTGGCTGTCGGTTTCCCGGCCACGGCTTTTGTCCCGACGCTGGGTGGCGCTATCTCCTTACATTTCCCCCCTTCCGTCACGTGCTGCCCCCCCCATTCCCCCCCCCCCCCCCGTGCGGGTGCAGGTGGCGGCTCCTCCCCCAGGGAGGGCTTTTTCTCCTTCCCCGGGCCTTCTTCCCACTCACACATGTATAGCTTGCGTTGTGTCTGCCCTGGGGAATTCAGGGGTCGGAATGAACCCTGGGAGCCTCCAGCCGCTCCCCCGAGGACATCTTGTAGGATTATTTCCTGTAGCACATTTTTCACGGGCTGTTCCAGTTTTCAGTGACTCACAGAGCCTCAGATACTTCCCCTGGGAAATAGAGACTCCACGGTGTCAGAAAATCCAGTTAGCCAATGCTTCCTGAGGAGTTTTGTGCACATTTTTCTTTATTGAATCGTATCCTCACTCCCTCTCCACCCTAGAGCAGTGAACAATTCTTTTCCCTTCTCTGCACTTAACGCCCCTTAAATGCTTGCAGACGCTTCTCACATCCCGCTTGAGTCACCGTTTGGCACAGTCTGTCGTCTTTGGTTTTTATGGCCTCTGCTCAGAAACCGCACTCCCTGTGCCTTCATAGGCTGCCTTCATAGGATGGGAGCTGCAGTCTTGAGGTTATGTGAGGAGGCCTGGAGGGAGACTGGAAGCGAAGCAAGCTCGTGACACTCCAGTTTTGGGGGCTTTCACTAACTCGGACCCCTTCCAAGACCCCGACATACTTGTCACTTTGCATTATTTTTTCTAGAGAGAGCCTCTGAAGTTATATTAATTTAGGCCTCCCCAAAGCCTGAATCTAGGCCGTGTACTTTGCATGGCTGGGCTGGCTGGCTGGCTACTAGCCTTGATCCATCTTGAGGACACCCCCTAGCCCCATGGACCACATGCCACAATGTTTAATTTCCTTTTTTTGATGAAACATGAGCTTCTCTGCCTGGCATCCCACTCACTTCCTTTCATTATAATTTAGGCATGCTAATATTTTTTCTTCTCTTTCTTCCCTTAGAACAGAAAAAGTAATTGCCAGTCACTGCAACATGACTGTGATTATGTTGGGCTCAGAAGCTCATGACTCAGGAGACACACAGAGATTCCGTATCTCAAAACAGTATTTGACTTTGGTATGTTGGACTGCTACCATGTCAGGATGACCTCCCCCTCCCCAGGGACCGATATGTGACTCAGCATTTATGACATCACAAAGCCAAGGCTTGGGACTCATCTGTGCTTGCTAAGGTCCTCAGTGACTCTTCCCTGCACTGTACCAAACCATACTAGTATACACAAAGAGAAACAATGGTCTTGGGACACCCACACGCAGTTCAGTTCGTAAACAGGAATCCAATTTATTGTTTTGTGAATACACAGTGGATCAGATGCGATTAAAACAATGGTAAGAATGCCCCACCAGAGCAGACTGTATGCATACAACTCCAGGCCTCCTCACATAACCTCAAGACTGCAGCTCCCATCCTTTTCCCCGGAGAAGACAACATACAACTGTAATGGAAACCAGCCTAGGGCTAAGGTATTTGGGTGTTTTTTGTTTGTTTTTTGTCTTTTTCCCATTATCAGTAGTGGCATCTTCTCTCAAGATAGGTTCATTTGCAGCTGCCATTACCACCCCCCCACCACCCTCCTTTGCCACCATCTGCCCCCAACCAGTAGTAGTATCTTTGTCCTTTGCCCTGGAGTCAGATTTCTGACACATGCCTCACCAACTAATTCCTTTCTGTTACTCAGCAGTCAAAAAGCTGGAACAGGACATGAATGTTTCTGCTGTCACTGGCTCTGATCTCCAGGCTCCTGTTCTTTGTTCCTGCCTATTCCACTGTGTGCCTTTCTCCTGCAGCTCAGAACATGCAGGCTTGACTTGAAGATGCTAGATAGAGGAGCAGCTGTGTTTTACTCATGGTTGATCCTTAGAGCCTAGCAATTTCTACTATGAGGGAATGAGTGAATGAAGTCTGTAATGGAAACCAGGCTCAGAATGCAATTGAGAAGCCTAGGAGCGAGCAGAAGTTGTGAACAGAGCAAAGCGTCTGGTCTTCTATTGTTAAAGGAAACACCAATCCTCCTGATACACATACATAGGAGCTGCAAGAAGGTAGAAGGTGGAAGAAGGTCTGCAGGTCCACAGACGCACCCTGTGGCTTTCTACACAGAAGCGTGCATAGCCAACAGATCCTCTGCCAATACATTTCCTCCCACCTGTGGAAACAGTCCTGCTTTTTGACCAGCAAAGCCCAGAAAATAGCAATGATCTCATGAACGAGTATTATCTTTAGTTCACATGGACCAGGGTACAAACAGATTGCTTAAACGCCAGTGACGGATTGGAAAAAGCCATGTTCTTTCCCAAGCTCCGGGATTCCCTACCGATTAGAACCCTTTTGGATGACATTATGCCCAACCATCCGAAATTTCCCAGCTCCACAATTTTTGCTTCAGTGCATTCACTCATTCACTGATGAAGATAAGGATGGTCCTCACACATTTTGATGTTCCTCCCAGCCTTGAAGGGTAGAGTAATGGCACCAAAACCCCTATGCTGAGTGTCCGAAATATTACCACCAGTATAGGACACTTAGCTCTGGGGTTTCTGGGCTTTCAGGTTAACCTCCACTGCAACAGTGTTTCATGTCCCCAGGGCCCCCAAAGAGGGGCATAGGGAATAAGAACAACTCCCTTCTTTCTAACATGGGTCAGGAGCATGGACCCTGTTCAAGGGCAAGGACCTAAGAAAAGCACTTTAGGGCCTCTCCTCTCCGTCGCCTTTCCCTTTCCGTTGTTAGTGGAATTGTTAGAGGGCTTTTGCTAATGCAGTCATTTCCAGGAGAGGAAGCCGCCTTTCTTCCATGCCCCAAGCAGCTGGAGTGAATCAGAGGGGCAGCCACATCTGCACATCCTGTGGGGCAATCGCTCACGCGCGGGTGACCGAGCCCTCGGGGCCTGCGGGGGCTGGGAGATCTTGGGGACCGCGGGGCGGGGCAGGGATCCGCCTCTCCAGGGTCGCTCGGGGCGCGCAGCTGGGTCGCCCCGTTTCCACTCCGCGTGCCCCCGACCCCGTCCCTTGTTTTCCTGCTTTCTCCCCCTCCCCCTCTCCGGCAGTCGCGGCGCCCGGGCCCAGCCGAGGCCCCGCCGGCTCCGCTCGCCCCCACCTCCCTCCGTGAGTAACACGTCCGCCCCGGGTTTACTACGGCGCCCCGGTCGCCTAGCAGCGGGCGCGCGTTGCCACGGCGACGCGCGCGGAGCGTGTTTTGAATTGTTTGGGAGGATCCGCCCTAGCGGCCCCGCGCCTGGGACTCTGCGAGCGGGTGGGGCCCGGCCTGGGGCCCTGGCTTCCTCTCCCGGCCCCGGCGTCGGCTCTGAGCCGCGACCTGGGGGCCCCCGCGAGAGGAGGAGCCGGCGAGCTCCGGCCGGAGGGAGGCCGAGCCCCGGGCCTGGCCTGATGGCTGGCTGCCCTGGCGAGGCTCGGCAGAGGGAGGGCGGGGAAGAGTCGGCCCTCTGATCAGCGCCTCACGCCCAGCCTCTGGGCCTGAGGGTCGGGAGGTGCGGGTGGCAGGGGAACCCCAGAGTCAGGTATTTCCCAGCCCCCGCCCTTTCCCTAAAGGTACAGATCCCTGGCGGCTGGTTAAGTCTTTGCTTCATTTGGCGGCTCTGAGAGGGAATCCTGGAGTCCGCGACTGCTTGTCTGATCTGGGCTCTAGTCCCAGCCGCACCCACGACTGGACTCATGAGTCTGGCCAAGGTGCATACCCCACCTGAGCGATTCAGAAGCAAGCCAGGCGACAGAGCCGTCCTTCCCAGTGCTGCTGTGAAGACCAAGGGGCAGCAGGGAAAGTGGAAAGGAAGGGGAAGGAATCTGCCCTTGCTAGACTCTTTAGGTAATCCTTACAATCAGCCTGAGGGAGAGGCGGCCACTCCGTTCTCTACAGGGAGCGTTGGACTATCTCAAGGCCACAAGGCTAGTAAATGGTGGTCAGTGTTCAAAACCTCTGGATTCAACCCCAGGCTGCCAGTCGGGAAAGGGAAGATGCACGCCACTTAGCAAAAGGCACGGGAAACTCACGGAGTGACGAAATGGATTATGTTTTATACTTAAGATACAGATTGATAAACTCATGTTCCCTCTGTCCTCCTAAATGCATAATAAAAAAAGATAAAATTTACCACGCTTGGCTTTTTCATCACCTTCTTACCCATTTCTGTGGGTTCTCCTATTTATGATCTCTTCACTTGGGCTGCAGTCCCACCGCCGCCTGTGATCCCCAACCACCAATGAACAGCACAAGCCACCGTGCTCTGTGTGCGTGAGTGTGTGCGTGTGTGTTTTATTTCCCTGCCTAATGGGAAGCTTCATTCTTCTGAGAAAGGCCAGAGGTGTGAGAAATGAACATTTGCTTTTTTTAGTAACCCTTTGAGCTAAAAGTTGGCCGTTCCCAGCTGTCTCAGATGGGAGGCAAGTCATTTCCAGATGTGGGTTCTCCCAAAGGAGCCAAGACATCTTTGGCTGACAGAGGGTCTTTCTGGATCTGGAAGGCTCCCTGCACATTCTCCCAGATTCTCTGAGACTGGAAAGAGAAACTAGCACAGCTAAGGTTGCATTCTCCTCAGTTCCAGTAGATGCCTGGTCAGAGCTGGCCACCAGCAGGACTGGAGGGGTGCCTCGCCTTTCTCTGGCAGAGCATTTACTATCTGCTTCTTCCGTTCATTAGAGTCTTACACAGCTCTGGGGTTGCCCCCGCCACCGGGCCTTTTACCAGGAACCAGATTTTGGAAACAGGAATCATACAGATACCAGGGGAGAAAGAAGAGCGGGAGGGCCCCAAGCCGTCCTGGGAGCAGTGAGGAAAAGTCATGAAGAGGCAGAGGAGGTGGTAACAAAAGGTTAGTGGAAGAAGATGAAAACAGAAGGTCAAGGTATGGACATCACCAGGTTTATCAATGAAAACGGGCTTGAGGAACAGATTTCTGTTCCCTTTTGGGTAATCCTGCAGTGTGTTCTCCAGTTCCTACCCTGCACATGTGAAATAAAGTGTAAATTTGTATAACTTGTATTACAAACCCAACATTGTATGCCTGAAGCTAGTATTACACTGTATGTTCACTGGAATTTCAATAAAAACCTAGGGGGAATAAAGTGGGGTACTTACCTTCTGGGTGAGACAAACATTTTGAGTCAGTTGAGAAGGATTGCTCATTCACTTTTCGAAGCTCTGAGGCAAAGGTGTCTCAGGTCTTCTTCTGGTCGGCCCTGATTGGTTGCGTGGAACACGTACCTGGCGGGAAGATGAATCAGGCCCCCTCTTGCCAGCAGAGGGGTGAGGTGGTATGAGGTGGACTGGAGAAGATGGAAAAGATATCCTGGAGCCAGGATGCCAGTTTGGGCGGGGCTGGCTGATGCAAGAGGTTTTTCTCTATGACATCACAATGACATCACACAGGGCCATCTCTCTGCTGGTCCCCACCCCTGCCTCCTCGGGCCACCCCCAGAAGGATGGGGAGCTGCTCTGGGGTACCTAGCAGAGGCCTGGATGTCTTCTGAGTCATCCAAGCCAGAGCGTCTCTTACTGTGTGTAAGAAGCACCTGGGGACCCTTGTAAGCAAGCAGATTCTGAGGGGTTGAGATCGCTCCTACATGGTGCTGCCCAGACCACATTGAGTGGTGAGGCTCTAGACCAGTGCGGCTGAAGAGAAGTACAATACAGGCCATGCATGCGATTTCAAGTTTTCTAGTAGCCACGTTTCAAAAACTAAAATGGACACACATGTCACAGTACAACAATATCTTAAGTAGTGTTAAAACTGAAGCTACTGAATTGGGTAACCCAGCCCTAGAGCATTCCCAGAAAAGGCAACAATGTACAGAAATGACCATTCTATAGGACTAGTATCTGGAAATCTAGCTGATGTTCATAAACCTAATTTTAATAGCACATAGTGAGGATTTGGGAACTATTAACACTGAGATGTAACTCTGAGGCTTAAAGAGAAAGGTGGTGTCTTCCCTAGTCTTCCAGGTAAGAGTCTGGCTGGGGGCTTTCTGTCCTATAAGACGTGTCACCTTGAGTGTACCCCTGAGTTTATTCTGGGTGCTCCTCACTGGGATTCCATCCACCTCTTTGCCACCCAACCTAAATCCTATTTGCCCTTCAGGATGCCTGATTCCAGGATCAGTTCAGCCCACAGTCTACCCTTGTGATTTTAGGTATCTTCTCTCTTTTTCTCTTCCCTTTGAGCTTGTATAGTGCATATGGTCTCGCTCTCTAACGGGGAGCTTCTTATTAGCTAAGATACCTAAGTAAACGTCTAAGAGAGGCCACCAGATCTAAAATGATCCATCGCTATCTTGAACAGGGGGAATTAACATGCCTTGTTCTTGGCATGTTTCAACTTGATCAGATGTCAGCTCTCTCTAATTTGCAAATTTAATGTAACCCTAATACAATGAATATTTTTAAAGAGCAGAACAGGCTGACATTCAAGTTCCTTTCAGAAAACACATGCACAAGACCAGCAAGGAAATACTGGGAAGAAGGAGCTTTAAGGGAGGACCAGCCCTAACATACTAAAGCAGTCTACAGGCCTCTACAGGGAAGACAGTGGGAGTGCTGGAGCATGACTAGGCCAGCAGACCAACGGAATAGAAATAAACACATCTACATAGAGACATCTAGTATGTGGCAAAGGTGGTATCTATAATTGCTGGGTCCAAGATGGTCTTTTGAACAAATGGCATTGGGAAAAACTGGACAGCTATTTAGAAAAATATAAATTATACCCACTTTTTATATGATATTCAAGGATAAACTCCAAATGGACTGGAGATATGAAAGTAGAAAACAAGATTTTACAAGTGCTAGAAGAAAGCAGGGCAAACGACTCTAAAATCATTTGGAGTAAAGGCTTGGAAATAGAGGCTTTCTGATGATGGCTAACAATCCAGATACTAAATAAGAAAAAATGGATAAATTTGACTACATTAAAAAACAAACAGACAAAAACCTTCTCCATGGCAAAAATCACCATAAACAAAATAAATAAACAAATCATAAACTGGGAGAAAATATGAGCCATGCATATGACAGCTTAAAGCCTGTCTCTAATATATAAGGAACTTCTAAACATTAAGGGAGAAAAGAGATCAAAATTCCTATAGAAGAGATCAAGATTAAGGAACAGGTAATTCATAAAAAGAGACATGTAAGTGGCCCTAAATATATGAAAAGGCATTCAACTTCATTTATAGTCAGAGTAATGCACATTAAAACAGCAATGAGGGGGTGCCTGGGTGGCTCAGATAAGCAGCCGTCTTTGACTCAGGTCATGATCCCAGGTTCTGGAATTGAGCTCAGTGGGGAGTCGAATTGGCAACATTTAACGAAACCACATGTGCATTTATCCCTTGGCCACAAATATCCTACTTCTAGGAATTTACCCTGAAGATGTACTGCCAACTATATGGACATCTATATGTACAAAGTTACTTATTGCAGAGTGCTATTTGTGATCGTGAAATACTGGAAACTACCTGAATCTCCCAGTATAGCTCAGTTGAATTAAATATGGCACATACAAACAATGGGGTACTGTGCCACTACATAAAAATAAAAAGCACCAAATGAGGGAGATTTTCATGAACTGATATAGAATGCTTTCCAGGAAATATTAACTGAAAAGCTGGAAAGTGCAAGAGAGTTGCACATTTGTGTAAGAAAGAAGGGCAAATAAAACGTACAAATATCGGCTTATTGTTACCAAAGAACACAGGAAAGATAAACCAAAAAAACAATGAAGTTGATTACTTAGTGGAGGGAGGGGATAGAAGTGATTCACGAGGGAGAGATTTTTCTGAGCACAATGTTTTTTGTATAGTTTTGACTTTGGGAGGCATGTTAATGTTTTACATATTCAAAAAGAAAATTAAAGCAAGATGGGAAGGGAAATGAAAATCTACAACTGAAAACAAATGGAAACAAACAAAAGCAATTGTATTTCCCATAAACACTACAACCACACTGAAGTGGGGAGAAGTTAATAGAAAGAACAAATCCAAGATACTCATGAACACAGTGTTTGACCTTCTACCTTCTGTGTTGGGTGAGGCCGGGTTGGGGAGAATTGTGACCAACTCCAGAACTCCTTTTAGTCAATATACTGCACTCATCTTGTGGTGGGCGTGTCAAGCAATTTTGAAATATTTCAATATATTGTGACACTGGGCAAATGGAAATGTGTGACTGCTATTGGGAGCTACAATTCCTGTATGGGAAAGTGACATCAAAATATGGAATGGGGGGAGGCAAGAAGGAAACTTGTTGGGTAGATTGGGGTTGGAGGCATCAGTGTGATTAAATACACACACACACACATCTATATATATACATATAAATATATAGACATGTACATATTTGCATGTGTGTATATATATATAATATGTACACGTGTATTATATTTGTATGTATATGTGTAAACACATGTATATATATATATATATTTTTTAAGATTTTTATTTATTTATTTGACAGAGAGATAGATCCCAAGTAGGCAAAGAGGCAGGCAGAGAGAGAGAGAGAGGGAAGCAGGCTCCCTGCTGAGCAGAGAGCCCAATGCAGGGCTCGATCCCAGGACCCGGGATCACGACCTGAGCCGAAGGCAGAGGCTTAACCCACTGAGCCACCCAGGTGCCCCAAACACATGTATATTTTTTCTAGCTTTGTCTACTGAAAGGGCCTAGAAGTAAGGAATCCCCAGCAGCAATGAGCACGTAGCACTCCAATCTTGGCCTCTAATATCAAAAGCTTCTCAAAGAAATGACCAATCCCAGAGATGGGACAAGCTAATTATGAGATGAACTTTGAACATTATGCCAGAAAGTAAAGTAATGCTTGGAAAAAAAAATGATGAGGGGCATTTCACAAGGGCATGGAAGCCACGTTGAAGGGATTTCTACTGGTTAAATCTGGTAGTTTGAGCACCAGAGTAATTAAGTACAGCACTGGGTGACAAATGATTGGAAAAAGCAGGAATTAATGAGTCTTTACTGATGCATAAATTGGCAGATAAATAACAAATAAACAAGGGACAAGGGGAGGCTCTTGCTTCCTGAACAATAAATGTGGAGAGCAGGCTGGAATTGAAAAATCATCATTTTGCAACTATTATAGTAAAGACAGGTTTAAATCCACTTATCAATGCATGCTAAATATAGAGGAAAGTGATGGGAAACAGGCTATTTTGATGGCCTCAAAGTGGCTCCCCACAGACTGCTCATTAATTGCAAGGGAAAAAGTAACTGCACAGCAGAGAAATCAGATAACTCTTTGAGCAGGTGATTTCAAGTGACCTGACCAAAAAGGGGCAGATGGATAGCATTGTGTCTCCAGATGTGAAACCCTGAGAAGAATACAGCATCGTTTGTGTAAGATTTGGGTGGAGACTGTGTGAGGTGAGTCTAAGCATGAGAAAACATTGAGCAAATCCCAAATGAGTAACACTCTATTTAAAAAGTCGGACTGTGGGCGCCTGAGTGGCTCAGTGGATTAAGCCGCTGCCTTCGGCTCAGGTCATGATCTCAGGGTTCTGGGATCGAGTCCCGCATCGGGCTCTCTGCTCAGCAGGGAGCCTGCTTCCCTCTCTCTCTCTCTCTGTCTACTTGTGATTTCTCTCTGTCAAATAAATAAATCTTAAAAAAAAAAAAAAGTCGGACTGTGCGCTTCAAAAATGTCAATGTCACAAAGGGCAAAGAAAAGCTAGGGAAATAGTCCATATTAAGGAAATTAAAGAGGCATGACAACTAAAGTCAATACCGATCCTGGACTGGATTCTGTCCTGGAGGAGGAAAAACTTAAAGGATTTTATTGAGTCAATTGACATAATTGGAAATCCCATGGTTGATTAAAATATTATATCAATGCCACATTTGCTAAAGTAGATAACCGCATTCCACGTGTGTGAGAAAATACCCCCATTCTTACAAAATACACAGTAAGGAGCAAAAGATTGTGATATAAGGAATTTGTGATCAGGGTGTTTAGAAAAATTTATTTAAGTATGAGAGACAGAGTGAAGGAGAAAGAAGCAAATGATAGAACAAATGAGATAAAATTGTAACAACAGGTAAATTTGGGAAAAAGGTAGAGGACTGTTCTTTGTATTAATTTAAGTATGGCTTATTTGTGCAGTTTTTCCATAAATTTAAATTATTTCTGCTCTCTCCACAAACAAGTACTGGAAGTGTCTACAGATCCCCTAAACAGTTCTCAACTACATTTTGGAAGTAGATGTGAATATATCCATTACTGGCGTTACATCCTCTTGAGACCAGGGCTTTGGTCCTGATGAGGCTCTGAGACTTCATTTTGATCGATGTTTTGTTTATTCTGTTATTGTTCACGAAGGAAAGTGGAACTACTGTCCTTCAAGTTCCACCTGGTTCATTCCTGGGGGGCAGAGAATATCCCTTACTCATCTCTGAAACCCCCACAGTGCCCGAAACACAGGTGCCTGCTTAGTTCTCATTTGCTGACTTGAAATGGATGAATAAGACCAGATTGCTTGAATATCTGAAGCTTTTGGGGGGAGATCTGGAGAAAAACCTCTTTTTTTTTTTTTAAAGATTTTATTTATTTATTTGACAGAGAGAGATCACAAGTAGGCAGAGAGGCAGGCAGAGGGGAAAGGGGAAGCCGGCTCCGGCTGAGCAAGGAGCTGATGTGGGACTTGATCCTAGGACCCTGGGATCACGATCCGAGCCAAAGGCAACGGCTTATCCAACTGAGCCAGCCAGATGTCCCATGGAGAAAAACCTCTTAAGAGTCAAGGAGAGCAATCTAGGCAACAACATCTATGAAATCTTCCCTTTTGGATCTGGTGAAAGGGGTATAAACAGAGCTGGCTGCAGAGTTTAACAGAAAAAGTGGTTGTGCTAGGCTCAACATACACGCCTCCACCCCGTACCTCTTGAACCCCTCCCAATACTTCCATCCTTGTTCCTAATCTCTGTAGCCTGTGAACGTTAATTTACATGCCAAAAAAGGTGGGGGGGCTTTGCAGATATGATGAAGTCAGGGACCTGGACATGGGGAGATGATCCCGGATATCAAGGTGGACCCTGAATGTGGCCACATGTGTCCTTATAAGAGGGAGACTGGACACAGGCAGAAGAGGACAAGGCAGTGTGGCCATGGAGGCTGAGACTGGAGTAATGTGGCCACAAACCAAGGAATCCAGCAGCCGCCAGGAACTGGCTTTCCTAAGCACCACCCCCCCCTCCCCCCCCCCCGGGAGTGCTGCCCTCCTGACACCTTCCTTTTGGCTTGGTGCAACAGGTTTCAGACTCCGGGTGCCCAGAAATCTGAGCTAGTCAATTTCTGCTGTTTGAAGCCATCACATTTGTGGTAATTGTTAGGGCAGCCACAGGAAACGAGTGCAGCCATGGAAAAGGAAATTACTTCAACTTTCATCCTTGCCCCAGCTCATACACAAGGCCCGTGGGAAGGCATGTCCTCTCTGAGCCGTGTTGCTTTTAATTTATGAGAGAAACACTGACTAGGAAGGGAGTCTGTGAGGGAAGGAGCAAAGGTCCCCAAATACCACCTCTTCATGCAATCTTCTCTTCCCTCCGATGCATAAAGGTAGGTATTCTCGGACTTGCCTTCTTCCCCTGAGCCATTCAGACAGCACAGGCACAACAGGCTCTGAACCGAATATAGGAATAATTCTGCCTCTTGTCTTTTTCTTTCTTAAATCACTGTTTGACTGAGAAAGGACCCAACTCAGAGTTTTTAAAGAAAAAAAAATCTAATTGCATATACCAATTAGTCATACTCTCCTTAATTAATTTCAATATGCTCCACCACCTCATCAGTAGTAATAATAATAGAATACTATCACATGACTATTAATAACACAATATAGTACAGTATAATGTGATGGAAGACACTAGAATGTTGTCTGGCTGGTATTTATTGACTACTGACAATGTTCTGTGCCATGGGGTTTTTCTCTTCATTGTCTCATTCAGTCCCCATAATGTAGTCAGGTGGGCTTATTAACATTATTTTACCCACGAGGAACCTGAGGATATGACTCTGCAGATCGCCAGCCTGTGGCTAGTTCAGGTAAGTTACAGCAGGACTGTGGTTCTCAGGGGTTTCTGAGCAAGCAGAAGTACGATGGCCTGGACCCACACCTCGCCCAACTTACTAGAATGACTAACACACATGGCAGCAGTTCAGAGAAGGTGACTCTCCATGGAGGCAAACTGACAGCGGATAGGGCTCACAGGGAGGGATTCCAGGGGAGTTTGGGGTCTGAGTCACCAGCGATCCCAACAGAACTGCTGGTTTCGAGTGTTGAGTGCTCCTGTAAGTCAAGGTTACAACCATCTCTGGCACTGCGTAGCTTCGAGAGCGTCCAGGACAGGAGTTTTCTCAAATGTAGGTCATTCCCAGCTTGGCTTTGAAGAGTCCAAGCCATCCGCATTCTCTACTGGGTGAAGGGTAGGATGTTGAACATTTAGATAGGAAGCTGCTCGCATAGCAAAAAAATTAAAAACTGCACGGATCGCCCTCC
Organism: Mustela nigripes; assembly: GCF_022355385.1. NCBI lineage: Eukaryota > Metazoa > Chordata > Mammalia > Carnivora > Mustelidae > Mustela > Mustela nigripes. Next base: position 56,189,746 of record NC_081562.1, read on the forward strand.
TGCTTATACTTCAGTCTCAAGACTGTTAATATTTTGGCTTTCCCTCTTGGTCTAAGTAGTTGCTGGTGCTGTGGAAAGACGATGGGTAGATTGTTAAGTGGAGTGGAGTTGCAGGTTAGTGCTAAAACTCCTAGGTAAATCATCAAAGCTCTGGATAAATCTGTTTCTTCATCTTTAAAATACGGGTTAAGAGAACCTCTCCTACGTATTCCATAAGGCTGTCATCAAGCTAAAATGGAAAAATAAAAGTCTATGAGTTTTGGATTTAGACAGATCTGGGTTCAAATCTCCATTTTCCTTACACGCTATATGACTTGGAGCAGGTTGGTTCAAAATCTCTCTAGCCCTCAGTTTCTAGGTCTGAAGAGGAAGCTGACAACAACTACCTCCTAGGGTCTTAGAGGGGTTTTAATGAGAAAACGAATACAAAGCATTTAACAGTGCCCAGCACAGGGCAAACATCTAATGAATGGAAGCTATTATTATTAATAGTCCTAACCGACATCAAAGGAACTTAAAAGGGTAAAGAGAAGTGTGCCCTCTATTAGCTAAAGTAGGAGTCAGCGCCAGTCTGTGAAATCTAAACGTACCTTTGAAGACATGCAAGCATGTTTTTATTTACTAATGGTGGTGAGCAAGGCGACTGCGCTTGTTCAAGTTGAGCCGGAGACCTTGCGGTATGACCATGTGGTACCAATGTTCCCGCGCCCCAGGCGCTGCCCACCTGCATGTACATTTCATGTGCCCCCATTCATCCTGGCATCTTGTGAAGTATTTCATACCCTGTGTGTGACTTGATAGGCACCTTCCCCTACTTCCTCTTAAGACTATAAATTCCTTGAGAATAAAGACAGCATTTTCTCTGTGGCCATAAAGCCCCGCAGGGCTAGGTGAGGACTGCGTGGGTGTTCAATGCATAAGGTACTAATTGGTGCCTGAGTGTGGCAGGGACTGTCATGAACTTTTCCTCCCTGTGTGATTCTGGGAAATTGCGGATTGTGTGTGTGTGTGTGTGTGTGTGTGTGTGTGTGTGTGTGTGTAGGGGTGGGGAGGAGTACTCAGGGAAAAGCTAATGATTTGCCAGGTACTGGGAGCCTCTTAGGCAGGAAAGCACGAGCACGGATAAAAGTGAATTCCAAAGGAGAGCAGAGGCTGGGTTATATGTCCTTCCTTTCTCTTTTGAAGTACTGCCTTTCATTAATGTGGACCAGAGCCCGTGTATCTGGGCTATGTCATTAGGTCCCTTTGAGCTTTAGTTTCTTACTCTTAACATGGGGGTGATGCTATCAGTTCTATTTACTTCACGAGGGGCTGTGGCCTCTGATGAGATAGCACACATGAAAGCTACGCACACTGTAGAGCCTGATCCGTGGTCTGCGCAGGTGCCGACATGGTGTCACTCCCCCAGGGCCTTCGCAAGACATGGAGTAAGTAGGACAGAGGAAAAGTCTGGGGGCTTCCCTGCTTACGTTTCTCATCAGCTCGATTCCTTTTTGCCTGCCCATCAAGACCGTCATGGACCAATTCCCTTCCTGCCTCTCCCTCCATCTCATTGCTTTACCTGGAGAACGTGCCCAGGGCAGTAAGAGGAAGGGACCCTCAATGTTTCACGTGAACACTCGTGGACGCTGAGGCCCCAAGAGGTGAGGTGATATTTGTTAAAGGCCCCAGAGCCTAACAGGGGAAGAGGGGACTCTGGCCCAGTACTTTCTGTTCTCCCACACCGCACGGGACGGAAGGTCCTCTTTGCAATGATCAGCGCATCATAAACTAGAAGGATCTTGAAAGAACTCTGGTTTTAGTCCTCTGATGAGGGAGCATCTGTCCGGCACCCCGGCTTTGCGAGGACCTCTTTACTTCTTTTTCCTAAAGAACTTTCTTTCCTGCGGTCTCTTGCCCTCCCCCTATCTCTCTTTTTAATCTTGATCCCTCCCTTCCTAGAAATTGTCATTCAAATGACACTTTTAGCTCCTAGCCCCAGGACATATTTTCCTTAAAAAAGAAAAAGCACAAAGCGAAACAAAGCAGACCGGGGGACAGCAGAGAACAAGGGCATCCCCAGATGACCAGTTTCCCCCCCTGGCACCTACAGACACAGGGCCTGGTCCCTGCCTGTCCCTCCCGTCCTTCTGTGTCCACCCCCCACCCCCACCCCCCGCACTCCCGCCCCATTTATTTTGAACTTGGATTCTTTCACCAAGTTTTCTGGGCCCCAAAGAACACCCTGTGCAAGGACTCAGTCCCTTCTCCACCCTTGCTGCCACAGGCTGTAGGATTCCAAGTCAAACAGAACTTTTCTGCCTTTTCCATTCAGCACAACATTCCTTGGCTTGTTTCCTGGGCTGGTGGGAGCTCACAGACAGGAAAATGGAGCAGTCCTTGAAGGAATAGGCTCAATGACCACAACAGAAATGATGGAAAAATAGATACAAGGTATAAGCCTCGTAGTGACAAATCATTAATAGGATTCCTATCTCAATAACATCTCGTAGATGCAAATTTAAAAACTACATGCTTGGAAATGATTTGAAACCTAGACAAGTCATCCAGGAGGGAAGGGGCTCTCTGTTCCTTCTTTCTGGTGACCCGTAATTTAGACCCAAATCAGGACTCTTTTGAAAGTGAAAGGATGTGTTACTAACAAGGATGCCAGTGGTCTTCTTCTGCTTGTAATTAAACACTTTTGCTAAGAAAGGCTGTGCATTTGTCTGTGGGTGTCTCTGAGCACGCGCTAAAATTAACTTCGTTGCCTTTGTATCAATTCTTCCCTTGGGTTTGTCAGGCCAGGTCTCATCTCTCTTCCCAGGAGAACAGATGAGGTATTTGAGGATATAGCTCTTCTGTCTTCCGAGTCCGTTCTTCTTCAATCTAAATACGTCCAGTTCCTTGAGCAATTCCTTATTTGGTATAGTCTCCTGTTCTTTCACCATCCTGGCTGCTGAATGAGTTCCACATGGTCTGTGTTTGCAAATGTCTGCCCAGAGCTTGGTGTGGTCCCCTTTTAGCCTCCAGCCATTAGATGTCTCAATCTGTCTGCAAAAGGCAGCTCCTTAGGCAGACTGGAGGAGCAAACGCTCAGCAGATACCCCCTTATTCCCTGGAGCTTTCTTTCAGACACACTCTTGGGCACACTGGATAGGCTAGGCTGTGTTCACCGATTCTGAGACTGGAAATACAGAAGGAGGAAAAGGACAGGAGGACGGGGTCTCTAGTCCCGCCTTGTCTCTCTTTCTGTCAAGAGCTTCGTCTCCAGAATTCGGTTTGTTGTGCCACTTACAAGATCTTCAAATTTGAGCAAGTTACTAAAGCTCTCTGTTGCCCCCAGCTTCCTCATCTGGAAAATGTAGTCACACTGTGGGCATCAGGGTTAAATGGAAGGTACTGAGAACAGCGTTTTGCCACGTGGTTAAGTTGCACCCAGGCTGTTATTTTTATGAGGGTTACTGCTCTCCTGCCCTCCTGCCCTCCCCCTCTCGGTGCTGTTGGTCACTCCTGGGGAGGTTTTCTAAGGCAGCAAAATCTGCAACCCACCTGAGTGCTTCGGGCTGAAAAACTCACCTTCTGCTCTCTAGAGTGTAGGTGTCTCTGTGGGAGGATAATAGCACCAGAAGCCCATCATTAAGCCCTTTCAGGCTCCCAGGACCTTTCATCCTAAAGGATTCTAAGGCCCTTGAATAAAGGAAGCAAAAACACTCATTAAAACATTAACGTGTGTGTGGCAGGTACAACAAGTCGTTGGGATACAGCCCTCCCTCAAATTGCTCCTTATCTGAAGTATTGGTTTTAAGAGGTGAGTTTGTTCCAAGTAATCTCTGAATTTTAGAGATTCAATTCAGAACTTCATCCTGAGTTCCCCGATCTTGCTTTCCCCACAGAGACAGGGCTCTGAGCACCCTCTCCAGCTCTGTGTCCTCATCAAGGGCAAGTGGAAGGCACAGGGCAAAAGAGGGAAAAGATGGCAAAGGGATTCTTGTAAATAGCATCACAAAGCCCAAAGAGACCTGGACCTTTCATCTTAGGATCTGCAAACTATTCATACTCTGCTGAGCTGATATCTGCCTCCAGGCATAATCGCACTTAATTTATAGAGAGAGTATTTTGACTGGCCCTGGGTTAGAATTTCACCTCTTAGGCGGAAATAAACAACAAGATTCTGTTGGGTTGGGAGACCCATCTCACTGTTCCCAATTTTTGCGATTAGCGCCGTGGTGTTCATGGATCAAGGATGTGCTTGAGGTCTGCTCTAATGCTAGTTCTGGGCAGCACTGTTGGTCTGGCTGCCTGCACGATAGTGACCCCGATGGGAGGGGAGGCCGGGCTTGTCACATGCCCGCCTTGAGGGACATGAGGCTGGCTCTAAGTCTAGCTCAGTTGCATTACAAATCCGGTGTTCTGGGGAGACAAAGCGATGGCAAAGTTCTCTTTCTGATCGCCCACATGAGCACGCTCAGTCAGAGGTGTTATCAGCCTGGAAATAACCTGACGCTATCTGGGTAGATCTTATCACAGTGCGAGTTTTTTTTTTTTTTTTTTTTTTAAGATTTATTTATTTGACAGAGAGAGATCACACGTAGGCAGAGAGGCTGGCAGAGAGAGAGGAAGGGAAGCAGGTTCCCTGCTGAGCGGTGAGCCCGTTGTGGGACTCAATCCCAGGACCCTGAGATCATGACCTGAGCTGAAGGCAGCAGCTTAACACACTGAGCCACCCAGGCGCCCCACAGTGAGAGCTTTTAAAGACAAGCTGGTCCATCTCTAGTGGCAGCAGATGCTGGCTTTTCCTCTTGCCCTGCCCCCCCGCCCCACGCATGGCTGGCCAGGATGGAGGTGGCACCAGATGAAGTGGGCTGTGGTCTCTCACTGTCTCTGACTTGTTGGGTTTGGTGGCACATTCTTAGCTTTCATTTCCAGTTCCTCTAGGGAGAAGGGAAGGGGAAATGAATGAACAGTCAGTGAATGCTTATGTTGAATCAAAAACATCGCCTCTATGATTTCACTTAGTTTACCAGCTTGTAATGTTACTTGAGACCCTTGTTTTTTTTTTTTTCTCTTTTGTTTGTTTGTTTGGCCACACAAGTGAAGGAACATGGTGGGCCATGTGTACTTTAGACCAGAATAAAAAGGGACAGAAGATTCTCTTTGTAGGGCCTCTGCTGTTCTCTCTACTCATAGGAGATGAAAACATTGACACGCCAGATTCTAACACGAATAGACTTCCACGTGTGGCCCCTTTCTGAGAGTGCCAATCTTCATTTGCAGGTTTGTGAACTGATGGATTCCTATTACTTTGTAGACTATCATACCCAATGACAGTAGCGATTCGGATTTGTACTGGTGACTCAGTAGAAACAACTTAGTATATGAAGCATAACTAATTGAGTGGGCATTCCCAAGTGTTTATTAACATGCGTCTGAGATATATAGCCATTGGACCAGGAGGCCATGACCAAGGTACCCCTACTACTGTGTACAAGAACTAACTTGGAGAAAATAACCTGCCTTGATACTCCAAATGTGTATGATGATACCAATAGTATAATAGCCATTTGTAGGATCAGCTTGATTTGGGTTCATATTGCTTTAGTTTTGCTTTTGTTCATGAGAGTTATTGCTTGCTGGCCTTAATAGCTCAGAACTTAATTTCATTTACATCTTTTTGAAATAGATGATGTGCTTTGTGGCCCAGAGATCCCAGGAATAGGCCAAAGATGTGGCTTCAGAGGTTTGACCTTCACTGTTTCTTGGGGATGGACAGATGGTTTGTACCACACGATGAGTTGCTAGAAAAAACTTAGATGGATTATTGCAATTTGTTTTGCATATATAAATACTGAAGTGTGTGTTTAATAATACACTTGATGCAAATATCCTATAAAAATATTAACTGCTACATCAGCTATTCAGGTAAGTTCAATGGGCTTGTCATCCCACGAACGGTTTTATCAGCCTGTCCTCCCTCCAGGCTACGAAGCCTGTATCACAGAGACAGTAAAGCTGATTAAAAGCAATTAACATTCTTTCCTCTTGACTTTATGGAGAACAGTGACATATGAGACTCAGTCAGTTTGTGTTTACTGAGCCTCTTTACCATATAGCTAAGCATAGATGCTGGGTCCAGAAGAGGTGAGAGATATGATCCCAGTCCTCAAACACTAATAATCAAGTCAGGGAGTTAAAAATAACACTCAGGAAGTAAGTGGAGACATTTCTGGCAGGATGTATAAATTATGTGACTAACCTCTGACCTCCTGATAACTATTTGAGAAGGTCAACATGGAGACAAATGAGCTGGGACTTGAAGAAGTTGTAGAGTTTATATTGTTAATAACAATTATTAATAATGGGACACATTAGCATTTACAGTGAGGTCTTTTTATGATCCCTGTACCATCTCTCTGAAAGAGGTGGTGGAAAGAATAAAATTTGTTGAGTAGATATGCAAAGTGGACCAAATGGTACCAAATGATATATGAAGTGGGTTTCACTAGAGAAAAGGAATTTTGAGCTTGGGAACCCAAATCTTTTATAATGGGCAGTAAGTCTTCCTGAATTTTCTTCCAAAGGGAGACCCTATCTTTCAAATCTATTTATCATACAAATGTCCTTGCAAAGATAATTCTGGAGCAAAGAATAGTCAGTGCCTCTCATAAGACATGTGAACTTACAAGAGATGCCTGGAGAGCTGTCTTCCTCCTTGCTCAAGTTTGCCCAACTGGTTAGCATCAGGGCTAGGGTTAAAACGAACCAAACTAGCCAAGGTGAATGGAATGATCTCACCGGTTCCCTGTTCACGACCTCAGACTCAAATTTGTCCCAACACCTGGGACCAGCCCTCATCCTGTTTGGGAGAATTTGCCTATATGAAGCATCCATTATAAGTGATGGGGTTTGTTCTTGTCCCATGGGCCAAGTCCCATGGGACTGAGGAGTCCCTCAGTCTTGGGCTCCATTCTAATGGTGTTTCTTGTCTTACTTCTCAGGGCTGAAGTGCCTGCCTTGGCCTTCCACCTAGTTCCACAGTTCCAGGGATTTCATTGCTGTATCCTGGCCCACTCTTGGCCAGCATCATGCCTGGATCTCTGTGTCTTCTATCTCACTGTATGTGGTCCAGTTGTCACCCTTGCAGGAGCTTCTTGATGCTGATCTGCCCACCAAGATATTTATCCTGTCACTCCCTCCTTAGGATTTGCTCCCTAGGTCCAGTTGGACTTCAGATAACTTCTCCTATAACATCTACACCTGTGTATGACCCCATTTATTGTGTTTTGTTTCTGGGTCATTGTCTACTTGCTTACTTGATTTCATTCCAGAAAGAGAAGCAGTTGGTGACGGGGAGATCAAGGAGGAACATCATAAACTGAGTGCTGCCGGGCGATGAGTATACTTGACCCAAGGCCACTGTGGTTAGAACTGGGGGAAGATTGGCCCAGAAGAGACTCTGAATGCCAGGCTGAAGAATATCAGTAGAACTACTAATTGAATTATAGAATATCACAAGGCTTTATGCGAGTGTCCATAAGCTCATAGTGAGAGCATGGGTTTTGGAATCGGATGGAACTGGGTTTGAATCCTGAATCTGCTACATACTAGAACATGACCTTGGAACGTTTGGTCTGTGTCTCAGAGTTCCTCATCTATCAAATCGTGTGAATAACACCTCATGGGGCTGTGATGAGGGTTGTTGATAATACAGAAACAACATTTAACACTGTGACTTCAATTTTTAAAGGCTCAATAAATGGTAGCTATTATACATTTATCATTACGGAATGTTTGCCCTGGAATAGACCTTCGATCTTGATCTAACCTGCTTATTTTAGACAGGAGAAAAAAAAAAAAAGAAGCACAGAGTGGTCAGCAAAGTGACCTGTTTGCCCAGCCTTGTCCGTAGAATCTTACCCATTGAACAATTATTTATTAAGCAGTACTTGATAGTGTGCAGTTAGACATTTATTATTTGGTGACTTTGCTGCAAGCAGTCAGGAGCATCTTTGGGAGACAGAGGCTAGGGGTTTAATTCAGGCTTACCCTATGCAGGGAGAGCATTCCTTTCTAGACATAGACTATCTAGATGTAAACAGTAATGTGCTCCTGTCCCATGGCCAGCTTCCCAGCTCTTGAAACTCACCACCTTTCTTCTGTTCCTCAAAACTGCCTCACTATTTGGGGCTACCTTGGGCCCCTTAAGTCAGCTCATTCTTACCCATTCTATTTATTCCTAGTCTGTGTAAGTGCCATTTTCTCATGGAAGTCTTCCCAGATCTCCCCAGTGAGTAGAGGCTGCCTGTCACGTGCTCCACTTATGTCCTGTGCTGCTGTTTCATGGGGTTTCTTGTACTCTGATTATATCATTGATACCCATCTTTCCTGCTAGGGATCCCTTTAAGAGCAGCAGGTGGTGGCACTTGTTCTCCGGGACATCCCCAGAGCCCAACAGAAAGTGGAGGCTAAATGATTCAGTAAGGCTTGCTAACTGCAATTGCTGTTCCAGAATTTTGGAGTTGCTGCTTAGAATGTAAAACATGCTCTAAAAATGGGATGCTAATGGTCTCAGCATAAAGGAGAAGTCTTCCAAAGCAAGGCAATTAGAAAAATTATAGTGATATGTGCATATTTAGGTACTATACCTGCACACACACAAGCTTTTTGCAGTGTCCTTATTTTTCTCATTTTCTCGTGTAGTGACACTTCATTATGGACTTACTTGGCCTGAGGACTAGCATTTGGAAACTGCTCTGCTAGAAGTCAGACTCATTAATTAACTGTAGCAAGTGCCTTTGCTACACAGTGCTGAGGAAAGCAGATTTCAGAGTCCCAAAGGTTTTTATGACAACTGTACCAAATGCACATCCATCTTTTATTTCCTCTTAGTACAATTTTTATCCCTAGTTGTACTTTTTTTTTTTTAATGAACCTCCCCCCACCCCCACCCCATCACAATGACTTATTTAGTTCCAGGGCCATGCACACAAGAGAGATAGTGGCACATGCAGAAAAAGGTCATTTCTTTGGGAAGTGTCATTTAGCCAAAGTGGAACATGGCCCCCTAGAGTAGCTGAAATCCCTTCATAGATTTATGGTGTCTCCAGATTGTCCCAGCCCTGCCTCCGGATGAGAACAGGGAAGCAGGCTTAGGAAATGGGGCCTAGGGCCCCTGTGTACAGCTGTGTGGGCTGTGCCCTGCCAAGGGTCCAGATAGGGACTGGCTCGCTGGGAGGACAAAGCCACATGCCCCAGGTCACGAGGAGAAAGGCTGGAGGTGGTGGCAAGTCAATGAGATCATAGAATATCTTGGTTTCCAGGATGTGAGCTTTGCCGTGAGAGAGACATGCGTGCCCATCTTTGCTCGGGTACTTACTGTGTGCCTCTGGGCAAGACTGTAAGCCTTGGTTTCCTCATCTGTAAATCAGGACAAGGAAGGGAGACTCGGTGGCTCAGTCGGTTAAGCATCTGCCTTTGGCTCAGGTCATGATCCTGGAGTCCTGGAATCGAGTCCCGCATCGTGCTCTTTGCTCAGCAGGGAGCCTGCTTCTCCTTCTGTCCCCTCCCACACTTATGCTCTCTCTCTTCAACTAAATAAATAAAATCTTAAAAAAAAAAAAAAAAAGGATAACAGCATTATCTGTTGATAAGGTGGCTGGAAGGATCACATGGGATATTGTGGGCAGAAGCCTCAGCCGAGTGGTGGGGCCGTATTTAATGCTTTGTGCACCTGTGTCAGTCACAGGTGGTGCCAAGACACCCATGGCCATCTGGGACGTACTTCTGGACGGAGAACTCATACACCCTTTGCTCTTTTCTCCTTACCTCACCACCCTGTTTCAACCTGTGCCTCCTCTTAGTGTCTCCACCAGTCCCATTACTAAAACCAGGAACCCAAATGCCAACCTAGACTTCTGTTTCTTCTCCCTCTAACATCTCAGTGGTCTATCAATTCCACCAGCTCTCCATCTCCACCCCTTATTCCTGCTACTTGTTCCAGAACAGCATGCAATTCCTCTCTGGGACAATGGCAGCGGCCCCCAGGCTGGCTCCCATTACCAATCTGATCTCGTGTCGTCTCTTGCTTAAGACTATCTCTGTTTATCTACAGAATAAAGCCCAAACTTCTTTGGAGGTAATTATGGTCCTGCAAGACCTGGCTTGTCTCCTCACTGCTTCTGCCTCGACATCTGTGTTCCAGAGATACTTTCTGTAAACTCAAGAGTTTCATGGTTGTTGTTTTGTTTTTAATTTTTAATCTCTGTGCCTTAAACGTGTTGCTCCCCTTTCCTGGAATGCTGTTAATAATGGTGATAACACAGCGAAGGAGGATGATAAGAACAGCCCGCATGTATTGGGAACTTACAATGTATCATTCTCAGTGTTTAGTGCTTTACGTTTATAATCTGCTTTCCCCCAACTTTGGTCACTTGGTGGACTTATCAAGAACAATTATAATTTAAAAAATTAAAAAAAATATACTCACATGAGTGTTTCACTTGCAATCCAGAAAGCTTGACTTTGCCTGTGTCTCTTATCTACGGGGGAACCCACACTGGTGTGTGTGGTAGCTAGTGCTATGCCTCTTATTCATTTTTTCCCCCTCTTTTAAATTGATGTTATTTTTTAGAGCACTTTAAGGTTCACAGTAAAATTGAGTGGAAAGCACAGCGAGTTCCTATTTACTTCCTACCTCTCCCTTACCGCCTCTCCTACTATCAGCGTCCTGCACCAGAATGGTCCATTTATTACAACTGATGAACCAACATTGATACATTGTCTCTCAGAGTCCATGGTCACATTAGGGTTCATTCTTGGTGTTGAACATTCTATGAGTTTTGAAAAATGTATAATGACATGAACCTGCTTTTGTAGAGTCATACAGAATAGTTCTATTGCCTTAAAAACCCTCTGTGCTCTGCCCACTCATCCTTTCCTCCCACCCACCCCTGGAAACCAATGATCTTTTTACTATCTCTATAGTTTTATCTTTTTTTGAATGTCATAGTTGGAATTGGACAACGTGTAGCATTTTCAGTTTGGATATTTTTTTCACATAGAAATACACATTTAAAATTCCCCATGTCTTTTCATGGCTTGATAGCTCATTCCTTTTCAGATTTTATTTGTTTATTTATTTGACAGAAAGAGAGATCACAAGTAGGCAGAGAGGTGGGCAGAGAAGGAGGGAAGCAGTCTCCCTACTGAGCAGAGAGCCTGATGCGGGGCTCGATCCCAGGACCCTGGGATCATGACCTGAGCTGAAGGCAGAGACTTAATCCACTGGGCCACAGGCACCCCAGCTAATTTCCTTTAAACACTGAATAATATTCCATTGTCTTGATGAACCAAAGTTTGTTTATTCACTCACCTACTGAAGGGCATCTTGATTGCTTCTGGGTTTTGATAATTATGAATAAAGCTGCTATAAACCTGTATGTGAAGCTTTCTGCATGGACATCCATTTCCATCTTCCTTGGATAAATGCCAAGGAATGTGATCAATGGGTTATTTGGTAAGAGTATGTTTAGTTTTATAAGGAACTGCCAAACTGTTAGCCAAAGTAGCTGTACCATTTTGCATTCCCACCAGCAGTGAGTGAGCGTTCCTGGTGCTCCACAGCCTTCTCAGCATTTGGTGATGTCAGTGTTCTGGATTTGGGTCATTCTAATTGGTGTGTAGTGGTATTTCACTGTTATTTTAGTGTTCAATTACCTAATGGTATATGATGTTGAACCCCTTTTCATAGGCTTATTTGCTGTTTATCTTCTTTGGTGAGGTGTCTGATAGGTCTTTGGCCCATTTTTTAAAGTTGGGTTGTTGGTTTTCTTACTATTGAGTTTTAAGAGTTCTTTGTATATTTTGGATAAGAATCTTTTATTGATGTCTTTTGCAAAATATTTTCCCCCAGTCTTTGATTTATCTTCTCATTTTCTTGAGCTCCCACTCATTTTTAAAGCCCAGCTCAGAGCTCACCTTCTGTGACACTGGGCCTCTCTCTTCCCCTTCCCAGCAGGTGGTCTGGATTAACTTTGTGCCCTCACTGTGCCCTTTATGAACATCAATCCTATTGTAAATACTTGCCCATCAGACTGTGGGATTCTTGGGGAGAGGGTCATGTGACTCATTTTTGCATTTCCAGAGTAAAGCATAGTATCAGGCATGAATCAAGTACCCCATAGATGTTTGTTGCCTAAACAGAGCTGGCAGATGAAGACATACATGCCCAGGGCACCCCTGCCTCCCTCAGAAGCATGGGCGGGGAGTGGGGCATTTTTTTAGAAGCAGTGCAGAGAAACATGCTCTGTGAATGGCATTTTGGTCTAGGTGACCTTCTATCTCCACCTGAGCACAGGTATTTTTGCCAGATTCCAGATGCAAGCCATCCAGTATCCGCCAGAGAAGCTGCTGTTGGTCATGGAGCTGAATGCCCTTCCCACTCACAAGAATGTTTATAAAATGCTCTGAGGCCCTCTGTGGGCTGGGAACCTGGTCCTCACAGGCATGCAATCTTGCAGAATGTATCCCGGACTCAACACTTGTAGTTTTTCTTTCCATGTTTGCGTATCTGCAAAGCTAGAACTCTTACTCAGAAGGAACAATTTACCATTCTGTCTGCCTTCAGAAAATCTCTACTGGCTTCCTGAATAGAGTGCTGCACGCATGAACAGGTGTGTGCCTAGGTGGCAAATTCCTTCTGAATTCTTTCACGGGTCAGGATGCTGTAAATATGACCATCGAAACTCTTTCCTTACTCTCTCCCCCCCACCCCACCCCCATCTTCCTTCTGCTTTTTCTCACTTCTCAAATTTGCTTCTCTTGCCTTTGGCTGGCAATGTTTTTGTAAAACTCTCCCCTGTCTGACCCATCTAGTCTTTGGTATTTAGCTCAGAATGTGTTCCATTATGTTTAAGAACACTTTTCTGTCAATGGGGCTTCTATTGGGAGCAGACAGCACCCAGAGCTGGGTGAAGCCCTGAGGGAGTGCACTGGGAGAAGAAAGAACTTTCACATGATTTATAGGCTTGTGACTGTTTTGTTTCATAGACACGAATGCTGAGACATTCAGATGAAAAGCAGAGAAAAATCCTGTAAAGGATCAGCAGATGTTTTGTCTATAAGACTTCAGGCTTTTGATGCTAGGCGGAAAAAAACATGTGAATTCTTGACTGAATATTGCAATTTTCACATGGCGTTTGGGGGATATTTGGATTTTAGTCACTATTAGCATTTTGGGTCAATTGAGGGAATTTAAAAAGTTACCAAAGTATTGCAGGCTCGTTGTGTAGAAGTCTACAGACTAGAAGTTTAATGTCCTTCTATGTCTTCTCGCCTTCGCTCCAATTTCACTCTTTTCTAAGATGAGTCATGGGTTGAATATGTATGTTTTGGGGCACTTTTTCTGTTCACTTGCACACATACATAGTTATATTATCATTTTTTATGTAAATGGTCATTTTATACAATGTATTCTGTAATGTCCATTTTTTTTCAGTGAACCATAGACCTTGGAGACCTTTCATGTCCCTATAGACGTCTTTGTCTCACACTGTGTCATTGTGGATCGGGCTCTGTACCAAGACACCCTGTCATTTACTTCACCATCTCCCCAGGGAACACAGTTTTGGTTGTTTTTCTCGCTTTTTTTTTTTTTCTCCATTCCTTTCTTTTCTTTTTCTATTTTCTTTTTTAAACAAAAAAGCAATAAATATCCTTACACACATTTATTCTTTTCCTGTGCGTGTCTTTGTGTTGGATGTAATCAAGGTTTATACATTTTTTTCTTATTCCAAGTAAAATTAAAAATCCTTTTGTACCCATTTTTTAAAATTGCAAATTGTCTGCTAATTTTCTTTGTTTACTGTTCTTAGGGATTTTGTGTATTTTCTTATTCATTTTAGGGGGTCTCCCCCCCAACATTTTATTATGAACATTTTCAAGCACACAGAAAAGTTGAAAGAATTTGTATAGTTTAGGGGGTGTCTGGGTGGCACAATTGGTTGAGCATCTGACTCTTGGTTTTGGCTCAGGCTGTGATCTCAGGATCCTGAGGTCAAACACTGTAGTTGGGCTCTGCCTCACTGTTGGGCTCTGCACTCACTGCAGTCTGCTGGAGATCCTCCAGCCTCTCCCTCCTCCGCCCCCTGCTTTCTCTCTCAAATAAATAAATTAATTTTAAAAAAGAATTGTGTAGTTTAAGCATCCACATACCTATTATCTAGACTGATAATTAACATTTTGCTATATTTACTTTATCATATATCTTTTCATCTATCTATTCCTTTATTCATTTGTCCATTCACCTTATTTTTGTATGTTTTGAATGAAGCTGCAGGTATCAGTAGGCTAAATATTTCAGTTGCCTATCAACAACAGGATTTAACATTTGTTTATAGTTCGTTTTTTTTCTATGTAAAATTTATATACAGCAAAGTGCACACATCTTAAGGGTATGATTAATGTAGAGAGCTTTCCTTTTTTTTTTTTTTAATTTATTTGACAGAGAGAGGGAGAAGAGAGAGACACAGAGAGTGTGCTGGAGCAGGGAGGAGCAGCGAGGGTAAGGAAGAGGGAAATCCCCCTCTGAGCAAGGAGCCTGATGCAGGGCTCAACCCTAGAACCCTGGGATCATGACCTGAGCCCAAGGCAGATGCTTAATCCACTGAGCTACCCAGGTGCCCCTCAACATAAGGAGATTTTAATACATTAAGAATAGTCATCTCTCTCTCTCTCTCTCTCTATATATATGTATATATTGTAAGTATTTTCTCCCAGTCAGCCTCTTATTTTCAAGCTTGTTATGATAGTTTTCACATATGAAAATGAAAAATTTACATAGCCAATCTGTCAGTAAGTTCTAGGTTTATTTTATTTTATTTGTCAGAGAGAGAGAGAGAAAGAGCATAAGGAGGGGGAACTGCAGGCAGAGGAAGAAGCAGACTCTCTGCTGAGTGAGGAGCCCAATACAAGACTTGATCCCAGGAGCCTGGGATCCTGTCCTGAGCTGAAGACAGACGCTTAACCCTCTGAACCACCCAAGTGTCCTACATTCTAGGTTTTATGTCTTGCTTAGGAAGATTTCTCCAACCTAATATTAGTTCAAAAGTTCTGTATTTTTTTCAGTGCTTCAGTAGGTCTATTTTTAATTTGTAAATCTATATTAAATTGTATTTTTGTGGGGGGAGGCCTATAACTTCACTTTTGCATTCAGAAAACCAATTGTCTCAAAGCTAAACACTCGTATTAGAATTATCTCTTACAGTCTTTGTTTTCTCCAAACCTTGGAAGAGACTGGGAGAGCAAAGCGAGAAAAGGCGCTGAAATTTAGCAGCAGGCAGGAGAGAGCGGGGCAGAGAAAGACAGGATGAGATTTTTTGGAGTGAAGTTTTGAAAGGTTCGCTGCAATTTCCCACAACCATTGAATGAAGTAATTTCTGATATAAAACAGTGAAAGTGTTAAGTTTGGCTCTCAACAGTATCTCCCCAATAATATTATTTTCTAACCAACATAATATGGTAAGGTGATTCAGCGTTTGGGAATTAAAAAGCACTTTCTGGATCTTCTTAGCCAAGACATCTGAGAAAGAGTTGGAGTCAAGATAAGAAGTGTATAAGCTCTGAACCGCAGCGTTAGTGACTGCTGAGTCTGTAGTCATGTGGAATGGGAGAGGAAGAAGGCAGAGGTCAAGAGCAGGCATGTGGAGGAGCTGGTCTGCACCTTGCTCATTCACTTTTGCAGTAGGGACAAGGGAGCCTTTGGCAAGGGAGCATGATTTGGGTAAGTGTTGCCATTTGAGAATCAAGGGAGCAAAAGCAATCTGGATATGTAGTTCTTTTAAGAACATATCTAGAATACTTCATTCAGTATTCATTACTGTTATGTAGGGTGACAGTCAGCCAGAGAGAATCAGAGAGAGAAGAAATTGCTTGTGAAGAGAGATGGCCATAATATGTGCAAAGGTATTTTGTAAACTGCATTGTGTAACACCAAAGCAAATTCTTTCTGTTATTATTGTAACATAGGGAAAGAAGAACAGAGTACATTTTTTTTTTGGTTCCATGATAAATAATTGTAGACATCAAAATTGTAGACATCGAAAGAACTGTATGTAGGGGTTCATATGTATCATTCTTTTCTTCAAACACAGTATCTTTTTGTTCTGGAACTACTCAGGAGATAGACCTAGCCATTCCACTTCTTGGCATTTACCCCAGAGAATTGAAAGGATATACCACTGCAAACACTTGTACGAATATCCGTAGCAACTTTATTTGTAATATCCCAAGTTAAAGCAACCAAACATCCATCAACAAGTGAAAAGATAAACAAATGTGGCATATCCTTACAATGGAATACTTATTAGCAATAAAAAGGAATGAACTCTGGTACACCCAACAGTATGGAGTAAATCTCAAAATAATTTTACTGAGCGAAAGAATCCAGGCAAATATTGTGGGGGTAGATTAATTACCTTGATTATGGTGATGGTTTCATGGATGTATGTATATGTGAAAACGTTTCAAATCATACAATTTAAAGTGTATTTTATTTAAGTGTATTTAAGTGTATTTTATTGTATGTCATTATACCTCAGTACAGCTGTTAAAAGAAAAGATACTATCAGAAGGTGACCTATTGATTTTGCAAAACATAATCTTTTCTAAAAATTGAAACTTAAAATTTTAAAGCAAGCAACGTTTACTACTGCTTTTAAACCACAATTTGATGTGGAAAAATCCAGCTGACACCATATATTTTTTAAGTTAAAACTTTTCAAAAAAGTTCTCTTAGAGTTGAAAAGTCTGTGTTGATCACGTACGAGATGAAAAATGAGTCAGAGGGAAACAGAAGAGGTTTATAAAAGCATCTATTCACCACCATACTCTTTGGGTTAAGGAATTAGTTCTCCAGCGGGAAATTATAGAAGCTCTCTTGGCATAGTCAAGAAAACCCACGTGAACAAAGACTCAGCTTAAGAACAGAGCTCAAAACTTGTAAATGCTTTCATTCAAAGATACAAGCTTTTCCAAACACCAATTAACCAAGTCTCCCAGCATGCAGGGAGCAGAGGGGGTGCACACATCACTCCTTTTACAGACCAAGAGTTAGAATCCAAAAAGGGTTCAGACAACTTGCCCGAGGTACCTGGTGTGGCCGCTGTTGACTCAGGGGTGAGGCTTGAGTTCTGCCTCCTGGTTCCCTTATTGACTCCAACAAAGAACTCTCTAGCCCTAGACCAGCCTCTGGAGGGGGAAGAAAACTTAAACCTTAACCAGTTCGCTTTGGAGCCAAGATGGTAGCAGAGGCACACTGAGGGTGGGATCCAATGGTCCGATGCTAATCTCATTTCCTCACATCCTCCCTAACTATTCTGAACCAGTTCATTGCTGTCTTCATTGCACTTTGTGAATGACAGAATCTATTATTGAAGGCTAAATGATTTCTTGGTAAACTTGCAATCAGGATTTTCAACCACTTGCTTTGTGTTTTCAGAGAGCTGTCAAGCACAAAGTAGAGATTCTTTCCACTCCAGGGAAACTCTGGGAAACTCTGAATCCTGTCGGGTTCCTTCTGTGATCGATCTGGAGTCTTTGGGACCCAGAAAGGGAAAGCCTGTTAGACCTAAAGCACCAGCAAATGGAAGATCTATTTGACACATCCTGGGAGAGATTTACTCGTGAATTTTGAAAAATATTATAGCTTATCAGGGGCTCCCCATTCCCCACCCTTTTCTGGAATGTGAGCTCTGTTGGCTTTGCCTCACAAGTGTGGAGGAACCAGTTAATTTAGATGTGAGATCCTATGATCAGTGGCAATCTTTTCCTGGATGACATATGGTGAGAGGTTCTAACCCAAGTAAGACTCATTTATTATGAGTTTCTATTGTAGCTCTCATGGGAATGCTTGACTTGTTCGGGAGTTACTCATCTAGCAAGAGCAGCCATCTGAAGCACAGAGGAGAAGCCAGAAGGAAGCCAAAAAAGCCTTTGGGTGGCAAGGGTGGGCATCAAAAATCCATAGAGCTACTTGGCCTCTTTCATTTACTTTTATTTCAGGCATGACCTAATAAATTTAATAATCTGCTGATTTAGAGCAGATTATAGTCCGTGCATTACTGCATCATTTCCATTTAGAAACAGAAGCAAGAAACTGGCAACTTTATGGTGAAGCAGGGGACAGGGGAATTATAAAAACATATAAGAATGCAAGACACAATCTTAGATGAGGCCAAAAAGCTCTCTGTCCAAAGTCTAAGAGTTCATTTATTTTGGGTCTCGAAGCCAATATTGGAGATGATTTATTTGTCCTACCAATATATATTAGGAGTCCGAGCACTCCACCAGGTACTGGGTATGTAATGTTGGAGCTGGTTCTGTCCTTACGGAGGGTAATGAAACATGTTGGGTGAGGTTTATCTAGGAAACTAGAGAATAACACAACATATTTAGAAAGATTTCCATAACAATGAAATATGTTTAAACTATTTGATTCCCCAAATTTTTGGCTCCAGGAATCTGGGAAGATCAATTATGTAGAACAGTTCATTCCCCACTGGACCGAGTAAATGAGGCATTAATTATATTAGCGTGACATTGTTATTAGTTTTATATTAAGAGCAGTATGCATCTGTGTTATTTTCTGAAGACACAGCTGTCTGCGTTACCCTTTAATTATTGCTGGCTCCTGTGACATTATACATTTCAGCTCAATTAAGCCAGCCTACTACTCCTTGGGGTGAGGAGACTGGGCACAAGCTTGAGTGTTTT
Organism: Mustela nigripes; assembly: GCF_022355385.1. Taxonomy (NCBI): domain Eukaryota; kingdom Metazoa; phylum Chordata; class Mammalia; order Carnivora; family Mustelidae; genus Mustela; species Mustela nigripes. The sequence goes on from NC_081562.1 coordinate 56,208,493, forward strand.
GGTGAGTGGAAGTGACAGATTCGAGAAAGGAGAAAGTAAGGAGGCAAAGCAGAGGTGCGACCCTCCGTTTTCATGTTTATAGAACACTCTCATTTTGCCAGCCTCTCTCCCTACCTCTCACCCAGTCCCACTTTCTAGTGGAGAAAAATAAAGGTCCAAAAGGAATAGATTTAATGGAATTAGAACAGAGGGTGGGGCTGCTTGGGGATGTACTGTGCATTTAAAATAAAACAAAACAAAATGCTTCTTGACTGCCAAGTCGTCTGGATTGCCAAGGCAGGAAATTTCTGCCCAACTGGAATGACCGGTTGCAGAAATCCTTGAGGGCCTTTCTGGAAAGGCTGGAGGAGGCGTGGCTGTGAGAGAGCTCCTCAGGGCATCTACCATCCCCTTAGCCTGGTTGAAGTAGTGAGTCAAGTGTACTACCAGGGGTGTGAGGGCAGTGAGATGAGTCTGACCCAGCAGAGGGACCCAGTCAGAATGTGACCATGTTCAGGCAGGGTCATCTCTGTGTCAGAGGACTGTGTGGGCCCAGCAGGCCAAAGATGATTGAATTAAACAGCTCGTATGGAATCGGATTTAGAACCAGAGCCGGTGTCAATCCATGAATGAGGCTTTTCCTCACCCAACTTTGACTTCCACCTCTAGAGTCAGTATTTTTCATCATTGTACCCTTAGTACCTAGATCAACTCCTGGCCTGAAGCTCCTGCAATCTTGGATGAGTGAATAAACTTAGGAAACCTTCTTACCATTTTAATAAACTCTTTCTGAAACTACTTGCCATCCCTGATTTAAAACACATGTACACACACACACACACACACACACACACACACACAAGGAAACCAAGGAGACAGTTCCCTACCCTGCTTAGAATTTCTCATACAGTCAGGTCCAAGGAAATTAATCAGATTCTAAAATGGGGAGAAATTGGGCAAATTATGCCCACATTCTTATTGCCCATTACTTCACAAAAGTTTCCAGAGAGTAAAAATAAATATTTACTGTTGTCTTAGTAAAGAGTTTAGTGGTTTACCCTTAGCAATGAAGTGTACACTCAGAAGTTTATGGCTAGGCAAGTTCTACCCTGAGGAGTTAGCAGTCTAATTATAAGGAAGACAAACAAGGATAAATACATATAAGTGTTTCTCTCACCAGAATAACCTGTAGGCAGGGCCTCTGTTCTGAGGTCTGTGAATATCCCTATTTTTTCAATATGGTGTCTAGGACCACACAACTCCTCTGGACCCTTACCCCCTTTCCATCCCCCCTCCCTCCCCCACCCCTTTCTCTGTCTTTTGATAAAGACTGGCACAGGTAGGAAATGCCCAGTGGGGTAGATGTGGCTTGGGGGTGGGGGGAGGGGCTGTAATTTGCCAACCTCAGTTCTAGAAGAAGGAAGCTGTTCATGATTATAGTCTAGTGCAGGTTTCTTCTCTTGAGTACCACTGGACTGGACAACCTAGGAAGGGCCATGTCAGGTAGGGTCCCAAGGCCCGTCCATCTGTTGTGAGTGAGCCTGCCAGCACAAGTGTCACGGGGAGGGTTGTAGTTGCTCTCCATGGATGATTTTGTGAGAGTAAGCATCTACCCCTTGATCACATTGCATTTTCTCCCAGACTCACCAATGGCTTTACCATCATGGCCAACCTTTTAACTACTTCATTTAGTAAAAGCCCACATTCCCTTTGCCCCATCTCCTTCTCGATCTTCTTCTGCGCTACTACTTAACCTTGCTTCTTCTAGTTTTCTGTTCTGGTTAACCTAGTTTTTGGCCAGTCACCCCTGCTTTCACTTTCTCCCGCCAACAGTGTCTCTATTAATATCTTCCAAGGTAAATGCTCTTTCTCCTACTTGTGGTCACAAAATGGTCAGGGTCAGGTTTTTTTTTTTTTTTTTTTTTTTTTTTTAGGTCATCTTGGTTGCTATTTAGGCGTCCATATCTTTTCTCTGGAGTCCTATGCTATTTAGATATTCTACCTCTTACTTCTCTAGGCCCTAGTTCTTAAAGATCTTCTGCATTTGCCCCCCAAAAGACCCTTATCTCCAGAAGTAAGTTTCCATGCTGTGCTTTTTACTACTTCTTATTCTTATACCTTTCTATCTAGTTTTCACCTGAGCTCACCTCTAACATTTCTTAAATTGCTCCCCTGATCTCTTGATCCTCTCTTCTGCATTGCCATCAGAAAGCACCAATGTTTTCTCTGCATGAAAATTACCTAACCCCCCTCCTTGTCTCTATATTTATTGGTCCATTCAGGTTCTTTGACATTGAGTCTTTGCTTTATACTCTCACAATTGATACAGTGGACCACAGGTTTTTTTTCTAGGAATCAACCTCCCCTACTGGGCCTATAGAGGCTGGCTTCTTTAAACCTTGGACTCAAAGGTATCTATCTAGTTACTACCTGGTATCTGATGCATAGTCTACAGACTTACTAGGCTAAAGATAGTGCAGATCCACCCTGGGCCCCATGAGTTCTTGTAATCAGGCAAAGGCAGTCTCAGAATAAGCAGTGGTGAGGATTCAGAGGGTTTGTGTGGTTCACGGTCAGTCAGGCTCTAGACAAGGTCTTCTGTCTCTAAGTGGGTCTTTCCTCTACTGTTACAATATCCACCTTATCTTCTTGGAGGTGCCCACTCTGCCTTCTGGACTCTTTCAGGTCTTATAGGAATCTCCCAGAAAGGCTGGTTTGCAGACATCAATAGAATGGCTTCATGCACTTGACCATGACAGAGAATTGGATTGGGAAAGGTTAAGGAGGCTCTGACTTCTCCCCTTCTCCTCCCAATGGTGGGCTGCTCTGGATGGAACATGCTTGTCAGTGATGGCCCCACCATCCATCTATCACTTAAGCCAGAAATTCAGATGTTCCCTTAGATGACTCCCTCTCACTCACCCATTCACATCTGTCACTGAGTCCTGTCATCATATGCCTTAATATCTACTTCCTTTCCCCTCACTGCCACTTTAATTCACGTGAAAATGGGAATGACAATAAGCTTACCTACCTCTTCAAGTTATTATGGGGATCAAATAACTTGATATCCATTAAGTACATAGAATAGCATGTAATACACAGTAAACACTCACTATGCTTTAGTTTCTTTCATTGTTATTGACATTGTTATTTTCTCTTGCAGTTTGGGATCAGGTGCTTCTCATATATGCTATTTAGTATGCTAATCTAGCTTTTACCCCACCGTATTGTACAATCTCCTATTACTTCTGTACCTGTAAGACTGCAGAGTGTCTGACACAGAGCAGATATTTTAAAAAAGTTCTTGAATTAATGGATGAATATAAAACAAGGATTTTTGGCTTTCTGTAAAATCAAGGAGAGGGCGGAGAAACAAGGAGAAAGAAGTTGAAACAACCAACCAACCAATACTTTATGACAGGCTTATTCCTCTCCTTACCAACAATGTACATGTGTCTTCTGCACCAGCAACAATGGGAGCTCATTTTCTTTTTGGTTCAGCCAAATCAGCTGTCACTTTCAGGTCCCCATCTCTCTGGTCTATTATGATGGGCGATCAAAAGTTGATTTCTCAACTGAAACTTTTTTTCTCATTGTTTCACTCCACTGTTACTTCCAGGTTCCCTGCTATTTTGAACAACCCGGAACGCTGGTCTCTGGATAACTGAGATATTAAAGACAGTTCTCAGGATCATTGTCAAGAGTGAAATGGACCTTCCGTTTCTAACTCTAATAGCAGAAAGTCAGTGTTGGTTAGTTCCATAATGAAAGGTTTCTGAGTCCTCCTATGGCTAAGTTTATTGGTGGTGGCAACGTAGAATTCATAATTAAACTCCCCTTGTCGCTCACGGTGCCGCAGTCCTACTTTCTTAATGATTGGACTTTGTTAGACATAAGTTTGCTGCTTTGCAAAGTGACTAGCTTATGTATAGATCTCTTCAAAGAGGGGATCGGATGACAGTTTGAAGAGGGTGTTGTAGAGGTGAGTGGGATGAGACAGTTTCCCTCAGATTCTAATTGGGTTGTAGCCAATGGGAAATGCTGGAACCATTCGACTTTTCTTTCAACCAATATTTATTGAGCACTAGCTGTCTGCTAGACACTGTGCTAGGCCCAGAAAACCCCAAAATGAATGGCACAGGTTGCTGTCTCTCAGAAGCGTATAGCCTGCCTGGAACAGTCTGTCTAGGACAATTAAAGAAGTCACCATGTGATGCTATGTGGAAGAGTCAGGTCCCATTCAGGTCCCATTATTTTATTTATTTTATTTTATTATTATTATTTTTTAAGATTTTGTTTATTTGACAGAGATCATAAGGCAGAGAGGCAGGCAGGGTGTGGGGGGAAGCAGGCTCCCTGCTGAGCGGAGAATCCAATGTGGGGCTCTATCACAGGACCCTGAGATCATGACCTGAGCCGAAGGAAGAGGCTTAACCCACTGAGCAACCCAGGAGCCCCCCATTCAGAGATTTAGTCCAAAGTCAGCATATAAAGTGAAATGACAAATAGTCAAGAAAATCACCCCTCAAAAATCCCTAAAATCAAACCCCAGAAACTTCCTTCATTTTTTCTTTGCATTTTAGCAAGAGGTTCCTTTTTTTTTTAATTAAAAAAAAATTATGAAGCTATATTTTGTAAGATGTCAGGAATAAAAATATGTCTTTCTCTTTCTCTTTGTTTTGTCCTCCTTCTCCCTTTTTTTGTTTACTGAACATGTGCAGTTATATCCATGCAAGTTAAATGTACATATGATACAGCCCTTTGTTTATCCCTAAACTAGAAGTTCATATGACTCTATAAAAGTGTTCTGAAAGCACAGGGCAAAAATGTTCTAACTTGGCCTGAGGAAATCTAAGAAGGCTTTACCGAGGAGGTGTCATTCCAACTGGTAGAGGGTTAAGAGCTTTCTAAACACCCAGAGTAGCATGAACATCTAGATGCCTGTAGTAGTGGGAAAGCACAGTTTCTTCAGGGAATGATTTAGAGTTTATGTTTAGGGCAGGCATGATGGTAGTGGAGAAGGTGAAGAGTGAGGAGAAAAGAGCTTCATCAAGGCAAGATCACGAAGGGACCAAAACACACTGCATGGTTGGCACAACTGGAGGAAAGAGTGATGGGGAACTCTGTGTCTGCTCCCTGGCAGCCCACCATTCCCCACCCTTCTTTCTCATTGCTCACCACTTCCCCCTACTGTTAACTACTTCCTGAAATGGCCTGATGCACCCTTCTGCCCCTCAGTCCTGCTGTCAGATCTGACTCATGGAGTGTTGTTTTCCAGCTGAGGACAAGGATGCATTTTTATTTCCTAAGCCTCTTTTTATCTAAGGATCACTAAGTCATCTGGAGACATGGAATCATTACAGATCTCAATTGTGACCCAAAATGTGGATGGGTTTCATGTGTCTGTTTCATAGATTAGACTGTGGGATAGCTGTTCTTGGCAAACCTGGGAACCAGAATTTGGTCTGGATGGGAAGCTAGATGCTATTCCATTTTCTGCTTTGTCATGCAGACCAGGAGATGGATATCTTCAGGGACCATGGGAATATTGTCTTCTTTATTTCCCTAGAAAGAAAGCGAAAGTGAGTTCCATATTTGGTCACCTCTAGAGAAATTAAGGAGGTGACAACGGAATTTCTGGACTGGAATTTATTCAAGATAGCTTTGGTGTTATACCTAAAGCCCGGAGAGATGCTTTATCAATTAGAATCAGATAAGGTGATATATAACAAAGAAACCAAAATTAGAGTGTTTTAAACAAAATATAAATTTATTTTCCTTTAAATTTAAGAAGTCTAGAGGTAAGCAGTCCAGGGTTGGTTCAGTCATGTGCAGTCAAGAACTCTGACTTCGGTCTTGATATTCTGTTATCCTCTGCCTCTGTCTCCCATCTCAGGGTCTTGAGTGGTTTCACAAGCCCTGGCCATCACATCCACACTCTAAATAACAGAAGGAAAGGAAGGGCAATTAAGAAAGAGGGAAAGTAGCACCTGACAACTCATAAAGAGATTTTTTGGAAGTTGCCACACATCGCCTCTGCTAATAACACATTGACCAGAACTTAGTGGAGGCTGGGAAATGTTGTCATTTCTTCAGTTGACAAGGTAAAAAAGATACTGCAGTAGATACTATAGCCTCTGCTACAAATCCCATGGGCAAAAGCCCAGGACTGTACATGTGATCAGAGAGGTAACATGTCTTTGCCCTTCTCCTCTCCTTGATAACCAAGAGGCCTGTGTCTCAGAGAATCACACAGCTGTAGGGGCCCATCCAGAGGGTCGGTAACGCCCATCCCTGTGTGGTAAGATTAGCTCTGGCATTACTTAAATGCTGAGGAAGGGAGAGGTCTCCCTGTTTGCCAACACGCTAGCCCCCGGGTATCTTGAGAACACCAGCATGGATGACTGGATGTTCTTGGCCTGTTGGATGGACGAATCCTGCCTATTGATGTTTTATCAATGTAACACTCACTCATTCCAGGCAGAGCCATGAATGTCGGGGCCCTTACGGAAACACTTGCTCAGATTCCCTACTTTCCTCAGTCCCTCAGCTGTTGAGATGGTACATGAGGGGTACCTGGGATCTTTTTGGCAATCATGAACATGAATTTGCTCTATAACTAGGCAATGTATGAGTGGAGCCCAAGGACACAGGAGGGAAAGAGGAGGAGGAGGAGGAGGAGGAGGAGGAAGTAGCAGTTCAAGGAGAGCAGTCATGGGTGGAGAGAAGGAGGAAGGATATAGGTGGGGCCAGCCCAGCCCTGTACAAATATGTGAATGAACGCAGTTTCTTTTCAGGGTCCTTCCCTATCTTTGGACACGATCCCCTTCCCTTGTTCTCCACGGCCTCGCACCCCTCTAGTCACCCACCCTCAGCATCCTCCTTAGCATGCCATGACCAAACTCTCCCTTCCTTTGTCCCCATGGAAAGCAACATCTGCTATTCTGTGTCTTTAGGGAGTCACGTAAGTGATAACCCTTAAATACTGGCTAATAAATCAGAGTCTCGAAATATGTTATATTTATCCACTTTCCCCAGTAATTTCGATAAGCTTATTCACTTCCTTAACGATCAAGATAAGCATGTGCTCCTCCCAGAAGATATATTTACCTTGAGAGAGCGATTTCTAAGCCCAAACCCAGAGATCTAGTAATCCCCTCCAATAGAATTTTAATAAAGGAAAAAGAATCAGGCAGACATTGCCCCTGTAGGGCAGGGGCTGGGGTTCCAAGGCACCAGCAGGAAGGAGAGAGAGAGGTGGAACAGGGCTCACTTCCAGCACCACGATGATGGGTGTGCCCAGCACAGCATCAGCTCCATACTAAGGGACTGAGCCGTAATGAATAAAAATGTGAATGGGAGTTTAATGAAAGGACAATTTACACAGCTGTGGGGTATGGTGTAGAGAAGCAGGAAGGAATGATGCAATGTGGAGGTTGGACATGAACATGGTGAAAGACCCACACCACCTCTCAGTCTGAAGGTGTGATGGCAAAGATAGGCTGTTAGCCCTGGAGAGGGCTGTGGCTTTTGGAGAAGGGCCGTTTCCCAGGAGTTGTGGTGTTTGGTAGAACAACACAGCCACTGCTCAAACACAGCTTAGCAGGTAGCAATAAATTCCCGGACCATTCTCTCTTCCTGTCCTCTAGTTTTTCGTCTGTACCTCCCAGACGAGGTACAGGATCTCCAGAATCCCAGTCTTTCCCTCCACTCCCCAGTCTACACCTGGGCTTACAAGCCAGTTCGCTGGAAGTCAAAATGCAAGGGAGCCTGGGTAGAGCTCAGACTCCCAAGGGCAGGGTGGAGAGAGGAGAGGCAAATGGAAACAGAACATGTTTCAGCACATTAGTCTTTAGTAGCTTATATTTTAGTACGGGAGGCAGACTGATATGGACGTGATTTATGCACAGAGCGGCCATCAAGGTCATGAACAGAAGTGCATTATTGAATTCATTTTATTTTTTTATTTTTTAAAAAAAGATTTTATTTATTTGACAGACAGAGATCACAAGCAGGCAGAGAGGCAGGCAGGGGTGGGGGGTGGGGGGAAGCAGGCTCCTGCTGAGCAGAGAGCCCGATGCGGGGCTCGATCCCAGGACCCTGAGATCATGATCTGAGCTGAAGGCAGAGGCTTAACCCACTGAGCCATCCAGGCACCCCATGGATTCATTTTATAAAATAAAATTCACTGGCTGCTGGCAGGCCCTGAGTAGGGTCTGGAGGTTTCTAAATCTTCACAAAACTTGCAACTATCAATCCAAGTTTCTTTTCCTTCTTCTCTCCCTTCTTCCTTGCCTCCCTCCCTTCCTTCCAACAAGTATTACTTGAGTCCATGTGTGGCAGGAATCGTGTGCCATCTGCTCCTAGTTGGTTTCAGTCCTGGGGTGCCTCTCCATCACAATGGCCCCTTTGTCTCTGTCCTGCAGACTAGCCTTTCTGGACCCTTTCTGAGGGACAGTGAAGCTTCATTGTTGCTTGGGATAGAAAGAATGGTGATGTGAACGTTTTTCCAAAGAAGTAAGCTGTGTGGAGCTTGTAAGCCCAGGTGTAGACTGGGGAGTGGAGGGAAAGACTGGGATTCTGGAGATCCTGGGCTAGAAGGCAAAGGCTGTGGGGCAATGGGAAAGGGGAACAGCTGGGAGATTTAGTTCAATGTCATGGGGGGCATGTATTAAATGATAGCTCATGTCCCTTCATTTTCACCCCTTCCTGAAGAAATCAGCACAAATACGGACAAAATCTATGTTGGTGGCTGGAGGCAGAGCCCTCTCAGCACACTTGACCCTGAAGGACCCTTTTTCAGTCCTAAACCAGGAAGGCAGTGGTGTACAAGACCCATTCGAACAGTCCCAGAACCATTCAGCAATGGAGCCGGGCTCTTGGACACTCGGCATGAATTTCTGGCAGTCTTCCTTCACCAAAACGCCTCCCTCACCCTGTCTGTAGGGACCTCCCCATTTATCTTTTCTTCATGCTGCCAATGGTCACTGACCTGATTTCATCTTTTCTTTCTTTCTTCTTCTTCTTCTTTTTTTTTTTTTTTTGAGAACCACTGTTCAGGCTCTCTCTCTTACTGCTTTGTTGGCCAGCCTACTCTAAAGTATCTGTGAGACACCCCCCCAGAATTGTATGGAATACCCACGTATCTGCTAGGCAATGTATTTCATGGCTTTTACAACTTCTCTTCCCTCCCTCGATGAGTCTCCAAAGCTCCATGGGGCCACCATCTTGGTCTCCACTTCGAACAGCAGAGTGATCAGGAGCGGTGACCCTAGACTGCCCGGCACTGACGTCTGTTTCTGCTATTTGAGCAACAATGTGATGTGGGAGGAATCTCTTTCCCTTGTTGAGACTTAGTTTCCTCATCTTAAAATGGGAATGATAATAGTTTTTTTAAAAAAATATTTATTTATTTTAGAGAGAGAGGAAGAGAGTGTGCACAGTGGGGAGGGGCGGAGGGAGAGGGAGAAGGAAAGAACCTCAAGCAGATTCCCTGAAAAGTGTGGAGCTGGACACAGGAGTTGATCCCACAACCCCCGTGACCTGAGCTGAAATTAAGAGTTGGACGCTTAACTGACCGAGCCCTCCAGGCACCCCAGGAACCATAATAGTTCTAAGTGGTGGGGATTAAAAGAGTTAATGTTTATAAAATGCTGGGCCCCAGGTCTGACCCCTGGGAGTCCTCAGTAACAGCATGCTTTTATTACTATGAGTGCCGGGTTATTATTATGGCCCAGGGCATGGCATATAGTGTTCATTTCATCTCTAAATTGTGTTCTGTGCTCAGTTACAAGGGTCTTCTAAGAATAGAGATGACTTACCATTTCTCAGATTTATCTCCATGTGAAACACCATCTTCTCAAGAGAAGGAGACCAAGGTAGGGTTCATGCTCTTGTCATTAAGGCAGCTGGAAGCTTTGTCTAGCAAATCCTTGCAACTGGAGAGTCGATTTTTGTTGGGGATAACGGTCCCTAGAGAACTTTTAGCCCACACTGGGCACTAACCAGTTGATACAACCCCAAGGTTTACAAGTTATGATCTTGCCTAAGACTACACAGGGACCCAGCATCGCTCTGGGCTAGGGCAATCTCCTAACTCCGAATGCAGCATTCATTCTACATCACTGGGGTTTTCATGTTTTATATATTTGATCCATCCATCTGTCTGTCTTCTCTACTTGTACTCTATTCATCCAAACTAAATCTTTTCCAGAGCCCCAGTTTAGGATGAGGGAAAACTGAGCTGGTCTGGCTGATGGGAGAGGCAGGTTCTGGATCCCTGCATACTAGCCTTTTCCTTGCTTTGCACAGGGCCCCTTGAGATGGACCATGTTGCTATCTTATCAGTGCTCATGCATCTTTTTCCTTGACATGGTGTCAAATTCCATTTTTTGAACCAGTTTTTCTGGTGTTTGGAGTGTTTGAACCTCTTCCTTCTTACAAGGGTATTGTCAGCAAATACTCTCCATAAAATAGATTGTCAATGGAGAAGTTTTGGGACTGATCAGCTTGAACTTTGATCTTTGCACGGGGCCTGGAAGCCAGCCTGACTCTAGGACCTTGGCCAGGGTTCTGGAGGATGGGACGGACCCTAAGACAAACAAGCCTACACCCCACTTTCATAAACCCAAATATCTCTGTCTTCAGCTTGCAGCACACCCAGGATCAAGTTCCAAAAATTCCGTTTAATTTTCTTGGCTTCTATATTCACTCAGTTACAACCAGTCCAGAAGGAGTCTTGGCCTGCAAGGAAAAGGTTGTTTCTTTGAATGTTGTTGTCCAATTTTGCAGACATTTTAGGTTCAGATAAGGTTTTGGGTGTCCAGTCAATTCTTTCTACACGTTCTGAAGTGAACCCAAACTCTGCCACCTTCTGAATTCTCTGGTTGAATCTCAGCAATAACAAGCTAACACTCCTGACTCTGAAACCAGCTTTCCCTGAAGGTCGTTTCTCCTCAGTGTTCGTTCCGGGTCACGCAGCTCTCTTCGCCCTCAGATCAGAGGGAGTATAGTCTGGGCCTCTTCCTGTGGCGCCATGAATGGCTGCTTAGAGGCATCTGTGTGTGTGTGTGTGTGTGTGTGTGTGTGTGTGCTGTTATTGTTCCCTTGAGAAGATAAAAGGAAGGTTTCTTGGAAGCATCACCTCAGCTTTCTCAGCTATACTTTATTTTTCAACCACCATCTCTGTCTCAGTCAGTGGAGCCTTCCACTGTAGTGGTTATGAGGAGAGCTAAGTGTATAGTGTCTCTCCTACTCTGCTGTGTGTGTGTGTGAAAATGGGAAGGGGCAGATAAAGAGGAAGAAGTCCCATTATCTTCTAAGCTCCATGAGGTCAGGGAACGTATCTACCTTGGTTACTGCTGTATCTGTGGTACGTAGTAAACACTCCATAAGTATCGGTTGAAGGAAAGAATGAACATCTGACTTCCCATATCAGTAGATCTTTCCAGCTTCAGAGTTAAGGAGTACACCAGCCTCTGAGATCCAGGATGTGGACTTCAGGGGATTGTCTGATTAAGCTGTGGAGACTGGTCAGTAGGGCTCCCTTTCAGTCAATGGGGTGACCTATGTCATATGTTGGAGAGTGCTGGTACTTCCTAACGCCTACGGTAATCTCATGTCTTAGGGTCTTGAATGTGATTGCTCTGAATGTTATTTGTTCTCTGTGAGAATGCTGATGTTCCCGGCAAGAGAGCGCCTTTAGATATGTAAGAAAGGGGTGGTGGCTGGAACATGGTTTCTGGAATCAGATGAGCTTGAGTTTTGACTTTAGTCTCACCATTTACTATCTGTGGGACTCGGACAAATTATTTTACTTCTCTCAGTGGGTTTCCTTATCTGTAAAATGGGGATAATAATATCTTCCTCTCAGAATTATCGACATTAAATGGCAATGAGTATGGAAGGTGAGCGGTCATGTACTGGCATAAAGGAGACACTCAAATACTGTGAGGTCTTTTTCTTGCTCATCTTCCTGAAAGCAAGGTTCTAGGGAAGAGGTATTAGAGGGTGGGAGGTAAGAGGGTGGTAAGAACAAATTGGGTCAGAGATTTAAAAATTTGTCCAGGACTAGTCCCATCGACCAATGTTGCCTAATTGGCATGTTAAACTAGTAAACAGGGAAATCTGAACTTTTTTCCAGTTATATAATTTTTTGGAACAACCCAATTGTGCCCATAGTGCCTTTGCACAAATTAGAAAAGTACTTCTATGGGGCTCTCAACCCTCTGGGCATATGGCTTCACCATCAGACTGTGCTTCTGGGCACATTTGAAAAAGGGTCATTTCATCTGGGTAGACTCAGCCCTGAGCCAGGGCACAAAACTTGGTAGGAAAAACTCAGGCTGAATACCAGTCCTCCTCTGCCCCTTCAGTCAGTTGCCCCTATGCAGTGAACTACTTGCCCAGCCACATGAGATGGGCTTGCCAACCAGAGACGACAATTTGCAGTAACGGGGGACTGAATCATCAGAGTAGATCTTTATGGAGGAAAATCTATTTGAAGCTGAAGGCCTCGTTCAAATCACTTCCACTTCCAAGTCTTTAAGCCAGGGTGGGTTTAAGAAGCAGATAAATACTTCAAACCTGTTTCTTTATTTATAAAACAGTGATAAAAATGCTGTATTAATTATCTATTCCTGCATAATGAATTATTCTAAAATTTTGTGGCTTAAGAAAGAATAAGAATTTATTATCTTGCACGGTTTCTGGGGCTCAGGAATTCAGGAGGCGATGAGTTGATTTGTGCTCATGGTCTCTTGTGAGCTTAAGATTTCGGTAGGTCTACTGGTATAATGTAATACACCAGAATAAAAAGAAACCAAAACCCCATGAGCATTTTTATAGATGTAGAAAAAGCATTCAGCAAATCTAACACCCTTTCATGATAAAAACACTAACAAATTAGGAATGGAACGGAACTGCCTCAACTTGGTAGAGAGCATCTATGAAAAACTTAAAGCTAACATCATCCTTAATGTAAGAAGAATAGATACAAAACATCAGCAAACATCAGCAACAAGACAAAGAAGTTGCCCTCACCACTTCTATTCAACATCTTATTAGAGGATCTAGCCAGAGCAGTTTGGCAACAAAAAGAAATAAAAAGTCATGCAGATTGGAAAGGAAGAAATAAAAGTACTTTTAGATGACATGATCTTATATATAAATAATCCCAAGGAATTCACAAAAACGATTAAAAATAAGTTCAGCTAGTTGCAGAATATACCTGCAATGAACACTCTGAAAACAAAATTAAGAAAGCAATTCTATTTATAATAGTATCAAAAAGAATGAAAGACTTAGAAATAAATTCAACAAAAGAAGTGCAAAATTTATACTCTGAAAACTACAAAGTGTTGTTGAAATAAATTAATTAAGCTCTAAATAAATAGAATCATTCCATGTTTACAGATTAGAAAACTAAAAAAAAAAAAAAAAAAGATTTTATTTAACCTACTGAGAGAGAGAGAGAGAGAGAGAGCACATGAATCGAGGGGAGGGGCAGAGTGAGAGGGTTAAGCAGACTCCCCATTGGGCAGGGAGTCCTACACAGGGCTCAGTCCCATGACCCTGGGGATTATGACCTGAGGCCAAGACAGATGCTTAACTCACTGTGGCTCAGCTGGCCCCAAGGATCAGAAAACCTGTTATTGTTAAGATGGTAGTACTCTCCAGATTCAATGTAATTCTCATCAGAATTCCCGCTTGCTTCTTAGACAAGCTGATTCTAAAATTCATACAACCAGAATAAATAAACAGTCCTGAAAACAAAGCAAAACAAAACAAACAAAGTTGGGGGACTCATGGTTCTTGATTTTAAAACTTATTATAAAGCAACAGCAATCAAGACAGTGTGGCATAGTCGTAGACATGTAAATCAGTGGGATAGAACTTAAAGTCCAGAAATAAATCCATGTGTTAACCAATTTTTGACAAGAGTGCCATGACCCTTCACTAGGGAAAAGAACAGTCTTTCTGAAAAATGGTAGTGAGACAACCAGATATCCACAGGCAAAAGAATGTAGCTGGACTCCTATATCACACCATGTACAAAAATCGACTCAAAAGAGATCAAAGACGTAAGTGTAAGAGGTAAGACTATAAAACTCTTAGAAGAAAACACAGGAGTAAGTCTTCCTGATTTTGAATTTGGCAACAGAATCTTATTTATTGACAACAAAAGCATGAGCCACGAAAGAAGTAAAAGATAAATGAGTCTCTGTCAAAATTCAAATATTTTGTGCTTCAAAAGCTTCAATAGTGCTTCAAAAACACTATAAAAAAAGTGAAAGGACAACACAGAGTGGAAAA